>NC_064835.1:60932121-61235151 GCF_024166365.1 Elephas maximus indicus
TCCATTTTTGTTATTATAAGTAATACAGTGGTCAATACCCTTAAAGCTAAATCTTTGCACATAATTATGATTGTTTCTTTAGCCTAAATTCTTGCAAAATTATAGGGCAAATTTACAAAATGTGTTTTTGATTCACATTGGCTATTTCGCTACTACATTAGTAATCAGTTGCCGACAAGTCAGTTCCAACTCATGCTGATTCCATGTGTGTCAGAGTAGAACTGCGCTCCATAGGGTATTCAATGACTGATTTGAGGGAAGTAAATCATCAGGTCTTCCAAGGCACCTCTGGGTGGAGTTCATCCTCCAACATTTCACTTAGTAGCTGAGCACATTGTTTGTACCATCCGGGGGTTGTACCAATTTTCACTCTCACCAGTAGTATATGAGAATGCCCCCATAATCTTACTAGTTTGATGTCAGAAAAATAGGGTCTAATTTTACGTCTTTTCCTTTATCACTAAGGAGGCTAAATTGTTTTTTTGGCCATCTCTATTTCTTTTATGAGTTGCCACTTCAAGTGTTTTCCCCGCTCTTCTATTGGGATGTGTTTCCAACTTGTTAGGGGATCCACACTAGCTCTCTTCCTCTATCAGGCACGTTAAAGCAGTTAAGCTGTCTTTTTTATCTTGCTAATCTTCCTTGATCAGCTATTGCCAAGCAAGGCCATGTCAATGTCAATGAGTGTCACTAGAAGACTTTTGAGGAATGTATTCCCCAGATTTATGTTTTGTCTGTTGGGGATACGAGAAAGGTACAAACAGGAAGCAAGTGCTGTTTAGATGTTGGTGTAAGGGCTTTATACTCTGAGTGCTAATCACATATGAGACCCATTGAGGGTTATGCTACATCTCAGCCAAGCTGCTTCAACAGCAGACTGCAGAGCAAACCATGGAACGTCAGTGGGGCTTGAAACCTAGGGGCTCAAAGACGGATCAGGAAAAGCAGCCTTGTAGTTTCATCAGGTCTATCTGGGCTTCTAGGAAAGGAAATATCTGGGGCCAAAACCAAGACTTGGTGGCCTCATGCCCACCAAGCACAGTCAAAATCAAGACACCCATTGTAAGGATCAGTTAAATCTATTATCAATATATTCCACTTCTCTAACACCAACTGAACTGAAGGAATTCATACCGTCTACAATGCCAAGAGGGACAAATTGAAAAGGAATGGCATCACATTCATCATCAAAAATAACATTTCAAGATCTAGCCTGTCAGTGATAGGATAATATCCATGAGCCTACAAGAAAGATCAGTTAATACAAGTATTATTCAAATTTACAAATCAACTACTAATGCCAAAGATGAAGAAATTGAAGTTTTACCAACTTCTGCAGTCTGAAATTGATCAAACATGCAATCAAGATGCATGGATAATTACTGGTGATTGGAATGGGAAAGATGGAAACAAAGAAGAAAGATCAATACTTGGAAAATATTGTCTTAGTAATAGAAACAATGCCGGAGATTGCATGATAGAATTTTGCAAGCCCAATGACTTATTAATTGCAAATACCTTTTTTAAACAACAAAAAACGGCAGCTGTACATATGGACCTCATGAATGTAAAACACAGGAATCAAATCAATTATTTCTGTGGAAACAGACAATGGAGAAACTCAATGTCATCAGTCAGGACAAGGCCAAGGACAACTGCAGAACAGACCATCAATCACTTATAAGCAAGTGCATCTTGAAGCTGAAGAAAATTAAAACAAGTCCAAAAGAGCCAAAATACGGCCCTGAGTATATCCCACCTGAATTTAGAGACCATCTCAAGAATAAATTTGACTCAGTGAACACTAATGACTGAAGACCAGACAAGTTGTGGGATGATATTATCAAGGACATCATACATGAAGAAAGCAAAAGGTCATTAAAAAGACGGGAAAGAAAGACCAAAATGGATGTCAGAAGACATTCTGAAGCTTGCTCTTGAAAGTAGAGCAGCTAATGTGAGTGGAAGAAATGATGAAGTAAAAGACTCAAAGTAAAGATTTCAAAGGATAGCTCAAGAAGACTAAGTATTATAATGAAATGTGCAAAGATCTGAAGTTAGAGAACCAAAAAGGAAGAAAACACTCAGCATTTCTTAAGCTGAAAGAACTGAAGAAAAAATTCAATCTTCAAGTTGCAATGTGGAAAGATTCTATGGGCAAAATATTGAACAACCCAGGAAGCATCAAAAGATGGAAAGAATACACAGAGTCACTGTACCAAAAAGAATTGGTTGACATGCAACCATTTCAAGAGGTAGCATATGATCAAGAACCAATGATACTGAAGGAAGAAGTCCAAGCTGCACTGAAGGCATTGGTGAAAAACAAGGTTCCAGGAATTGATGGAATACCAGTTGAGATGTTTCAACAAATAGATGCAGTGCTGACGGTGTTCACTTGCCTATGCCAAGAAATTTGGACAACTACCTGACCAATCAACTGGAAGAAATCCATTTTTATGCCCATTCCAAAGAAAAGTGATCCAACTGAATGTGGAAATTATCAAATAATATCATTAATATCACATGTAAGTAAAAGTTTGCTGAAGATCATTCAAAAGTGGTTGCAGCGGTACATCGACAAGGAACTGCCAGAAATTCAGGCCAGATTCAGAAGAGGATGTGGAATGAGGTGTATCATTGCTGATGCCAGATGGATCTTGGCTGAAAGCAGAGAATACCAGAAAAGTGTTTGCCTGTGTTTTATTGACTATGCAGACATTCGACTGTGTGGATCATAACAAATTATGGATAATATTGTGAAGAATGGGAATTCCAGAACACTTAATTGTGCTCATGCAGAACCTGTACATAGACCAAGAGGCAGTTGTTCAAACAGAACAAAGGGATGCTGCGTGGTTTAAGATCAGGAAAGGTGTGCATCAGGGTTGTATCCTTTCACCATACCTATTCAGTGTGTACGCTGAGCAAATAATCTGAGAAGCTAGACTACATGAAGAACGGGACATCAGGATTGGAGGAAGCCCCATTAACAACCTGTGTTATGTAGATGACACAAGCTTGCTTGCTCAAAGTGAAGAGGACTTGAAGCACTTACTGATGAAGATCAAAGACTATAGCCTTCAGTATGGATTACACCTCAACATAAAGAAAACAAAAATCCTTACAACTGGACCAATAACCAACATCATGATAAACGATGGAAAGATTGAAGTTGTCAAGGATTTCATTTTACTTGGATTCACAATCAATGCCCATGGAAGCAGCAGTCAAGAAATCAAATGACATTGCATTGGGCAAATCTGCTGCAAAAGACCGCTTTTAAGTGTTGAAAAGCAAAGCTGACACTTTGAGGACTAAGGTGTGTCTGACCCAAGCCATGGTATCTTGGATCACTTTGTATGCATGTGAAAGCTGAACAAAGAATACAGAAGACCGAAGACGAATTGATGCCTTTGAATTATGGTGTTGGCAAAGAATATTGCATATATTATTGACTGCCAGAAGAATGAACAAGTCTGTCTTGGAATAAGTACAGCCAAAGTGCTCCCTGGAGAAGGACATCATGTTTATTAAGGTAGAGGATCAGTGAAAAAGAGGAAGACCCTCAATGAAATGGATTGACACAGTGGTTCCAACTATGAGCTCAAACATAGTAGCAATTGTGAGGATGGTGCAGGACTGGGCAGTGTTGTTTTTCTGTTGTCGCTGTAAGTCGAAACCGAATGAATGGCACCTGACAACAACCCTCCCACGTGCACTGATGTTTTTCACCAACTGGGAAGCCCGTGGTGTTTGCATGGCCTGACCCCATACTTGGATCTCATTACATAGGCATGATTGATTGAATCACATCCCCTCCCTGAGGTCCACTGATATCACTTGGTGGGTCTTTCTTGCCTTCATTAGCATGAACCCTCAGGTGTGGCCTGGAAGCCTCATTAAAGACGTTTCAACCACTAGGGAAATCCCAAAGTTTTAGAGGTTATCTCTCAGGAACCAAGGACAAACACCACAGTCTTTGGATAAAGTTTATAGTAAACCCCACACCCATGTATTATTCATCAGACTGACCAGGAAGTACAAATATGCCCAAAGGACAACTCTTGAAAATACTCATTAGTCATATTTTGAAATACTTGCATATTTTTTAAAATGTTAAAATTTATTAATAATAACTAACATCACATAGCTAATCCAGCTAGTTACTTATTGTACAGAATGACATCTCCACTAGGCTGAATGAGGAAGGATTTGAGATGACCTGCTATTCAACACATCCGGGTCAAAGATCGAGATCTGCAGTATTTACATCAGGCAAAGCAGCAACAGCAAAGGGCTGTCAGCTAATTCTGGGAACACAAACATTCAAATTGCATTTTCAACAGCACATCCTTAATAGCCACACACACACACACACACATCTCTTTTTTAAATGTGTAACTTCATAGGTGCCTAATATTCAAGTTTCAAAGTTAAAAATTCATCTCTATTTCATGGTCACACTTTAGTGACATACAAATCTAGAAGCGTCTCTTGGCTTCTGTGTAGTTAAGAGGCATCCACATTTCGGATCAGTTAGTGCAGACGGAAGACGGCAGAGGGGGTCACACGAGACAGGTGAAGTGAGACTGGAACAAATGAGAAGGGCCAGCCCCTCTTCCCTCCATACTTCCCAGGAGGACCTGGGTAAACCTGGTGCTGTACACAGTTTTCATGCATCATAACCCACCTTGTTCCAAAAATGATATAATCAGATCTTTTTCTCATACAACTTTGGTAAATGTGCACAGATTGGATGCTATTGAGTTGTGAGCTTCTCTCTACCTTTCTGTTTTGATCCTTGCATCCTATTCAATAGTGCTACAAGGCCATTCCCTCTTCATTGTGTGGTATGCAGCTTCCCTAAGAGTGTGGGTGTGTGGATTTTAGGGCAGAAGAGGGCTTTCAGATTCAGAATTAACTGGGCTCTTGGGAAGTAGGGTACGGAGGCTTTTATGCTGCTCCCATCCCTCCCAGCAGTGTGACATCAATACTGTGTATAAAGACACACAAATGGATCAGCAGATTGATGCCAGCGCAGCCTAGGGAAGCACACAGACAACACTTTTTGTCAAACATTTGCTAAACCAACCCAAAGTGAAATTTGCCAGAAGGGCACAAATACGCCAAAAATGTTGTCCCTGAGGTTTTTGGTGGTTGTTGTTGTTGATTGTTTTGCTTTTGAGCAAGTAGACACAGTTAAAAATAAAACGTCGGTGGCATCTTTATCCTGTCAGAGAGCTTGAAAATACTAGTGATTGCCCTAAGAATAAAGGCTTCTAAGAAAGGAGTCTATTTGAAATGATTCCCGTTTCCTTTGGTTAAGAACATACGTAATATTGCCAGGAAAGGCTCGAGACACAGCAGCAAGGTGCTGTGGTTCTTCAGTGATGGCCCAGCCTCTGACGCTCGTCCTCACCTTCCACATCCCAGTCCACAGGGGAAGGAGGGGCCAGGGAGCAGCCGCTTTGCTCGTCACTCACCTGGAAGAGGTCCCTCTTCACTTCCCCACAAGTGAATGAGGTATTTCTAGTAACCAGGCAGTATCTTCACCTTCCATCCTTTAACCCCACTGATTTGCTGATGAGGCCCAGTCTGACAAGTCCCTGCACATCTATATACATAGCAAATTAACATATAAATACATTGCATACAACCGACCATTACATACAGTGTCAAGATGAAGGTGCAGATCTACTTCACAAACTAAACAAATTCCAAACATAAATTACAATGAAAAATACAGTGTTTTCCACTTTTGCAGGAAAATTTTAAAAAACAAACAGAAAGCCGCTGCTCCCCCAAAGGTCCGTTGCTCCTAGATAATTCTGCAGTGAGATGCGTGGCCAGCCACTTGCAGAACGCTGTCAACTCTTGGCTTTGGTTTCACTCGCCCAGACTCAGGGCTGTACCCCTTGATTCCAGGAACCCACAGGGCAAATGCTCGTAGATGAGGTCAAAGAGGGGCTTCCAGGTGGATATTCATGGATTCCCCTTCATTGTCGCCCCCTCCCTGCCATGTCCTGTCTGTAGGAGAATCGGGCTCAAGTTAGTGGGGACTTCCCCAGCCTCTGATGGAAGAAACAGTAACAATATCCTTGCTGGGGGGGTGCTCTCCCCCTAGAAATGCCAAGTTCAGGCTCCAAGATGAAGCAACCGAGTCTTTACATTAGTGTCCTCATCCTATAGGATTATATAAAGGGACATGGAATTTGGCCAGGGGGGTAGGATTTTAAAGAAGTTTTAAGAGAACCAATAGGGATGGTTGTGACAGGTGTGAACGAATCCTTACTTCAAATTGTATTTATCTTGGGAGGGCCAAGGCTTGGGCACCACACTTTACAGTGAGTATATGCAGAGGCAAAACCCAGTCTGACGGGATCCTCTGTGCCGAGGAAAAGCCAAGAGTGTCTGGCACAAGTGGGTGGGACCTTATAGTTTAAAATTACAACAGGGAAGAGAGGGAAGCAGAGCAAGCCCCTTCCAATTTCAGGGGCTCTATCGCTGTCCAGCTTCACGGATGCGGCAGGCAACAGCAGTGATGAGAGCCGCCCCCTTTCCGCTGCCATCCTCGGACTCCAGGAAGGACACGTCACATCTCGGAGCCAGGCTCTTGACCGTCTCATGCATGATTTTGGCAAAGCTGAAAAAGGTGAGGGGAAGACACAAGAAAAAAACGCCTTAGTCATGATCGATTTTTGTCCCCTGAGATGAGCCCCTAAGCAGTGATGTCAGAAACCCAGGAATCATTATAGTGAGAAGAATGAAGGCTACCATGTATTGAATGCTTACTACACATTACGTATCAGAAAACTGAGCCTCAGAAGGGCAAGAAACGTGTCCAAGTTCTATGTCACAGCTGCCAAGTGGAGGAGCTAGAATTCAGATCTGACACAAAGGTCTGGGATTCTGACACAAAGGTCTGGGATTCTGACAAAGCTGTTCTTAAAACTAATCAGTGGTGGACGCCACAAGTATGTCTTGCAGAAGAGCACAACCTGTTCATAAGCTCTGGAGGGGAGCCAAGGACACGTGGCTTAATATTTTCCAGGGGCATTGCCTTACATCCCAGACGCATGTTTACTCCAGCGTGCCATTAAAAGGCGAAGGAGCAGACTTAGGGGGTTGCTGTTGGGACATTAAAATGATCGCAGATAATCCCCTTTTGATAGGACCAGAGAAAGATATACAGTAAAATCTGGGAAAGCTGGAACTGATTAAGGTGAAAGCCTGTCAGGGAAGAAAAGCCCAAATATTTTCCACTAAAACAAGCAATAGAAAAGTGGTAACTCTGCACCCTGTCAAAGGCAGAAAGCTAGCGAGACCCAGAAAAACAAGGCAGTCCCATTGCGTTAGGGCTTTTACCATAGTATCCTTTGTCCCACCACAGCAGGGTTAGGATGAAGCTGAGGACAGAGGCTTCTCACGCCAAGCCCTGGCGCCAGTGGCTGGGCTTCTGTCTCCCTCCCAGTCTTCATCTGGGACTATCAGTGTAATCAGGAAGGGCGACTCAGAACTTCTGAAGTTCTGCTCTTGTCAGTAACCATATAGGCTTTGGACAAGTGGCTTAACTTCTTGAAATAGTTATCAGGAAAGCAGGAAACGATTCAGTCAAGGAGCTTCTCTGTCCACTACTACTCAGGCTGGAAACCCTGGTGGCATAATGGTTAAGAGCTCAGCTGCTAACCAAAAGGTCAGCAGTTCGAGTCTACCAGATGCTCCTTGGAAACCCTATGGGGCAGTTCTACTCTGTCCTATAGGGTCAGTATGAGTCAGAATTGAAGCAACGGGTTGTTTTGTTTTGTTGTTACTACTCTGGCCAGGGGGACAGATTTATTTATTCTTTCAACCTTTAGATGAAAGGCATTCCAGGTGGGGCACATTTGAGGCATTTCCTGACTTCAAAATAGTTTATTCAAAAACACATGCAAATGAGGAGGAGCGAAATGGTAAGAAGAGAGAGATAGCAAAAGAGAAGAAAGAGCAAAAAGAGAAGGGAATTCAGCACTTCCATACTCAGGGGTCAGCAAACTTTTTCTATACCAGGCCAGATAGTAAATATTTTCAGCTTTGTGGGCCATATGGACTCTTTCACAACTACTCTGCTGTCTAGCGTGAAAATAACCCTAGACAGTAAAATACATAAACAAATGGGCATGGCTCCAAGCCAATAAAACTATTTACAAAAGCAGACAGTGGCCATAGTTGCCAACCCCTGCTCTAGACTGTAGAAAAACTTGCTCAAGAGCTCCAGCATACATTTCCCAGAATTCATAGCAGCACTGTTTTTGGCAGTCAAAATATAGAAACAACCCAAACATACATCAACAGTAGAAGAGATAAACTATAGTAGACTCACTCAAAGTTACACTATTCTGCCCCGAAAATGAATGAACAAGTACATGTTTCAATATGGATGCATCTCAAACCATAAACGCTGTGAGAAAAGCTGGTCACAGAGGAAGAGATGTCATAGGATTCTATTTATGGCAAGTTCGAAAATAAGTAAAACTAAACTATGTCTCTCTCTCTCTATATAGACATGTGGGAAAATAGAAAAGCAAGTGACTGACTCAACATAGAGGTCAACCCTGGCAGGGGAGAGTGGAGGGTGCAGTTGGGGAGGTCCTCGTAGGGGGCTTCTAACACTGGGTGGTGGAAACACAGGTCTACTTCTGCTTATTAATCATTACACCGTATTTGTGTGTGTGTGTGTGTATGTGCATACACAGGTAGCCCATGACTTAAGACAGGGTTCCGTTCTGACCACTACTCCATCGTAAGTCAGTTCTGAGTAAGTTGAATACCTCATTTTTAAAAAATTTTATTATTGCCTTTTATTATAAGTATCTTCATAAATCTGATTTTTGTCTTTAGAGTTTGGAAACATTACATCTGAGAATGACAACATTGGCAAATTTCACGCTGCAACATTGTATGTAGCGCCTATTACTAACGATACCAAAAATCAAACCAAACCCATCGCCATTGATTCCAACTCATAACGACCCTATAGGACAGAGTAGAACTGCCCCATAGGGTTTCCAAGGAGCAACTGGTAGACTCGAACTGCCGACCTTTTGGTTAGCAGCCGAGCTCTTAACCACTGTGCCACCAGGGCTCCCACTAACTAGTACTAACTATAAGATGGACAAAAAAAAAAAGAGAGAGAACCGTAAGTGCGGTTTGTAACTTGAATACATCATAAGTCAGGAGCTACCTGATATATATATATATATATATATATATGTTTGTGTGTGTGTGTACTGACTTGACAGCAATGGGTTTGGTTTTTTTGGCTTTTATATATATATATATATACACATATACCAAAAAACCAAACTCGTTGCCATTGAGTCGATTCCGACTCGCTGGAACCCTATAGGGCAGAGTAGAACTGCCCCATTGGGTTTCTTAGGCTGTAATTTTTATGGGAGCAGATTGCCAGATCTTTTCTCCCAAGGAGCAGCTGGTGATTTCAAACCGCCAACCTTTTCAGTTAGCAGCCGGGTGCTTAACCACCGTGCCACCAGGGCTCCTTATATATAAACCAAACCCACTGCCATCGAGTCAATTCTACCTCATAGTGACCCTATAAGGTTTCCAAGGCTGTAAATCTTATAGAAGCAGACTGCCACATCTTTCTCCTGTGGGGCAGCTGGTGGGTTTGAACCACCGATGTTATGATTAGCAGCTGAGCGTTTTAACCACTGTGCCACCAGGGCTCCTTCCTTTATGTATACATTATATATGCTCTTTGGAATGTCTAAGGATTCTTTTCAAAGAAAGAAGAGAAGGACAGAACGGACACAGAGGGCAACAAGAGGCAAGAGGGTTGGGGTCTGGCACTCACTGAGGATGTAGCTTGTAGAGGGTCCCATCCACGCCCACAGTCACTTTGAGGGTGTCCAGTCCACGATTTTCTCGTATTTTGTCCACCACAGCGGCCATGCCTGCACCACAGAGCTGGGCCGCCCTCCGCGCCACCACAGTGCACACCTCCTTGACGATGATGCTGTCATCACAGGTGCTCTCAAGCCCCAAGTGCTGCAGGATGGCCCGGACCTGCAACAGCGCCAGGCAGTCACTGGCGGGAGAGAGACCATGAGGGTCAGTCAGTCATCTGCCAGAGGGCTGCATGGCCCCACCCCTCCCCACCGCAAGGGCCCAGCTCCCCTATAGGAGGGGCTCTGTGGGGCCTGGCCATCTGGGAGGGTTTCCTGAACTCAGCCCACTGCCCATTCCACTAGCCACTTCTCAAGTGTGACAGGAAGACCAAGAAACAGCTCCCTCTTCCCGTTTACCCAAGCAAGGTAGGGTGTTGCTAATACAAAACTGATTCTTGAAACAAAAGAAAATTCACTATCTATGTATGCCACTCCTTTGGAAATAACAAAGACAGTGACGATGGCTGAATGTGACGGTTCTCAGGTGCGTAGCTCTTTCCTGTCCATTCTCCCACGGTTGTTCCCAGGTCAGCAAGACCAGCATCACCAACCAGCAATAGCCTCTCTTCTACCCTGCCCCCACCGCTATTTATTACACAAATGTAAATAAGATTGTCAGAAAAAAAAACAACCTGATTATAAAGAGGACTATTTTAGAACTATGGATTCTTCTCTCGCACAAACAGACACGCATACTAGAACACATTCTTTCTATTCACTGACGCACACGCCTTGGGGGCTACTCATGCCAGCCATCTACTTCCCAGCTTTCCATGTGTCTGAGAGTAATGACACAGTATTAACTTTTTAAAAAGGGCTCTGGAAGTCTCTGTTCTAATTTACAGCAGACACTTCTGCCATTAGACCGGAGAGGGGGCTGGGCTTACTGAACGGATGTCCGGCATGTTTTCTGCATTGCCTGATGGTCTAACCTTCACTAAGTCTTGACCACTTGACCACCCCAGCCAGCAGTTAGGAAGAACCCCCAAGTCAAGCACAAAGGCTTTTAATAGGTTACCCTCCTCTGTGCATTTCAATTTACATCCTAGGGACAAGTATCTTTCTCCCTTTGATATTTGGTCTAAAACCCAGCCATATTACTCTGCATGGGCTCATGACAGCTTGGCATACAGTGTTTTTTTCATGCCGATGTTATATACTTGCCCTTAAACTGTAAACTGTCCATCTTGTTGTTAGTTGCCACCATGTCTGTTTCTACTCACGGTGACCCCATGTACAACGGAATGAGATGTTGCCTGGTCCTGCGCCATCTTCGTGATCCTTGGTACGTGTATCCTTTGTTGCAGCTAGCTTTCCAACCTAGGGTGCTCATCTTCCAGCACTATATCAATGTGCTGTTCTGATCCACTGGTTTACACTGGCTAATTTTCAGAAATAGATCACCAGACCTTTCTGCCTAGTCTGTCTTAATCTGGAAGGTCTGCTGAAACCTGTCCACTACAGGTGATCCTGCTGATATTTGAAATACTGGTGGTATAGCTTCCAGCATCATAGCAACATGCAAGCCCCCACAGTAGGGCCAAATGACAGGCCAACTGTCCACAAGAAGGTCCTTTAAACACCATAGATATGAATGTGTTAGCCACTAAATTGACCTGTATATAAGCCATGCCCGATCTTACTCAAGCTGTGGTAATCCTTTAGCTTGTCTCCCCATGAGAAGAAAGGAGGACACAGTCCCACCCTATCACAGACCTAAAAATCTCACCTCTCAATCTGAGACAGGAACTTGGTTTCAAAGATTCCCCGTGTCTTGAGTCGCTCTGAGATGCGACCGCGGAAAAGGAGTCCACGCTTGGTGAAATCGATGAGGATGTTACGGACAATCTCGCCCAGGTACATGCCACTGATCATTTTCTCGAACCTGCAATATGGTTCATGTTCATGGAGTTAAGTAGGAAGGTATAAGATGTGTTGAGACAGGGCAGACCAGCTCAGTCACCCCCACTCATTAGAAAGGGGAAGGCATAGAGTTCCCCTTAGTGGAAGAGGGCCCACCACCACCACCTTTAGCATAACTGAGCCCAGTGCCTGAGGCTCATGGGACTCCCCAGCATCGGCCCCACCTTCTAGGCTCATTTGCTTCCCAAGGCTTATTTCCAACTCCTCAAGAAAGAACACACACTTCCACCCCCACCACACTTCCAGGAAAAAGGGTAGGATGCTGAGTCTTAATCCTTAACTTTGCTTCGCATTTAGCGTGCTTTCTCTTTGACCCAACAGCAACAAACAACAACTCCTTTGTTTGGTAAGATCTATCTCGAAATCTTGAGAGAGAACTAGGATCGTGGGAAATGTTATTGGAGAGGATCCGAGCCCACATCACTGTCCGGGTCGGGGGTACATGAACAGGACGCATATGGGGTTGGGCGCCTACCTCTGTTTGCCAGGGTTGAGGGAAAGCTCATCCACCATCACATCAAATTCAGTGCGGAAGTCATCTAGGCATCCATTGTCCCCAAAGGCGCCCCACTCCATGTTGACACACATCCGCCCTTCCTCCCCTTCCACCAGTTCCACGTTCCGCATCTCCTCCATGTAGCAAGCATTGCTGCCCGTACCTGCCAATCAGAGACATCAGGCCATCTTCCTAACCATCCAAGGCTCTGTGTCCTATGTAGTAAGGAATTTGCTTCACCTAAAGAGAGGTTGGGCTTTTGTCTGGATTCCTGGGGGGTAATCTCCAAAGCCTTGGGATTGGAGCACCTTTCTTATTCATGGTTATTATATTCATTATTATTCAATAGTTTATGCTAAAGAGAGGACTCAGGGTGGGGGCTGGCCATGCCAGAAAGACCAATCATGTGATTAGAGGGTTGGGGCTTTGGGCCATGTAATATGACCTAGGGGAAGAGGGCTGCTGAAGATCGAGTTTAACCATGTGGGCAATAAATCAATCAATCATGCCTACATGATGAAGCCTCAATAAAAACTCTGGCAACTGAAGCTCTGGTTAGCCTCCAAAAAAAATTGGCGATATTCCATGGCTTGCTACACATCATCACCAGGTGAGTGACATGTCTCTGAGGACACAGAAGCTTCACATTTGGTAGCCTCCCAGTCCCAGATTCTACTCTATGTATTTCTTCCTTTGCCTGGTTCTAATTTGCATCGTTTTGCTATAATAAAACTATAATCATAAGAATAGTACTTTCCTGATTTCATTCTAACAAATTATCAAACCCAAGGGAGTCCATGGAACCTCTGAATTTGTAGCTAGCTGGTCAGAAGTGAGGGTGGCCCTGGGCATACCCTGACTTGAGGCTGGTGTCTGAAATCTTAGGCAGACTTGGCAGCCTGGAGGACTATGCCCTTAACCTTGAGTTCTGCCAACTCCAGGCAATCCCTATGCAGGAAGGACAAACTGGGTCCTTACCAACGATGAGGCCAACTTCACAGTGAGGATCCTCATAGCCACAGGTCATCATTGTTCCAACTGTGTCATTCACCACGGCAACCACATCTAGGTCAAACTCCTGAGAGGACAGAAGCAGATCCCCAGTCCACAAATGAACCACAACATTCTCACGATATTCTAGACACTTGCAAAGGAGATTTATATGAATATGAAATTTATCCTACACAGCATGGCTCATTTTCTCATCTCATTTAAGTTACTTCCTCACGGAGGCCTTCCCTGACTACACTCCTTAAAACAGTGTCGCTTCCCAGGCCCACCCACACTATCTATCCTCCTCACTCAACTTCATTTTTCTTCACAGCGCTTAATAGCACCCAACATTAGACTGTGAGTTTGTTTTCAGAATGTGTGCTTCACGTGGGCCAAGACTTTGTTGTGGTCACTACCAAACCCTCAACACCTTGACATATAGTAGACACTCAATAATCACCCAATGACTAAGTTAATTCTGCCCCCAACCAATGCCATTACACTGAATGTTTCCCCACTTTCTGAACACACAGATAACTGAAATCACTGGGGAGCTCAGAGCCTCAAGCCATGTCTCTCCCACCTCTCGCCGGTGAATCGCTTCCTTCAGCAGGGTGACCACATCCTCGCCCTCGCAGCCAGATGCCTTGAAGCCTTTTGTCCACGTGAGGAGGATGCTCTAGAAATCACATGTGATCAGGGATGAGGGTACAAGGGAACAGCTCCCGAGTCACTCCCAGGGGCCTGGCTGTGCTTCTAGTTCTCATCTTCACAGGCTAGACAGAGTCCCTGAAGTAACCAACGATCTTGCCCACCAAGGGTTCTAAACCTGTTACTAAGGTGCACTTTGGTTTGTTGAGCACCCATTCCACACCAGGTCCTGCGCTCAGCACATCACATGCATGACATCATTTAATCCTCACAGCAACCTTATGAAACATTCAACATTACCACCCACTTTTTCAGTAATTGAAGCTCTAGAGTAACTCCCCAAGGCCTACAACTTAGAGGAAAGGAGGACTTACCCCTAGACCTGACAACTTCAACACACGGGTTCACAAGCACCAGGCAGCATGGCTCATCTTCTCATTTCAGTCAAGCCTTTAATGTCACCTCCTCACAAAGGACTTCCCTGACTGAACTATATAAAACAGTGTCCCTTCCCAGCCCCACCCACACTACCTATCCTCACCCAACTTCATTTTTCTTCAGAGCTCTTTGTAGTACCTGACATTCACTGTGCAAAGCAGCGTGCCCTGTGCCCAGCCTATATTTACACCAGAAGGGGCAGTATGCATCTCTGAATTCCCAAATTCCAGTATCCAGTGAGCAAGCAGCCTGCCCACAGCCAGCATGACGCCTGGGCTTCTCCCTCACCCCTCCAGGCTACTCAGAGTCCTCTGTGGGCCTCTCATCTTTAACGTGGCCTTTACTGTGTCACTGGGCCCCCTGGAAGCAGACGCACAGCGGCCTTAAACATGGGAGAGATGTTTTGAATTTTGTTCTCTGGTACCCTCTGGTGCTGCAGCCCATCAGAAAACAAATGTCAGGGACTCCCAAGTCCCTTTCCTGAGAGGTCAGCACCTATAAATGGGCTGTGTGGGCTCACAATCCGCCCACTTCCATGGTTTCTGCAGGCCTTGCTGTTTTGTTCATGCCCAGGTGTTTGGAAACATAAAGCCACCTGGATGTGTCTCATTGTGGTCAGATTCTAGGAGATTTTGAAACACACAGTACAAGCTCCTCAGAGCCCTGGTTTACATGCCTACTTACAGACAAGTGAGTGCTTATCTATATCATTTTTCTTGTTTACAAGTTAGCTTCACTTCTCTGACAAAATACTCTGACAGGTTATAGTTTACAGAATATTCAAGTAACATAATCTCAGGTGATAGTAATAAAACAAGCAGAGGCCCCAACAGCTGGGGAAACTTGCCCAAGGCCACCAGCTAGTAAACACAGCTCTGGGACTCCAGGCTCGGCGTCCTGCTCTCCACCTGCTGATTTTTCCCATCAACGAGATGATCTCACCAACGCCAACATGTAGGCCCGTCTCCAGCTTTATTTGCTCCTAATTTTTATGATTCTAGACTTAACAGGGAAACCCTGGTGGCATAGTGGTTAAAAGATTTGGTTAAAAGACCAAAGGGTCGGCAGTTTAAATCCACCAGGCACTCCTTGGAAAGTCTATGAGGCAGTCCTACTCTGTCCTATAGGATCACTATGACTTGGAATCAACTCGAAGGCAATGAGTTTGGGTTTTTTTTTTTTTTTTTTGGTTTAGACTTAACACATGGTCCTTATAGAAACACAGAACATCTAGAATAAAATCAAGTAATATGACCTAGAATTTTATAATTCAGACAGAAATACTTAACATGTTGTTATGGATTAAGCTGTATCCCCCGAAATAGGTGTTGGAACTCTGATCTCTACACTTGTGGATCTAATCCTGCTTGGAAAGAGGAGTCCCTGGGTGGTACAAACCGTTAATGCACTCGGCTGCTAAAAGAAAGTTTGGTGGTTTCGGTCCACCCAGAGGCACCTGGGAAGAAAGGCCTGGTGATCTACTTCCAAAAAACCAGCCACCGAAAACCCCATGGAGAATAGTTCTACTCTGACACACATGGGGTCACCATGAGTCAGAGTTGACTCAATGGCAACTGGTTTGTCATGTTAGTTAGAGCACACCTGAGTAGGGTGGGTTCTAAATCTAGTACTCTGGTTCTAAAAAGACCAAGTTAGACATAGAGACGTGCACACACTGAGGAAGACAGATCCACGTGAAGATGGCCAGGGAAACAACACCTGGGGCTACCGACACTGTAATCAACAAGGCCGAAACCCTGACTTGGACTTCTCGCCTTCCAGAAATGTGAGAAAATAAATTCCTGTTCTTTAAGGCCACCTAGTTGTGGCATTTGTGTTACAGCAGCATTACAAAACTAAGACGCGTGCCTTCTGGGCTACCTGACAAATATATAAAGATATAAAGATACGTACTTGTTCACCTGAAAAAATAAGCAAGATTGTGTCTGTTTAAGAAGACTTTAGTATTTAAGTTTTGTTTTTAGCTTATTTCTATTTTTATATTTTTCTATAATAAATAAAGATTACACTTTCATTAAAAAGTTTTTTTATCAGACCTCCAGAATTTTCCCGTGCCATTGAAATTTCTTTGAAAAAAACTAGTAATTGATACTAGGCAATAAATGTCTCATAATTTATTTAAAAATTTCCTGACCGTTGGACAATTAGGTTATTTCTAATTTTTTTGTTATAATATTTCGCTAAATGTACATAAATATTTATCGACATGTTTGATAATTCCCTTGGCCAAACAGATGCAACTCTGAAGGGTTTGAAAATCTAATGCACTGATACTAGAAAAAAAATAATATGTTGAGACGAACGAATTGGAAAAGCTTAAGGCAAAAAGGCCACTGAAGCCTGCAGCCCCCAACACAGGCAGTGGGACAGTCAGCTTACACAGGTCCCTGGAAGAAGTTGTTTGCTCGTGTGCTTCAAGCAAGATAAAGTCTGAGGCACAGACCCTGGCAGAGTGGCAGAAGCATTGAGGGCAGGTGAGTGAGAGCCGTGAGCATATTTCTGCAGGTAGGACCAGGAGAAAGCATGAAAGCCACAGTAACAATGAGGAGCTTCAGGTCCCTCAGAAACCATCACTTCTTCCCCTGCGTCCCTCCATGGGCATCCCCTTCCACCTGTATACAGGCAGAGGGCAGCCAATGGCCTAGCTGAATGAAGGCTGCCCCCAGACCCTGGGCCGATGACAACCGATTCTGGGCTTCTTCCCAGAAGACCTCAGGTGACACCAGGGAAAGGAAGTCTAAGGCAAAGAAGAAACAAAGAAGCAGATGCCACTTGTGGGTGAGCCAGATCCTGGACAGGAGCCCCTGAAACATGTTCAAGATGCCTTAGTGCAGCATGGTAGTTAAGGCCTTCAGAAGCCTTCTGTAATGGGGCATTTCCCCAACACAAGTTAATGGGTGCTGGGAAGTGCTGGATTAAGCAGGGTTTTCATCGCCTAACTTCCCCAAACCTTAACCATGCTAGCGTACATGATGAATTTATCTCACAGAGTGGGGGAAGAGTACGAGGCATTTACAAAACTCAGTTGAGCAACCTGAGGGGCTGGTGTCCCAGGGACCAGTAGGAAACGCTGGCCTTTCCTCCGCACTGGGGCAGGTGCCTCTGTTCTGGCCAAGTTAACTCTACCTGTGAGCTTGTCCCCACCTGTGCCCCCTTCCCTACACTGGCCCGACCTGCCCACCTTTCTTCCCCATCAAATCATTCTTTTGACTTGTTTCAAGGTCTGTGTTCAGATCAACATCATGCTGCAATGTTTAAAGCATTCAGCAGAGAACTGAAAGGTCAGTGGTTGGAATCCACCAGCAGCTCCAAAGGAGAAAGATGTGGCAGTCTGCTCTCATAAAGATTCCCCGCCCCAAACCCCATTGCCGTCGAGTCAATTCCAACTTATACCGACCCTACAGGACACAGTAGAACGGCCCCATAGAGTTTCCAAGGAGTGCCTGGTGGATTCAAACTGCCGACCTCTTGGGTAGCAGCCGTAGCGCTTAACCGCTACACCACCAGGGTTTCCTCATAAAGATTACAGCCTTGGAAACCCCATGGGGATAGTTCTACTCTGTCCTACAGGGTCACTATGAGTCGAAATTGACTCTATGGCCACAGGTTTGGCTTGGTTTTGTGTGTCTTCAGGGCTTCAGCATCTCACTGGTGCCACATTACAAACAGCGACTCTTACTAAGGCTGTTCCATCAGCCCAGTGTGTGAGCAGCTTACAGCAGGAACCATGCCTTCTATATCCTGGTGACTGCGTCTGCAGCTTACTGTACATATGTAGCATGCATGTAGCCTTCTAGATGACTGATAAAGACATAGAGGAACAAGTACTTACAGAAGACTATCCTGATATCTAACATGTCTGTGATCAGCCCAGATCCAAGCTCTAGGATGGCTTAATCAGCTCTTACTGCACTTCTCAATACACTCATCTCCAGACTAGCTGGAGCTATTCTGGGACTTCCGGCCACCTGCTTTGTCCATCCAAGAAATAGCAAAAGGAATGAAAACCAAAGGTGAGACTAGGGAAGAGTTGGGGCATCCAAACAACAACAGCGGATGGAAGGAAAACTGTCCTGAGCCCAATACAAGGGCCTCAGGAGCGGGAAAGCATAATTGAGGGCATCAGCTCAGGCGTCAAATCATGGATTGGCCACTCCCAAGCTATGTGACCTGGAGCAAGCAACCTGGCACCTCTATAGGCCTTATTTTCCTTTCTGCAAAATAGGCTTCCAAACACCTACCTTATGTGGTTGCTGTGAGGGTTAAATGAGATAATGCGTATAGGAAGTCTAGAAATGTGCCTTGCATATTGTAAGTGCTGAAAATATGCTAGTCATTAATATTTTGATTAGCATCATCTCCATCCTAGCCAAGCTAACCTACTCAACTTCTGCCAGCCTTGACTTCCTCGTTCCCATCGATGGTCCCCTCTTCCCCAATGATCATGCATGGCCTTCTCTCTCTCCTCTTAGCACAACTTTCTCCCCCGCCAAATTCCTGCTCCTCTTGGCTGCTCAAGAGTCAGTAAAGCCCATGGGAGAGCCCCCTGGAAGGCACTGTTACCTCATCCAGTCTGTTCTGATGGCAGGGGAAGGAGAAGGTGAATCCCAGAGGCAGGGACACGCCCTTCATCCCCATATACTCGAGGAAGTCGGCAATGCACTGGACGATGTGGTCGAAGAGCTGCCGAGGGAAGTCAGGGTGGTGAGGGGGTGCTCAGGGCAGACCGTCACCCCGCAGGGCCTGAGCATGAGCCCTAAGGCCTTCACCCAGGAGAAATGCAAGGCTCAGGTACAAACCTGAGTGAAAGCCAAGCTGGGGCCCTAGGCCTACCTAGCCCTCCCTGGGACCGTGGTGGGCAGAGAAAGGACTGTCCCCACAGGTGTATGTCTACCAGGTCCCCCTCAACCCCTGGAGGCGCCACCTGCCTCACCTCGTCCCCTGTGCCATGCATGACATCCTGCGGGATGGAGTAGATCTTGTTGTGCATCTCCACCCCACGTCGCTTCCCATTCCGCACGCGTACCAGCAGGACCCGGAAATTTGTCCCCCCCAGGTCCAAGGCCAAGAAGTCACCTTTCTCTGGAAAATAAGCCAGGGAAAGATGATGAGTTGGGGCATCACCACTTCACCACACCAGTGTCTACAGCACCTTCCTCAGACAGGGGACTCTCTCTAGGACCCCTTGACGACTTCAGGGGTAATGGACTATGATCCCTACCTAACAGTAAAGAAAAGTAAGTTCCTCCAGGCCAGATCACCTCAGAGGTTCTCAAATGAGTTCAGGTGGTGGGACCCCAGAAGATACAATGAACTCCGTGGAACCCGGGAAACACTGATAGAGTACATGTAAAAACACCCAAATGCACCGTTCATGCTAAATCAAATGCCATGGTATGTTAGATTATTCTAGAATAGAGAAGGAACAGCAGGGTGCAATTCTTCAAGGAAAACTGAAGGGAAATCTTTTAAAAAGAGAAAACCCTCCTTTGTGGGGCAAGTACGATGTGCCAGGTATTGTGCCCGCACGCCTCAGGAGGGATTTCATTTCTCTTTTACGGAAAAATGAAGCCTGGCCGAGCCAGGTTCAGTCACTCACCCAGGGTCACACAGCTGCAACAGTGTAGAGCAGGGACCCAATCTCAGTCTCTGAAATCTGCTCATTGATCATGTTCTTCCGAATTGTGAAAAGACCACAGTCTCTTAGAACACCTAGCCCAGGCATCAACAATCTTTTTCTATAAAGGGCCTGAAAGTAAATATCTTAGGTTTTGTGGGTCAGTTTCCATTACAGCTACTCAACTTTGTCGTGGTAACACAAAGCAACCACAGACAATATGCAAACAAGTGGGTATGGCTATGTGTCAATAAAACCTTATTAACAAAAACAGGCGGTGGACCAGATTTGACCCATGGGCCAGAGTTTGCCGACCCTTGAACAATACCAATGTGGTATGGTTGAGCGAGGTGGCTCTGGAACTTCCTGGGTTTTAATCTTAGATCTGCCCTTTTCTAGCTGTGTGACCTTGGACAGGTTTCTTAGCTTCTCTGTGCCTCACTTTTCTGTCAAGCATATCAATGTTAACAGTGAACAAAAATCAAATGAACTAATGTATTTGTTAGGTTCTTACAGAAGTGCTTGACACATAGTAAGCATTCAGTAAGTATTGACTATTATTAATGTTTGATTTTTAGCAGAAGAATGCCTTGGTCAAGCTTATAGAACACTAGGATTCCCTAGTAATATACTTAAAGAAGCATGTTTAGGTCCAATGCTAAATCTAAGGGAGCCCTCCCAGAGCATCAATACCATGACACAGACCCACCATGGTGGGCCAGGTGGCAACCCTGCCATGTACCTGTGCCATCAGGGGTGGCACACACATAGGTGGGCAACATCTTGACAGGGGCATTGGCATGCGTGTCCTTTCTCAGGCCTTGCTCCATTTCCACCTTCATCCTCCTCTTGACCTCCAGCAGCTGCTCATGGCTCAGCATCAGAGGCTCTAGGGTCTTCTGCCGAGCTCGGTGTTGATCGGCCAGCCGGTAGGCCACTGCTGTCACCATGGCCGCCCCCTTGCCACTGCCATCCTCAGAGCGGAGAAAGCGGACATCACAGTCAGGCACCAGGCGCCGCACAGTCTTGTGAAGACACTTGGCAAAGCTGCAGTCACCAAGGTGGGGAGACAGGAGTCCATGGTTAGGGTCAGTGGTGTGTTTGGTTGGGCAGGAACTCACCACCTCAGCCCAAATGCCATGAGCCCCTGTAGTAGTAAATGCTGGCCTAAACAGCACCTTCCCTTCTATTCCAAGGTAGGGGTCACTGTATAAAACTCAGATATTCAACTGTGATGATTCTGGCTGTGTTCTTTCACCCCCATGCTGAAGGAAAGGACCCTTCTAAGAACCCACTATCCCCCACAACAGGTCACATAAGACCTCCCCTTCTTAATCAAACTGGCCCACTGGCTCCTCTGTCCGACATATGTACAAACGGCTTCTTTGCTGAAGCAACCCAAGTGAAATCAGGTGATTCCAGCTCCACCCACTTTTCATGCTTCATTACTCATTTCATTAGATCCTGCCTGGGAAAGACCCAAAACAGAGAACTTAGAAATTCTTCTAGACTTGGTCCTCTCTTTGGCTAACTTCTGCCAATGATCTTAAAGTTGTCTGAACAGCTAAGGACACCAGTTGCGTTCAGCAAGAAGTTCTCTGGGAGGAGGCTGCTTCAAGCCCTGGTCTCCTGAGCCTTACTACTCTAACTGTGGTCTGTGGCCTGCAGCATCTGCATCACAGTTTCTCCATCCTGCTAGAAACACAGGTTGATCTCAGGCCCACTCTAAACCTTCTGGATCAGAGTCTGCCATTTAAAAACATTGCAGGTGATTCAAAGGCACATTAATGATTTTGAAGCAGTGGGCTAGGAGACGGGGAATCTCAGGGGTGGAATCTTCTGCATCAAACAATTAAGTTAATGATGGTGCAGTGACCTGGCACTCACATGAAGTGAAAAATGGCTCCCAGGTCCCAAGGGAAATTTGAATATTTTGGCACCTATGACCCAAGGAGGATGGCAACTCATTGAACTGGGGTAGCCCCTGGAAGATGACATAGCACTGAACAGACTCCCAAAGGATGCGAGAGAGTCAGAGAAGAAAGAAGTAGATAGAAACATTAACTCCCACAGAACAGGTGGCAAAAAGGCCCTCAGTGGACAGATGAACTCAGGTAGAGCCCAAGCTGTTGACGCCCTTCAGAAACCACCTCCACCCATACCAGGAAAACACCCTCCCAGTTTCTACTGGCCCATTTGGGCTCTTAGCCTTTTATTCTACAAAGACCCTCATATCCATGGTCCATCTACACCCCCAAAATGCAAAATGGAGCTGGCCTGTGCCCATGGAATCACTTAGGTTTCCTGCACCTGTCAGAGGTCCCCAGGTGCTCTGGAGTTCAGCCCCACCCAGTCCCTGAACACTGACTCACTGGGGGTGTTTCTTGTAGACGGAGCCATCGACCCCAATGGTGGAGCGCAGCCGGTCCTCTCCTTTGTTCTCCTTGATGCGCCGCAGCACTGCTGCCAGAGTGGCCCCACACAGGTTGGCTGAGCGTGTGGACACAATCTGGCAGATCCGGCGAGTGGCTACACAGTCCTCTTGCGTTGGGTCCAGGCCCAGCCGTACAAGGATCTCGTGGGCCTTCCGGATGCCATCCTTCTCGCTGGGGAAACAGAAAGAGAGTACGTGGGCACTGTGTGCAGTCCATTGTGGCCAGTGGGAGAGGGGGTATCTGGGCTGGCAAGGAAGCCCCTCAGCTCAGCACTCCCACCTCCCAGGAAGAGTAGACACACACCTCACACTCTGCGACCTATGGGGGGTAGAATGCCACTTATGCACACACTATGTAAGAACAAGGTCCTGTGCTTGGTCCTTTAAACACCAAGTTGTGTGTGTGTGTGTGTGTGTGTGTGTGTGTGAGTTTGTGGTATGTTTCCTTGTTTGGGGTAAGGTTGAAGGAAGGGTATCTCTGCCACCAACCACCTCTGAACATGCGAATCCAGCCAAGGGGCCCACCGTATTTCCCCTCAATAAAGCAGTAAGAGTCCATTTCCCACCACTCCTTCCCATAAACGTCACAGATTATTGGCTTCTGGTTTATCAGGTGAGAAGGACGAAACGTGGGGGAGAGTTGGCTACCTATTCAACTTTACAGGGTGAGGCAGCATTTCACAATGGAGCTGGCAATGTCTACCTGTGCCTAAAGATGGTGCTAAAGGGCTGAAGTATGGCACAGCCCCCCTTCTTAGGGGAACTAAGTGCCTCACAAATATGAGGACTTTCACCCCTCGGGGTTTAGCATGGAATAGGCACAGTTCTTTCAAGAGTTTCCACTTAAAGCCAAGGCATTTGAACTGTTTCACCACTCCCATCAGCACCACAATCACCTCTTCGCCACCACCTGGTCCCTGAAGGAACAAGACCTCCTCAAGCTACAAGTGGAAGTCTCCTGTACAGGAAACTAGATGCTAGTCTTTGGATACTGTTAATTGACTAATAAAAACAAAAATCAGTTCATTCCCCTCCCTACCCCAGCTAATCTGTAAAAACACAAGTTTCAGCTGTACTTAACAGAATCCAGAAATAGGTAAAACTCTGGGCTACCCAAGGACCTATTTTTCTGTTATGACGCTGAGGTCACGATAGAGTCCTCTTTGAGAATGGCCAGTAGGGAAAGAGATGTCAGAGCTTCAGGAGGAGGGAAAGGAAACAGGTGCAAATGAGTCATCAAAGGCAAGGCAGGATCAACTGGGAGCCTCACACATTAAAACAAGGCCAGAGCCAAGCAGTCCCATAAGGGCAACAGACGTGATAGGACACACGGGTGGTTCAGTGGTAGAATTCTCCCCTTCCATGCAGAAGACCTAAGCTCGATTCCCAGTGCAGTCCCCAGCCAACACACCTCATGCACAGCCACCACCAGTCTGTCAGTGGAGGCTTGCACGTTGCTATGATGCTCAACAGGCTTCGGTGGGGCTTTCAGACTAAGATGGACTAGGAAGAAAGGCCTGGTGATCTAACTCTGAAAGTTAGCCAATGACAACCCTATGGATCACAATGGTTGCATCCCATTGTGCATGGGGTCTCCACTGATCAGGGGCCAATTCGACTGCAGCTGACAGCAGGGCAGTGACACAAAACCACAGGCCCACCATGGCCCACGTTGGGTGAGGCCCTCTTGTGGTCCACACTTGAAAGGTCAAGCACATATGCCCTTTCCTCATCCCCCAAGTGCCTGTATGCCCTCCCAGGGACCCAGTGAAGACAGACGTGGCAGGGCCAGCTTACCCTTCAATATCTGAAACATCCTTGGTCTCAAAGCAGCCTGTGGTGAGGAGCTCTGGGCTGAGCTTCCCCCCAAAGAGCAGCTCCTCCTTGGCCATCTTCACTAGGATCAGCCTCACCAGCTCCCCCATGTACATCCCACTGATCATCTTCTCAAATCTGGAGGAAAACAGATACCCGCAAGAAGTCCCCGCTGTCAATGAATTCACAACTCTGGAAGCAAGATGTATACATGTAAAACCCCAACACACATTAGAGGTTGGGTGAGAGCTAATGTGTGCAGAACTTTCAAGGACTGAGGTATGTGGAGAAGGGACAGCTCAGCGGGGGCTGGAGGAGCTGGGGAGCCTGGGCTGGTCTAGGAAATCTGGCAGTGAGGCATGGTGGAAGCTTCTGAGCAGACAAGTGACAAGATAAAAGGCCTGTTTTGGAATGGTAGGGGGCCAGCCATCAAGCTGAGAAGGCCAGCAGGTAATTTATTTTTCCAACACTAGGTGACACTATTTTGTTTTTTGAAAGAGTCTCTCTGGCTAGGAATACATGACAGTGAAAACCAAGCCCTTGCAATTCTATTTCGCAAAGCAGGCCCACTTCTTGTTATTTCAGAGAGGATCTGGGTCCTAGAGAGAGGAGGCACCGGGGCCTGCAGGGACTAACTAGAACGGGATGCAGCAAGGAAGAGGCCCAGAGCAGGGGAGCAGGTGCACCGGCCGTCACCTAGTGTCATTGACAACAGACGAAACCGAGGCCCCCAGGAAGTGACCGGCTCAAGACTCAAAGGCTAGGGATGGCAGAAATGGAGCTAAATGGAGAGCCAGCAAGTGGTTTGAACACAGGGTACATTTAAAACATTTAAACACCAGCATGGGCACAGTGCCTGGGTAGCTACCCTGCATACATGGTGATGAACTCTGCTTTCCCGTCCTCTCCCGCCTGAGCAAACCACAAGGCTGGTCCTCCGGCGGGGGGCGGGGGGGGGGGGCGTGGGGGAGGCTGGGCTCTGAAGTGAGAGTGGCTTTTTAAAATTTTTATTCCAGTTTTTAAAACGTTTTGTTTCAGTCAGCACTTGGAATATCTTTATGTAGAAGCATACCAAGAGGACAAAATGCTGTCAATAATGACTATAGGGCTGTCACGGTTGTCAATTTAGTGTATGTCCTCTCAACCTTTGCTTTGTATAAGGACAAACCAGTGATGTATTGACAAGGCTCAGTTGGCAATTTCGTCTTTTGACACTTCAAAGGGTATATGGCTACTTGGAATGACTCGGGTGTGTCTCATTAATGGAGGCAGGTATTGAGTGACTTTTCAGCCCATAAACCTCTCACCACTGAGGACAGACATAACCAGTATGTTCCTAAGAAAGTTACAAGTAAATGGACTCAGGTTTCAACATGTGAGAGAAGCTTGGAACTTAAATAAGCTGTACTTTGAGGAAGCAAGGACTCTCCTGTAAAGAAAAAGGCTACCCCCCCCCCACCCCCACCGCTCCCCGGTCTGGTTTATAAGGCTGGAATTCTCCTCTCAAAGTGGAAATCTGTGCTGAAAGCTTTCCTACAACAACCACAGCCGCAAGAAGACCCAGGAGGTGCTGCATTGCTCAAAAAGTTTTGCAACGCCTTCCGCGCTTGCAGCAATTCCTGTTTCAAGATCTTCATTTAGTACATGTTTGTGAGAGTAAAATAATGTTTTTTAAGAGTTAAAAGTAACTAAAAACCAAGTCTGGCCTGGCTGGAGAATATAACATTCAGGGACCAAAATGTTGGGGACCGTCCCCCGTCCACCCCCAGGTGGCTGATATAGATGGTTATATCCCAGGATACTGTTTGGGCCGCAG
The DNA here is from genome assembly GCF_024166365.1 of Elephas maximus indicus. NCBI lineage: Eukaryota > Metazoa > Chordata > Mammalia > Proboscidea > Elephantidae > Elephas > Elephas maximus. Next base: position 60,958,276 of record NC_064835.1, read on the forward strand.
GGTCCACGGAAAGAGGCCAAGGAAAGCCCTTAACCAGCTTTTCCAATCAGTACTGCGTTGACCTATAGCTGGAGCAAGAGGTCCTGGGACTCCTTGGGTATCAGCCTAGCTCATGGGGGATGCTGCCTGAGGTCTGAGTCAGAGTCTCAGTAAATTAGGAGCTGACTGTCAGAGCCTTGTCCTCTGGGCAGTGACAGGGTGGAAGCTACAAAAGGATATTTCAGAGACCCCAATCTTGGTCATCTCATCACAACTTCTCTTATGTGGCTCAAGAATTGTTTCTATGGACAATTTACAAACAGGAGATAGAAAGAAAGACCAGGGCCACACACTTAAGACTATGATTTTTAAAATGACTGCTCTGAAGGACATGGCCAAATTATTGGCGATAATCCGGTTTATCTGCTTGGTCTACCTTCTTAGAGCCATCTCAGCAATTTCTAGTCACAGCATGCATAATAAGCTCAGCATCCCCATGACCAGTGGGTGTCTCTGGCAATCTTTTAGGGATGTAAGACTGTAAAGAAAAGCATGGGAACCACCGCTCAGCCCTGGCCCAGTCCCAAGCTCAGCTCCTGAGCCCACCCTCTCCCCTGAGCCCACCCACACACAGGGGCATCTTGCTCACAGTTGCTTCCCGGGGTTCAGCGAGCCCATGTCGATCTCCCGGTCAAACTCGGTACGAATGTCGTTGAGCGTGCCGTCGTCCCCAAAGGCCCCCCACTCCATGTTGATGCACATCCGCCCCTCGTCGCCCTCCACCATGTCGATGTGACGCATCTCCTCCATGTAGCAGGCATTGCTGCCCGTGCCTGGCCAAAGCAAGGGGCTGCTCAGCACCCACCCACACCTTCCTCTACCCCCACCCTATGGTTCCAGTTTACCCCCAGTCCTGTTCTCAGACTGCTCAAGTGGCTGGAGGTCCTCACTACGGACTCCTAGGGCATCCCAATACACGTCCAATCCACTGCCAGCCTGAACTCCGCAACTAAACGGAGCACCAAGGGACAGGGCACACAGTCTCCATGTGGCCCTGAGCATTTACACTGCACTTTCCTCTCGGCCCCTCAGCCCAGTGCAGAAACTTACAGCTCTTGAAGGGTGTCTCTGATACCATGCCACCATAAGCAAAAGCAGAATCACAGGGTCCTGGTTCAGCCCTCCAAAGTGACCACATCAAAAAACAAAACCAAACCCACTGCCATCGAGTTGATTACCACTCATAGCAACTCTACAGGACAGAATAGAACTGCCCCCTTAGAGTTTCCAAGGCTCTAACTCTTTACGGAAGCAGACTGCCACATCTTTTCTCCCTTGGAGTGACAGGTGCATTTGAATCACTAACCTTTCAGTTTGCAGCCAAGCGTTTAACCACTGGGCCACCAGGGCTCCTCAGTGACTGTACCACTTGTCTTCAAATATGAAGTAAAAAGGAACACCCAGGCTACCAACCCCTTCTCCCTTCCATCGCACACCCCCGTCCACTGGCCAACACCAGCCCTCATGCCCCAGTGTTCACTCACCCACAATGAGACCAATTTCACAGTTCTGGTCATCATAACCACAGGTCATCATGGTCCCAACTGTGTCGTTCACCACAGCCACGATATCAATATCAAAGTCCTGTGGGGATAAAATGAGGGCTCTGAACTTCAATCATCACAGAAGGTTACAGACATGAAGACACAGAGAAAAAGCAGCACGCCACACAGTTCAGGTGCAACAGTGATGCCAGTCACTAACCCTGCGCAGAACAAAGAAGGGGAGAGCTAAATACCCGGCTCCAGATCCAGTCTAGCAGCAACTCACTCCACACTCTGCTTGTCCTCCTTACAGAGGATTTGCCTGACACAGGCTCCTGTGGTCTTGCTTACAGCCGTCACTTAACTGAGAAGAGACTGTCTTAACTTGCCTTGTCTTCTCCTCTCTCCCTCCCAATAACTCCTTCTGTGATACGATCTTTATCTTGTCTTCTCTCTGCCCATTTCATATCAATGTTAACATCATCCCTACCTTCTTACTTGGCAGTGATATTCAAGTCTCTTCAGGTTAAGGACTAAAGGGTTTTTCTGGCACCAAGACTAAGATTTTTTATCCATTGTGCTAATCTAAAAACCCCAACAATATCCGATCACATAGAAGATTATTGGTTAAGCATGGCCGGGGAAGAAGAAAAGAAATCCTCTCCTTATGAAGAACCACAGAAGGTTCTTGTGCTGATTTGAGGGCAGATAGGGGAAGACTTCAGAGTGGGCTTAGAAGAAGGAAAAGAGCCTCCAGACCCCAAACTCGCACCATGACTGTGGCCTGGGCACCTAGACACCCCTACTCACCCCTCTCCTCTGGATGGCCTCCCGGATAAGAGCCACCACGTCTCTGCCCTCCACACCACTGGACTTGAACCCCTTAGTCCACGAGACCAGGAAGCTCTGGAAAAAGACCAAGGAATGAACATTAATTCCCCCCAACCAAAACCCAGATCACACACCTGAAACAAGAACCATTAGCAGAGACCAAAACTAAACTAAATCATGACTGTGTCTGTATATTGCTTTCCTAACTAGCCTAGGAAGGAGAAACTTGGGCCCCATCAGAGACCAGGAAAGTGAAGATTAAATGAATGACTCCTTCATGATTTACTGCCCAGAGAAGTAGAAAGAGGAAGTTATAAAACTGTCAAAATAAGATACTTAAATCCTCACATCAGTGTCAGTGACCAAAAAGACATTAACTTCCTGGTTACCTTTCTTTCTAGGATCTTTATCATAACACTATATATAGGTCAGGTTCTTCCTGACTAATTTATTAGTCTTGTTCCCTGAAAGGGTAACATAATGCGAAGCGGGGGGGAGGAGGGGAGTGAAAGGAAGAGTGAGGGAGACCTCCCCATGCTCGGATACTTTGCCACCATTCCTTCACCCCTACACACATGAAGTATTAAGGAATTAGTCACTCAGAATGACAGAACTCTCAATACTCAGATCAGTCCGTCCCATCCTCCCAGCCCCACGGATGAAGCAATGGAAGTATCTGAAGAGCCCATCTTACCTCATCTAGTTTAGTCTGGTGGCAGGGGAAGGAGAAGGTAAAACCCAGCGGGAGCTTCTTGTCTTTGATTTGTAGCTGGTCCATGAAGTTGGCCAGGCACTCGGCAATGTGGTCAAACAGCTGAGGGCACACAACACAGGAAGATGAGCAGAGAGGCAGAAGAACACAGATGTGAAGGACATGGGTTTTGAGCTCTGAAAGGAGCTAGCTGAATGTGGGCCAGATCCTTATCCCTCTGAGGTCTTTATTCGCTCAGCTATAAAATGGGAGTAATAACAATATCCACCCTTCAGAGTTACTGGAAGGATTAAATGAGTCAATATATATAAAGTGCTTAATACTAGGTATCGCTCATTAAATGTTGTCTTCCACTTAAATCATTTATCCAAATGACTGTCAAAATAACCCTGTGAAATAGAGAAAACTATCACTGCAGCTAACCAGGAAGTCCTCCTGTGCCCTGGGAACAGAACATCCCTTGGTGGCCCTGTCAGAAACCCCATGACATGAGTGCACAGCTGATTATTTTACCAGAAAGGACAGACCATCTTAACTGCCAAGAAGTATTTTAGCTCCTCTGTCTCTTGTGATGGGGGAGGGGACAAGGACGGGGAGGGGACATTCTCCATTGGTATCCTATGAGACAACCTGCAAAAATAAGCAACTTTCGTCTTATATTTTTATTTCATTCTAGAAAAACAATCTCCCGGGGGCAATTCGAAGAAGTTATCTTTGTTTTCTAACTCCAAGGTGGAACACCTGGTGAGTCTATAAAAAGTCTGAAGAACAAATAGGGTTTTGTGCGTAACCTCACAACCCTGAGTGGGATATGCAGCTCCTAAGCCTGCTGAGGACTGTTCGAAAAAGCTGTATTCACAATAATCCAGGTATTTCCATCAACCCCAAAGCCCACAACTCCCCAGGCCCCTTCTCAGTAGCTCAGCATCCTTAAGGAGCTGATCAGTCTCCAGATGCTTGGACTCTGAGACCAGGGGTACCTGGTGCAAAAAGCAGGCAGCGGCCAAAGAGGATGAGTAGACTCCAAGGGCCCCGCTGATTGTGTAGCAAAATCTAAAAAGCTAAAGTGGATCAGGAAGAACGACACTCCTCTTCCTCCCCCAGCAGAAGCAAGGAAGATTCCACTAAACAATGGTTCCCAAAGTGTGGTCCTGGACCGCAGCATCACCACCAACCATCACTGGAGAACTTGTAGGAAATGCAAATCCTAGGGCCCCACCCCTGACCCTCTGGATCAAAACCTCTGGGGGAGGGGCCCAGCATTCTGTCAACAAGCCCTCAGTCCTCCCGGTGGTCCTAATGCACAGTGGTTCCTAAACCACAAAAATATCTACATTTAAAAGTAAGCTGAGAGGTATGGGGACGGAGGATTTGAGAGGCCCTCTGGCTCCCCTGATGCCTGGTGCATGCTCATTAGGGACGATCCAGGAAGACTCACATGTGAAAGGTGGCCAGCTCTAAGTGAGCTTCCTGCATCAATACAGTCACTTCATCCAGCCTGATCTCTTGCAAAATTAGCCACAGCTGTTGCTGAACCTCCAAACCAAAACGTTCTTAAGAAACAGATAAAGCACAAGCTGGGCAACCACAGGGCTCTCTGACTAAGAGAGAAGGAGCACCAGCACACAGGTACCAGCTTCCTTGAGCAGAGGGCAATGATTTTAATATGCAAATATGGTTTCTAGATAGACATTCAGCAAAGTCTGCTCTCCTGTTGGGAAGTGGATGGAGACAAATTACCATATAGTTAAACAAATTCCTAGCATCTTCTTCCAAGTGCTCTAGTCAAAATGATCTTTGGTATAAACACTTTTTATCCAAAAGAGGGAAATTGTAGAGGCTGTGCAAGGAGGTAAGGCCAATCATCAGAGATGGTGGGGGCCTTCAGAAAGTAGAAAAGCAAATGGTTTCCCCTTGCCCAGCCCTGACCACTTCTCCTTCCTTTTCATTTGTGCTTCCAACAGAGGGAGGCAAAGAAAAAACAGAGGGACAGTGAAAAGGTATTAAATACTGAGCCACCCAATATGGCAACCAAGTCCCTGGGTGGCACAAAGCCGAACAGATGATGGTTCGAACCCACACAGAGTCACCTCAGAAGACAGGCCTGGCAATCTGCTTCTGAAAAGTCACAGCCTTGCAAGCCGTATGGAGCACAGTTCTACTCCGCACACATGGGGTCACCATGAGTTGGAATCGAGCAACAACAAGCCACATGTGGTTATTTCAATTAATTAGAATTTTTAACAATTCAAAATTTGTTTCCCCAGTCAGACCAGCCACACTTCAAGTACTCAACAACCACAGGTGGCTAGTGACTACCATTTTGAGCAGGGCAGATACAGAACAGTTCTACCACTGCAGAAAGTTCCGTTGGACAGTGCTGAGTTAGAAGAACCAGCACCTATTTAAAAGCGGGAGACAGGAAACCGGCTCTTCCTTGAATTGGAAGGGTACCTCTTTTTCTATTAGCTGAAGATCAAAAGGATAAGATGCTGGGCAGAAGAGCTAATACCTTCCTGCCATAAAAAGGCTCAAAGGGCATCATTTTATGAAGTTAAAAAGGTTTCCTTTTCCTTATTGGTCTGAGAAACTGCTCACTCTCTTTCCCACATGACACATTTTAAAAGCAAAGTGGGTGCTGTCAAGATTTGTGGCACTGTTAAGATTTGTCACTCACTGCTCTTAAACCAGACCAAAACACTGTTGCTGTCCAGTTGACTCCGACTCAGAGCAACCCTATAGGACAGAGTAGAACTGCCCCATGGGGATTTCAAGGAGCAGCTGGTGGATTCGAACCGCGCTATCAGGGTTCCTCGCTGCTCTTAGTGGAAGTTAAAAACACAGTTATGTGCTAAAAGGCAGATCCTACCCAGGGACCCAAACTGCCCAGCTTCCCAGTTCTTCAAGAACTTTGCAAGTTTTGGGTTTGATGATTTTGTCTTGGTTTAAACTAAGCTTTATTTTTAAATTCAATTTATTTTCCTCTAATTAAAAGACTGATATCTAAGACCAAAATTTTATAAATGAAAAATGTAGGGGGAAAAAAGCACCACTAAAATGTTGTTAGGTGTCACAGAGTCAGTTCCGACTCATAACTACCCTATGAACAGAACAAAACACTGCCCAGTCCTGAGCCATCCTCACAATCATTGCTATGTTTCAGCCTACTTTTGCAGCCACTGCATCAATCCATCTCTTGGACAGTCTCTTTTTCCCTGACTGTCTGTTTTACCAAGCATGATGTCCTTCTCCAGTGACTAATCCCTCCTGGTAACATGTCCAAAGTAGGTGAGATGAAGTCTTGCCATCCTCACTTCTAAGGAGCATTCTAGCTGTACTTCTTAGACAGTTTTGTTCATTCTTCTGGCAGTCCATGATATATTTAATATTCTTCACCAACACTATAATTCAAAGGCATCAATTCTTCTTCAGTCTTCTTTATTCATGTGAGCAAATGACAGTCTATTCCCCAGTCAGCTGCTGGTCTTATTCTGATTGATGATATTGAGCTTCTCCATCATCTGTTTCCACAGATGTAGTTGATATGATTCCTGTGTACTCCATCCAGCGAGGTCCACGTGTATAGTCACCATTATGGTTGTGGAAAGAGGTATTTTCAATGAATAAGTTCATGGTCTTGCAAAATTCTATCACGTGATCTCTGGTGTCATTTCTATCACCAAGGCCATATTTTACAACTACTGATCCTTCTTCTTTGTTTCCAACTTTCACATTTCAATCACCAGTTTAATTAACAATGCATCTTGATTGTATGTTTGATCAATTTCAGACTGCAGAAGGATACAAATCTTCAATTTCTTCAGCTTCGGTATTAGTGGTTGGTGTCTAAATTTGAATAATAGTGGTGTTAACTAGTCTTCATTGTAGGCTTACAGATAATATCACTGACAGAGTTGTACTTTAGGCTAGATCTGAAACTGTTCTTTCTGATGATGAATGTGATGCCATTCCTCTTTAATTTGTCATTCCTGGCATGGTAGACTATACAATTGTCCAATTCAAAATGGCCAATATCAGTCCACTTGAGCTCTCTGATGCCTAGGATACTGATTTTTCTGTGTTCCATTTCATTTTTAACAACTTCCAATTTTTCTGGATTCACACTTTGTACATTCCATGTTCCAATTATTAATGGATGTTTGCAGCTGTTTCTTTTCAGTTTGAGTCGTGCCCCATCAGCAAGTGAAGGTCACGAAAGCTCTACTCCATCTACATTAAGGTTCACTCTACTTTGAAGAGGTAGCTCTTCCCCAGTTGTCTTTTGAGTGCCTTTCAACCTGAGGGGCTCATCTTCTGGCACTACACCAGCTGATGTTCCAGTCCTATTCACAAGGTTTTTGCTGGTCAATTTTTTTTAGAAGTAGACTGCCAGGCCCTTCTTCCTAGTCTGTCTTAGTCTGGAAGCTCCACTGAAACCTGTCCATCATGGGTGATCCTGCTGGTATTTGAAATACTGGTGGCATAGCTTCCAGCATCATAGCAACACACAAGCCACCACAGTCCAACAAACTCACAGATGAGTGGTGGACCAATAAAATAGCTACTGTGAATTCCTTCCAGTCTTATTTCAAATTGTTTTCTGCTGCTTTTAGGCATATGATGTTCTTTTTTTTCCTTAGGGTGAAACAGACACCTATATTTCCTTCCACTTTTCTTGTATGCTTGACTTTGATACAGCATTTTCTCCATATATTCAAACCCTTCTTACTGTTCCAAAAGCTCTATAGTTTCTTCCTGGAGGATCTCATAGATTGTGTATGTGTGTGCCTGTCTGTGTGTGTGTGAAAAGCATTTTGTTTGTGTTGTATGGAGAAGTAGCTTTCTTTATATCCTCTAACTCAATGGTTTTAAAGATTTTAAAGTAAGTTTTTCAAGCAAAACTTTACTCAGAGCTTAAATGCTTGAGACAGATTCCTTGGGCTCTTTGAATCTGTCTTGACTGGCAGAGGCACAATTCATTGTTCACAGGTGTTCCAAGCCATTTCCAGTTTCTGAGGAGGACAACTTTAAGGGCTGTGTGGTCCCTACACGCTTCATGTTGTTGAGGGATGAGCAATGGAATATGGAGATGGGACAAAAATGCACATAAATCTTAAAAACTCACCCCGCAACATGTTGCCTTATCATTAGGAAGGCAAAATACAGAGTTCATATTACCAAGTTACACCAAGTTGTAAAAAGTCACAGCCCAAATTTTTAGTTGCTCTTTTTGTTTGGCTTGTATTAGTTGGTTGTCAGGTATTGGTAATCTTGAGGGTGTGGTTCCCAATGGGAAGAAAAAGTGACCACATCCTCCACGGAGCTGAACAATGCAATTACTAGACATAGAGGCTGAGAACAGAGTATGAAGAAACAATTAGATGAACAGGCAAAAACCTAGAAATAGGTACGATTATCCCTCTTTACAGATAAACAAGCAGGCTCTTCCAGTGCAGTAACTTGCGTAGAATCACACAGCTAGTTTGCCTGACTGCAGGGCCCAGCCTCTTCAGTACCTCAGCACAGAGCCCCTCCAAGGAGCAACAAGCCATGCAGGAGTCTCTACCCCTTGCCCTTCCTGACATTATACTGGAGCCATGTGACAACTTTGGTACAGCCAATGCCCAGTCCCAGGGGCCCAGTCTTCCTGCCTCAACCCCACCCTTAAAACCAGGAAAGCAGGTTTACCCTCAGGGCCACCCTCACGGGCAAATAAAGGGCCTAAAAACATCTCCCCACATGTTTTACTTGTGGTCTGAAATTCCTCTCACAGGAGGTAGCCTGGTGTGGTAGAAAGAACAGTGGACTAGGAGTCAAAGCTCCACCTCTTCCAACCCCTGAGGCCCAAGAAGTGACAACACTAGGATAGCCAGAGCTCTCTCTCTCTCTCTCACACACACACACATCCACTGCCATCCAGCAGATTCCAACACATACCAACCTTATAGGACAGAGTAGAACTGCCTCATAGGGTTTCTGTCTTAGTTATCTAGTGCTTCTATAACAAAAATACCACAAATGGGTGGATTTAACAAACAAATTTATTTTCTCACAGTTTTGGAGACTAGAAGTCCAAATTTAGAGTGCCGACCCTAGGGGAAGGCTTTCTCGCTCTGTTCGCTCTGCAGGAAGGTCCTTGTCTCAGCTTCTGCTTCCTGGTTCCTTAGAGATCTCCATGTGTCTTGTCATCTATATTTCCCCATCTCTGCTTTCCCCTCGTTTAATCTCTTTTATATCTCAAAAGAGACTGACTTAAAACACCCTCTACACTAACCCTGTCTCATTAGGATAACAAAGACAACCCATTCCCAAATGGGATTATAACCAGAGGCATTCTGCAAATTAGGATTTATAACACTTATTTTTGAGAAACACAATTCAATCCATAAATTTCCAAGGCTGTAAATCTACAGAAGTAGACTGGCCCATCTTTCTCCCGCAGAGCAGCTGGTAGGTTCAAGCCACCAGCCTTTCAGTTAGCAGCTGAGCACTTAACTACCACACCACCAGGACTCCTATAGCCAGAGCTCAAGTAGAGAGACATCCCCAGAATGGCTTCAATGATTGTCTATCCATGGACAATGAGCAGCTGGATGGTGGGGCTTTTACCTTATTTATCTTTGTGCCTTAAGCACTTCGCACAGAAGTTGAAGAAAGAATGCCCCTCAAGGAAGTGTTTTATAAAGCAGGTGAAAAGGGAGATCAGTTTCTCTGAAAACCCAAGAGTATGGAATAGTGGCTGGACCTGTGGCCACCAACCAGCAATGGATCAGATGTTTCTGGTGCTGAGGGAATGAGTGCCCCCCTGTAGGAGGGTTCTTCTGGGGAAATCTTGAGAGGGAGGGTGCCTCCAATGGTCAGTCTGCAAGAACACTGGCCCCTTTGGGCAGCACCTCCTACTCTGGAAGCAGGGAACAGGACCGCCATGTTGCATAACTCCAGGGAACACCATTCTCAAAGACTAGAAAGTGGACAGAGCCCGCTAAAGTTGTTAAAACACAGGTCTTGGTCATATCAACTTGGCTTTGTGTCTCATCCCTGGCCCTTCCCACTCCTGTGATTTAAAGACAAGCTACTCAATCTTTCTAAGTCAATTTCTACAGCTCTCAAGTGGAGATAACAGTAGCACCCAGCCTCATAGTGCTAGTGTGAGGATGAAATGAGAAAATCCATCCAAAGCGCTTTTGCTCAGTGCCGGCCACAGAGTAAAGCAAAATCAAACCCATGCCATCAAGCCAATTCCAACTCATAGCAACTCTACAGGACAGGGTAGAACTGTCCCGTAGGGTTTCCAAGGAACAGCTGATGGAGTCCAATTGCTGAGCTTTTCTGGTTAGCAGCAGAGCTTAACCATTGCACCACCAGGGCTCCTGCCACATAGTAGGCATCATCAAATGCTGGCTCCTTTTCATATTCTCCTGAGGGTCATGTACCCTCTTTAATACAACTTTTACTTTCTGTGGGGTGTGTGCGTGTGTATTTCCTGGTTATCCAGCTAGGCTTTAAGTCCTTGAAAGGAAAGATGATGAGTTTGATTCCCAGCAGGAATCAGAACCCAATGCATAGTAGGTACTCAGTACCTGCCTAGAGATGATCTTGATGGTAATTCCATCTTTGCTCATTTTTTCTGGCTATTATTGACAGGATTCTTATTAAGATTTCACGTTTCTTCTCCATTTGCTCCTTTCATTGAGTTCTAGGTACAAAACACAGCTCTAGAAACCACTGAGATATGAGGATGACTAAGCATGATCCCTGATGATCTTATGATCCAGGGCCACTGTTGAGGCACTCGGTGCTCACTGCAGTCCCAAGTGGGGCAGACAGCCCAAAGCTGGGTTTCAGTGTTTTCTCAAAAGGCTCCCTGTCCTTGTGTGCAAAGCTTCCTCTGTGTTGGACAGTCAGGAAGGGAGAGAGCAAGTAAACAGAAAGGCAGTGGGGCAGGTTCCATTTTCCTGCAATGCTATGGCAACACAGTGAGCCAAAGAGGGCAGCAGAGCAGCCGCTGGGGCAGATGGAACCATCACCCATGGGAGTTCAGACCACAATTGTGTACCTACTGACTCACCATTCAATACCACCACTAACAACAGCAGGTGTCCAGGGAAGTGGGCCAGTCTCCTGGCAGCTGGTTTTTCCTCCATGACCAGCACATGAAGCAGAGCTCAAAAGAGATGGCAAATCAAAATGGGCCTGCCGTAGCACAGCCAGACTCATAGGGCCTCACTCACACACATGCTCCCTGTTCTCGGGCCCATGTGACCCTCCTGACTGAAGCCACCTACCCAGCCTCTAGGTGAGGAGGGGCTCACCAGGCGGAGAGGCCAGGTGCAGAGACACAGGAAATCAGAGCCTGAGCCAGGGCTCCTCCCTCGAGATCACAGAGGAACAGCCCCTGCCCAGGGAAGTCCCAGTGACCGCCCAAGAGAAGGGTGGTACCTGGGTGCCGCTGCCCCGCATAATGTCCTCAGGGATGGCGTAGATCTTGTTCTCTATCTCCACCCTTTGGAGGCCGTTGTCCGTTACTTTCACCCACAGCACACGGAAGTTGGTCCCTCCAAGGTCCAGGGCCAGGAACTCTCCATGTTCTGCAGAGAAAGAAGGAGTCACTAATAAATTCAAAAAGACAATAAGATCAAACCAGTTCACAGAGCCTAAGACTTAAAACCTATGACTTTCCCTGTCTTAGTCATATAGTACTGCTGTAACTGAAATACCACAAGTGGATGGCTTTAACAAAGAGAAATTTATTCTCTCACAGTCTAGTAGGGTAGAAGTCTAAATTCAGGGCATCAGCTCCAGGGGAAGGCTTTCTCTCTCTGTCGGCTCTGGAGGAAGGTCCTTGCCATCAACATTCCCCAGTCGAGGAGCTTTTCAGCACAGGGACCTCAGGTCCAAAGGACGTGGTACTCTCCTGGCTCTTGTTTCTTGGTGGTATGCGGTCCCCCTGTCTCTCTGCTTGCTTCTTTCTTTTATATCCCAAAAGAGATTTACTTAAAACACAACCTAATCTTAGAATGAGTCCTGCCTCATTAACATAACTCCACTAATCCTAACTCATTAACATCATAGAGATAGAATTTACAATACATAGGAAAATTACATCAGATGACAAAATGGTGGACAATCACACAATACTGGGAATCAAGGCCTAGCCAAGTTGACAGATAATTTGGGGGGACACAATTCAACCCATGATATTCCCCACAGAGAGAGGTCAACTCTGGGTGACAGAGCGGCCGATGAGTTTTATTTTTTTCACCACCAATGTATGTATTGTCTGAAATTTTTTTAATGCTAAACATTTTTATGTTACTTTATAATTTAGGTCAACAGGGAGGCAGTTTCACCCTGACAGTCTCTCCAATGATGCCACGGTCACCCCTCACAGGAGCTGTTTCCTAAGGGTGCCCCACAAACACCCATGGAGCTGGCAGGGCGCATCAAGCCCTACCCCCAGCCTCTACACTTCAGTTATGTGCTTCATACCACAGAACAACCCAGCCTATGGGCCCCTGGGCCTTCTGCCAAATTGTGATCACTATACAAAATTTATCTTTCAATGTTTATATACTATGATGGCGATGTCCTCATGCAGCGTGCAAACGTCACATGATGGAGTAAAATGGGGTCCAACTGGCTATAAATATAGAGGTCTAGCAAATAAACCAAGCAGGTGCCCCCCCAAAAGATCTCAGGTTTACTGGAATGTGAGAAAATGCTGACTCAAGTGTGTGTAAGAGAAGAGGCCACTCAGCAGGTCCACTCAAACCAGCCACAGAGCTGGAGGGGCAGGAAGAGTGAGACTTCAAAACAGCACCACAGACACAAATGGGTCAAGATCTTCATGTGTCACAAGGAGGGCACATAAGAAGCCACAGTTCCTTCCCTCCCAGAAACCAGTGGTACATCCAGATTCTAGACAAAAATACAGGCAAGTGCTCTATTGTATGACACAGAATGAAAGTGCTGAAAAAGCTGCGAGGCTAGAACAGGGCAGTGGGCTGGCTGGTCAGGCAAGGGCTAGAGAGAAAGCAGCCCCAACCCCACAAGAGCCTCCTCAACTGGTAATGTCGCCCCCTGTCTTCTGCCACCCTGCTGCACACCTTCTCTAAGAACATAAGGTAATCTTCAGGGGGATTCACTTATTGTCATGTTCGCCAACACTCACTCCCCTTTACCGATGGAAGACTATCACTGAGGTAAAGCTGAATGGATGCGGAGGGTCAGTGGAATGCTCTGATGAAATGAAGCAACAAGGAGTTATTCTGTGCCCAGGTCTCCTCAGTAGCTCTAACTCGCCCCACAGAGACCACCACCCATAGTCACTAGACTTCAAAGGGGAAACTTAAGGTAGACAGCAACCAGCAGACCACCCTGACCTTTCTAGGTGAGGACATAGATTCTGTGGAGACTTGCCTCCACACAACCAGAGAGTGGTCTGGCGGTGTGATATACAGAGATTGGCTCTGGAGCCCAAATAGGTCAAAGCCCTGCCACTTTTTAGTTGTGGTACCTTTGTCAGGTTCCTGAGCCTCAGAGCCTCAGCTGCCTCATCTCTAAAACAGGTACACTATACTTCATGGGATTGTTGTGAGGAAAAAAATTAGATCACGTATTTCAAGCACCTGGCCCACTGTCCAGAACTTAGGACACACCCAGAAGTACTAGATACTTTTCATCCAGGCTCTCAGCAAACACCCAAGTCCCACAGGCCCAGGGTGAAGGTTGCTTCTCTGACTGCTAAAAAGCAAAATCAATTACGGCAGGGGAGACTGTAGAAACCTGTCCAAGAAAAGCCATTGGGATCAGCTTCAGGGACATCCGCATTCCTCCTCGACAGAATCAGGGGTATTTTTCATTCTCTGCCAGGCATCTGGAGTCTCCCCACAACTCTCTGAAGTTACTAGTTAGTTAAGGCAACCCCAACCCTGTCTGGAGTGACTCTGCCCTGTCGCAGCCATGGGTGGCTTTTCCTGGCACTCCAGTTCTGAGCCTTCCCTGGTAGTGGGACCTCAACTAAATTCTAGGAAAAGCTATCTGATGGTTGTCATGAGGGATGAAAAGGAAAATCAAAGATGAACTGCCTGCATCAGCACTCTGAGGCTCAGAACGTGCACGAGCCGCTGAATCGGCTGCCACGGGGGATTGAGTGATGAAGCTGCCTTGAGGGAAAGGGTTCTCTCTGATTGGTTTCCATCCAGGGCCAGCCCACCAGCTGGATTCACTGCGAGGGGCATAGCTCTGTCAAGGACAGTGGTTTTGCAGTATTTTCTGACAGACCAAAGGGAAACCACAAATAACAAAGGTTAATAATTCCATTCCCAGGAAGGAATGTCATCCCTTGCTTTCCTGACAGACTCCTCAGGACCAGACATTCCTCTGCATCCCTCCTCCCTGCATCCCCCTCTCCAAATATACATAGCCACCACCACCATAGCCAAGGACTATATTCCTTCCAGAGTCCAGAACCTCTGAGACAGGCCCAGCACGTGACTCCGGGAGCTAAATCCTGAGGTGACCCCCTCAGGGCAGTAGACTGACCCTCTCCTAGTGTCCACTTCCACACCATGCACGAGAGACCCCAGAGAGCAGTAGTGAAGAGCTGGACCTTGGCATCAGGTAGGCAGACCTTGTTTTTAACAGTTCGGACTCTTCACTACCTGTATGGCTGTGGGCACATCACAGGCCTCTCTGTGCATGTTACCTCACCTCTGAAAAAAAAATGGAGCTAATAATGCCAACTTCTCCCAGCAATGGTGAGGCTTACATGAGATACAGAAAACGTTATATGTGAATATATGGGTATATTATCATTGTTAGTTACCATCGAATCAGCTCGACTCACAGCAACCTATGTATAACAGAATAAATATTGCCCACTCCTGTTCCATCTACATGATCACTGTACATTTGAGTCCATTGTTGTGGTTATTGTGTCAATTCATTTCATTGAGGGTTTCCTTCATTTTCACTGACCCTCTCTTTACCAACCATGATGTCCTTTTCTAGTCTTTGGTCTTTCCTGACGATGTGTCCAAAGTAAGTGAGTGGAAGTCTTACTATCCTCACTTCCTAAGGAGCACTCTGGTTGTATTTCATTTGTTCATTCCTCTGGCAGCCCATGGTATATTCAATATTGTTCACCAACACCACATAGTAAGCCATCAATAACTGGCAGCTGTAACTTTTTAAAACACCCTTGTCTTTGTCTCTGTTGTTATTATTCCCTTGCTTTTGGGCAATTCCCTTTCTTAGTTCTCAGCCCCTTAAACTCTACCTACTCCTACTCCTGGCTCAGGACCTACATCCCCAGTGAACGTCTGGGGCATTCCAGAAGCCCATCACTGAGTGTGTGTGAGCATGCGATGAGGGGCGCAAAGGGGGAATGCAGCTCCAGGCCTGGGACAGGCAGACTGGGCAGGACAGGAAATCAACATGGCTATAGCAGGTTTCCAAAGCCACCAAGCAGAGGACCCAGTAAGGTCTAGAGAGAACATGCTATTGAGCAATTACAGTTAGCATTTCAGGCAACTCTTAAGAAACCATCTTGTATTGCACTTGCTCATTGATGGTTCTTTCATGAAACAAAACGTTTGAGCGCTAACTGTGGAACTTACATAGGAAACCATCAGAGGTAAGATTTGTCTTATGGCTAAGCATACTTTTGTCTCTGGAAACCAATGTGAACTATTTAAAAATAATAAAATACAAAAACCTGACAAAAAAGTTCAAGCAGTACAAAAGTAGATAAAATAAAAAGCAAAAGTTTTTCTCTTCTTCTCATTATCCCAAAAGTAAACACTATGAAAAATTTCTTGCAGGTCTGTAGATACGTTTGTGTGGTAAAGGCAGGGGAGACTGTAACAAGACCCCTTCCAAGAAAAGAGTTCAAACTGCAGGTTCAGGAGGGTATGTGTGTTTGATCTGGAAGATACTGCCAAGTCATCTTCCTAAAAGCTCTCACCAATTTCCACTCCAGCCACCAGGCATGTTTCACCTCACCAGTGTCCCCTGTTATCTAGTAACTAATCTTTGCCAACCTGATGGGTCAAAGTGGTATCTCATATTTTTAACCTGGTTTCTTTAATTTGCGCAAGGTTGTTCTTGCTATTGGCTGCCATCGAGTTGGCCCCTGGTTCATGGCGATCCCTGTGCAACAGAATGAAGCACTGTCTGGTCCTGTGCCATCCCCATAATCAGTTGGGGATTGGATCATTGTGATCCTTAAGGTTTTCATTTACTGATTTTCAGAAGTAGATTTCTAGGCCTTGCTCCTAGTTCATCTCAGTCTGGAAGTTCTGCTAAAACCTGTTCAGCATCATAGCAACACATAAGCCTCCACTGATGGATGGTGGCTATGCATGAGGTATATTGGCTGGGAATCGAACTCGGGGCTCCTGCATGGAAGGTCAGAATTCTACCATTGAACCACCACTGCTCCTGTGGTATAAGGTTAAACCAAACCCATTGCCATGAAGTCAATTCTGACTTATAATGACCCAATAGGACAGAGTAGAACTGCTCCACAGAGTTCCCAAGGAGCACCTGGTGGATTTAAACTGCTGACCTTTTGGTTAGCAGCTGTAGAACTTAACCACTCTGCCACCGATATAAGGTTAGGTATTTTGAAATGCTTACTAGCCCTTTATTCTGTGAATTATCTATTCATAGTTTCCACCTTTTTAAAAAACTCATTATTTTCTTCATAATCTAAAAGACCTCTTTCTATATTAAAAACAATAGCTTTGTCAGTTATATATCTGCAATTATTTTTTTGCCAGTTGGATACCAAAAACCAAACCAAACCTGTTATTTGCCATGCAGATATGTTTACTTTTTATGTAATGAAAACATTTATGACTTCTAGGTCTTATGCCACGTCCCTAAAAATTTTGAAGACTAAAAAAAAAAAAAATTTTTTTTTTTTATCAGATTACATCAGTTCACTACTTTTTCTAACCCTCTCCACTTCCTCCTAAATGCAGCCACCACTACAAAAACATAGGAAGCAAAGTTTCGCCATAGGTTTGTTTGAAAGACCAAAAATAAAGCACTCCAAATGTTTAACTGTTTATATATTTACCCTAATTTTTAACAAATGGTTAAAAAGTAAAAATAAAACACTGCAGTTATCTTCTATTTTATTACGTGATTTTTTTTTTTTTTTTAATGAAGCCCAGAGTTCAGACTTTCTCACTCCCATCTGGATTATTGTGGTAATAAAACAATCAAAAGATGGAGGCGGGTGTGAGGGAAATTGAGTAGACAGAAGCCCCGGCAGGTAGATGTCTGTAATGGAAGAGAAGCTAACCTTTGTTAAGTGATAGGCATTTTATTCAGAAACATTACCTCATTAATCTTCAACAACCCTGTCAGGCATTAAATCCCAATTTTACAAATGAAGACACCAAGGCTCAGGTCATTTAAACCAAGATTCAAGTCCAAGTCTGGCTCTCTACCAAAGTTTCCTACTGCAATGAGCAATGAGGAGACCCACGGGAAAGCTGTGAATCTAAAGAATTCTTCTCTAGCAATGTCAAGAGCATAAAACCCAGAGGTGCTGAGCAGTCCCCTAGCTGGCCTGGCTGGTAGAGGAAGTGATGCTGTGGCTCAGATGCTGAGTCACTTGGCTAAGTTTGTGCAGGGTAAGTGAGAGCTGGGGCTTGAACCCAAGTCCACCTGACTCCAAAGCCCCGTGTGTCCCACTGTACCACACCCACGCTTTTATGGCTCTGGTTCCTGGAAGCCCACAATAAGCTGGAGCAGGATCCAGGATGGAAGTAAATAAGCCATAAAGCAGAGAAAGAGAAAGCAAAGATGCCCTAACCATTAGCAGTAACTCTAGCCCATTCCCCCACCCCCACCCAGGCTACTGGATGGCCAAGTCCTCTCAGACCCAACCTTCCATTTTGAGTAAGGAGTTCGGGGGTGAGTGTGAGGTGGCCAGCACCACTGCAAAAGATGATACTCCCTTCTCCCCAGAGGAACCCATGACTTACTAGACCTTTTTGATGCAGGCTTTTTTTGGTGCCTACAAATTAGTGCCATTTCAGATAATTTTACCAAATCTCTGTTCTTGTCTTACTGGACACTCTCCAATCCTCTCTACTGTAGGTCCTCCCAATTAAAAGTACTCCTCCCTGAAAACAGACAAGAGAAAGGTAACCTACAACCAACCAGTTGCCATCAAGTTGATTCTGACTCAGGGCAACCCCATGTGTTTCAGCAGAACTGAGTTCCATATGGTTTTCAATGGCTGATTTTTCTAAAGTAGTTCACCAGGTACCATCCCTCTATTGGAAGAAAAAAAGGCACTCACTGGGGTTAGGGGGAGGGGAGTGAATAGGTGGGGCACAGGGCATTTTTAGGGCAATGAAATTATTCTGTATAATACTGTAATGATGGATACATCACCAGCCTGTACAGGTCCCTGTGTGGCACAAGCAGTTCACACTAGACTGCTAGCCTGAAGGGTGGCAGCCGAACCCACCCAGCAGCATTGTAGCTGAAAGGCCTGGTGATCTGCTTCCTTCAGTGAATAATAACGTGTCGATATTGGTTCGTCAATGGTAATAAATGTACCACACAAGTCCAAGATGTTAATAGGGGAAAGAGGAGGCATATAGGAACCACTGTACTTCCTGCTCAATTTTCTGTAAACCTAAAACTGCTCTAAAAAATAGTCTATTAAAAAAAAAAAGTACTCAAAGAAATGGTGCTGGCCCACAGGTAAGGAGGGAAGCTGACGACAGGAGTGCCTCTGCCATCAAAGAGCCCAGTAGTTATGATTCAAATCGTGCCCTGCGGCGGAGTTTGCTTTCTGACTCATTTCCCATCCTGGCCCTCCGTTCTGCCCACTTTCAGAACAGCTCTTATCATATATATAAGGTCAGCAAGATAAAGGGGTTTCAATTTCTCCTGGGAGCTCACCAGTCACAGGGAAAGGCTGAGGACTAAAATGGCATTTAACTAATAAGCACCTGAACATGATATTCAATGTCAACTGAGTTGATGTGACATCAGTAATCAGTAATTGAACGGGTCACAACTCCAACACTGTTAAAATCATGTGTTACCAGGTGGCATGGCACCTGACAACGTCCATGTATGTTTTGAGGGGCAGGGGGCAAGAGCCAGTCGAGTATTCCAACAGGGTCTATTTTCAATCACTAGGTACTTGCCAACAATTAAAATAGATGGCCATCTGTTCCTCTCATTAGGTGCTCGAGTAGCACGTCAATCGTGCTCCAAGAGTGACCCGCAAACATTTTTTTGTTTGATTTACTTTTAAGGATCAGTTACCCTTCTTCTAAGGAGCCCTGGTGGTGCAAAGGTTAAGCACTTGGCTGCTAAATGAAAGATGAGTGGTTCAAAACCACGCAGTGTCTCCCTTGAAGAAAAGACCTGGCGATCTGCTCCTGTAAAGATTACAGCCAAGAAAACCCTATGGGGCAGTTCCACCGTGTCACATGGGGTCACTATGAGTGCGAATCAATTCTATGGTACACAACAACTTTCTTCTAAAGCATTTATGTTCAGAAATGGTGGTGTCCTGGTTAAGGCTAGGGCTACAGCCCAGTCCCCTCACCCCAGTGCTTCAGGCCGCTAAACGGGCTTCTCAGAACCCTAAGCTCCAGGCCCCTTTGTTTAAAGAAGTGGACCTGACACGGTGTGCCCAGAACTCTGCAGATCCTTGAAGGTGAGAAGGTTCACATTTAGCGGAGGTGGAGGAGGGAAGCCAATTAAGGCACCCTTGCCTCCATTTTAACTATTTTCCCTACTTTTGTCTTATGTATGGGACTCTAATACAATTTCATATAATTTAAAGTTATAAATAAGAATTTGAAAATCACTTTTCCAAGAGTCAAAAACTGAATCCACATTCTGGGGCCTGAAACCAAAGTACTTTCCAATCCACAGTGAGTTATTTCAATCCTGAGCCTTGGGGACAGTTACTAAAAGCTTCCTAGGTACTTGGTGCTGCGAGTAGTCTGGTCCCTGACCTTGACAGAGAGGGAGAAAGGGAACAGTCAGATGCACGGTGGCAAGTACCATAATAGGAGTGTAACGGAAAGAGTGATTACCTCTGCTCAGATGAGGAAGGCGTCTCAGGAAGAGTTTTAATTTGCCAGACAGAGAAACGGTCGCACACACGGAGGTGTGAAAGTTCATGGCATGCTTGGGAAATGGCAGCTCCAAAGTGGCTGCAACATAGGCTCCCAAGTGGCAATGGCTATAAGCATGCAGCAATGCCATCACCAAGGACTTTGGTCTTTAAGCAGGAGGTCAGATTTGTGATTCCAAAAGGGCTCCAGCAGGACAGTGGAGGATGGGTCTAGAGCGACGGGGCCTGTTAGGAGGCTGCTGTGACAGAACACTGCAGTGGCGAGGGCTTGAATTCAGATGGCAGCATAGGAATAGAGCAGAGAGCTAGGTTCCAGGGCCATGCAGGGTGGCCACAGTTTGTCCAGGACTGAGAGGTTTCCCATGACATGGGACTTTCAGAGCTAAAACTGGGAGCTGTTGTTAGGTGCTGTTGAGTTGGTTCCGACTCATAGTGACCCTACGTACAACAGAACGAAACATTACCTGGACCTGCACCATCCTCATAATTGTTATGCATGAGCCCATTGGTGCAGCCACCGCGTCAATCCATCTTGTTGAGGATCTTCCTCTTTTTTGACAACTCCCTACTTCACCAAGCATGATGTCCTTCTCCAGGGACTGGTCCCTCCTGACAACACGTTCAAAGTATGTGAGATGAAGTCTTGCCATCCTTGCTTCTAAGGAGCATTCTGACTACACATCCTTCAAGACAGATTTGTTCATTCTCCTGACAGTCCGTGGTATATTCAAAAATCTTCATCAGCACCATAATTCAAAGACACCAGTTCTTATTCAGTCTTCTTTATTCATTGTCCAGCTTTCACATGTATATGAGGCAACTGAAAACTGGGGGAGAGTCCCAGGCAATTAAGACGGTTGGTCACCCAAGGGCCATACTAAATCCTTCAGCCCTTCCTGTCATCCAATCCAATGGAAGATTTGAGCTTTGAGGGAGGTCAAAGACACACTTCCATAGTTTCAAAAGGTGTTCTTGAATTGGCCCTATAATAATTCAGTGTACCTAAAGGGACCTGCATCTACCTGCCCTACAGTAGCAGAGGCCATTTCCAGTGGCCTCAGGTGACTACATTGAACAGTCCAATCTTCCTTCTTAGAGTGGCTCTGAGGTTGGGGGCACTTTATTTATCCTTTAGTTTTCAAGTGCCTGCTAGCACACCACACTGTGCTCTGTACTTCTTTAGAGCATACATACTTAGGTATGTATTGTATGTACATGGCATTCTTTCTTTCCCCCCTCCCTCTCCATACATATATATATACACCCACACCTTCTCTCTGTGTATATATAGATGTATGTGCTCCCTCTTTCTCTCTATAATATTATATATATGTATGTGTGTGTGTATATACATAATACATATATACTAGTGGTGCAATAGTTAAGAGCTCAGCTGCTAACCAAAAGGTCGGCAGTTCAAATCTACCAGCTGCTCCTTGGAAACCCCATGGGGCAGTTCTACTCTGTCCTATAGGGTCGCTATGAGTCGGAATTGACTCAAATGCAACAGGTTTTCTCTTTTGCTCTTTCTCACTATATATAGTGAGAGCACGTCCCTGGGTGGTGCAAATAGTTAACGTGCTCAGCTGCTAACCGAAAGGTTGCAGGTTTGAGTCCACTCAGAGATGCCTTAGAAGAAAGGGCTGGCACTCTACTTCCAAAAAACCAGCTATTCAAAACACTATGGAACATAGTTCTAAACTAACATACATGGGTCGCCATGAGTCAGAATGGCAACTGGTTATAATACATGTATCAGAATTAAAAAGATAAATCTCCAGCCAGGTCCTGAGAGGTAAATCTAGTAAAACTACCTTTGACTGACACAGGTTCCTTAAGGCATGTATTTCCCATGCACCTGGAGCTACCTCAGTCACTACTGAGGCTAACAGCCCCTTTTTAAGCTCTAGAAGCTCAGCTACTGCACTGCAATGCAACACCTGTCTCTACTCAATAGTTCAGCAATTAAGAAGCAACTCCATGTTATCAGAGAAATCACACAGTCAGTTAATGCTGTGTCTGGCATAGTCAAGGAATGGAGTGATCTGATCTTCTACAGCACTAGGTTTCAAATCATTTTCTGCAATGGGATGTTTTTCCCCAATAAAACTGGTATGCCAAATGCCGAAATAGAGAAAACTGGAGCTGCTCCATTGAAAGGAGGGGCCTGGAGCACATAAACCCTCGTAATTTCTCCCAGAGCCCCCCAGAGCACTGTCAGAACGCGCTATGCTGGCTCATTTACTAAGGAAATGTTTCTCAAGCTCCAAATATGCGCCAGTCACAGAGGGGTGTTGCATTAGCCCCATAGATGAGAAATCACTCTTCGAAGGATTAAAACATGACCCGGTTTCAATACTGGGTAGTAGCTGAGGCAGGCAGAGCTGGGTTCAAATCCTGACTTCAACGTGAACAACAAACAACATGATGACCAAAGTAAGCGAGACGAAGTCTCACTATCCTGCTTCTAATGAGCATTCTGGCTGCACTTCTTCCAAGAGAGATTTTCATTTGTTTTTCTGGCAGTCTTCACCAACACCAAAATTCAAAGGCATCAATTCTTTTTCAGTATTCCTTATTCATCGTCCAGCTTTTGCATGCGTATGAGGCGACTGAAAATAGGGTGGGTCAGACCCACCTTAGTCCCCAAGGTGACATCTTTGCTTTTTTAATACTTTAAAGAGGTCTTCTGCAGCAGCTTTGCCCAAAGAAATTATGTCATTTGATTTCTTGGCTTCCTTGGGCATTGATTGTGGATTCAAGTAAAATTAAATCTTTTACAAATTTGTATTATTTTTTCTGTTTATTATGATGTTGCTTTTTGGTTCAGTTGTGAGAATTTTCATTTTCTTTATATTGCGGTGTAATCCATACTGAAGGCTGTAGTCGTTGAAGTGGTTCAAGTCCTCTTTGCTTTCAGCAAACAAGGTTGTGTCCGTATTGCAGATTGTTAATAAGTCTTCCTCCAGTCCTGATGCCCCGTTCTTCTTCATATAGTCCAGTGTCTCCGATTATTTGCTCAGGATATAGAGTAAGTATGGTGAAAGTATACAACCCCGACGCACATCTTTCCTGATTTTAAAACATGCAGTATCCCCTTGTCCTGTTCGAATGACTGCCTCTTGGTCTATGTACAGGTTCTGCATGAGCAAAATTAAGTGTTCTGGAATTCACATTCTTGGCAATGTCATCCATAATTTGTTATGATCCACACAGTCAAATGCCTTTGCATTGTCAATAAAACACAGGTAAACATCTTTCTGGTATTCTCTGCTTTCAGCCAGGATCCATCTGACATCAGCAATATCATTCGTTCCACATTCCCTTCTGAATCTGGCTTGAATTTCTGGCAATTGCCTGCCGATATACTGCTGCAGCTGCTTCTGAATGATCTTCAACAAAATTTTACTTGAGTGTGTGATATTAATGATATTATTTGATTTTTTCCACATTCTATTGGAACACCTTCCTTTGGGAAAGGCATAAATATGGATCTCTTCCAGTGGGTTGGCTAGGTAGCTGTCTTCCAAATTTCTTGGCATAGACGAGTGAGCACTTCCAGCCCTGCCTCCATCTGTAGAAATATCTCAATTGGTATCGCTTCAGTTCCTGAAGCCTTGTTTCTCACCAATGCCTTCAGTGCAGCTTGGACCTCTTCTGTCAGCACTTCAGTTCCTGATCATATGCTACCTCCTGAAATGGTTGAACGCCGACCAATTCTTTTCGGTAAAGTGACTCTATGTATTCCTCCCATCTTTTTTTGATGCTTCCTGCATTGTTTAATGTTTTGCCCATAGAATCCTTCAAGACTACAACTTGAGGCTGGAATTTTTTCTTCAGTTCTTTCAGCTCGAGAAATGTCTAGCGTGTTCTTCCCCTTTGGTTTTCTAACTCCAGGTCTTTGAACATGTCATCATAATGCTCTGTCTACTCGAGCTGACCTTCAAAATATTCTGTTCAGCTCTTTTCATCATTTCTTCCATTTGCTTTAGCTACTTGATGTTCAAGAGCAAGTTTCAGAGTCTCTTCAGACATCCATTTTGGTCTCTTCTTTCTTTCCTGTCTTCTTAATGGCCTCTTGCTTTCTTCAAGTATGATGTCCTTGATGGCATTCCACAACTCGTCTGGTCTTCAGTCATTAGCGTTCAGCACATCAAATCTATTCTTGAGATTGTCTCTAAGTTCAGATGGGACACACTCAAGGTCGTACTTTGGCTCTCGTAGACTTGTTCTAATTATCTTCAGCTTCAACTTGAAATTGCATATGAGCAACTGAAGGTTTGTTCTGCAGTCGGCCCTCACCTTGTTCTGACTGATGATATTGAGCTTCTCCATCATCTCTTTCCACAGATGTAGTTGATTTGATTCCTGTGTGTTCCATCTGGAGAGGTCCACACTTACATCAATTCCTGGAGCCTTGTTTTTCACCAATGCCTTCAGTGCATCTTCTTCCATCGGTACCATTGGTTCTTGATCATATGCTACCTCCTAAAATGGCTGAACATCAACCAATTCTTTTTGGCATAGTGACTGTGTATATTCCTTCCATCTTCTTTTGATGCTTCTTGCGTCGTTCAATACTTTGTCCACAGAATCCCTCGATATTGCAACCCAAGGCTTGAATTTTTTCTCTGGTTCTTTCAGCTTGAGAAATGCTGAGTGTGTTCTTTCCTTCTGGTTTTCTAACTCCAGGTCTTTGCACATTTCATTATAATATTTCTTTGTCTTCTCAAGCCACCCTTTGAAATCTTCTGTTCAGCTCCTTTACTTCATCACTACTTTCATTGGCTTTAGCTGTTTTATGTTCAAGAGCAAGTTTCAGAGTCTCTTCTGACATCAATTTTGGTCTTTTCTTTTTTTCTTGTCTTTAATGACCTTATCTTTCTTCATGTATGATGTCCTTGATATCATCCCACAACTCATCTGGTCTTTGGGTATTAATGTTCAGTGTGTCAAAACTATTCTTGAGACGGTCTCTAAATTCAGGTGGGATTTACTTAGGGTCATATTTTGGCTCTCATGGACTTGTTTTAATTTTCTTCAGCTTCAACTTGAACTTGCATATGAGCAACTGATGACCTGTTCATAGCTGACCCCTCGCCTTGTCCTGACTGATGATATTGAGTTTCTCCATAGTCTCTTTCCACAGATGTAGTCAAGTTGATTCCTGTGTATTCCATCCAGCCATGTTCATGTGTATAGGTTACTTTTATGTTCTTGAAAAAAGGTACCTGCAATGAATAAGTTGATGGTCTTGCAAAATTTATCATGCAATCTCCAAACTCAGTGCCATCGAGTCAATTCCAACTCATAGCGACCCTATAGGACAGAGTAGAACTGCACCATAGAGTTTCCAAGGAGCGCCTGGCAGATTCAAACTGCCGACCCTTTGGTTAGCAGCCATAGCACTTAACCACTACACCACCAGGGTTTCCATGCAATCTCCAGTGTCATTTTTATCACCAAGGCAATATTTTCCAACTACCGATCTTTCTTCTTTGTTTCCAACTTTCTCATTCCACCAAACCTGTTACCATCCAGTCGATTCCAACTCATAGTGATCCTATAGGACAGAGTAGAAGTGTCCCATAGGGCTTCCAAGTAGCATTTGATGGATTTGAACTGCCAACCTTTTTGTTAGCAGCCGAGTTTTTAACCAGGGCTCCTTCTCATTCCAATCACCAGTAATTATCAATGAATCCTGGCTGCATGTTTGATCAATTTCAGACTGCGGAAGTTGGTAAAAATCTTCATTTTCTTCATCTTTGGCATTAGGTTGGTGTGTTCAATTTGAATAATACAATAGTCCCCCCATTTCCACGGTTTCAGTTACCCACGGTCAACTGCAGTCTGAAAATATTAAATGGAAAATAGCAGAAATAAACAACTCATTAAGTTTTAAATTGCACACCATTCTGAGTATTGTGATGGAATCTCTCAACGTCTCACCCAAGACACGAATCTTCCCTTTGTCAGGCTTATCCATGCATAAACTACCCTTCCGTTAGTCACTTAGCAGCCATCTCAGTTTATCAGATCAACTGTGGTGGTATTGCAGCGTTTGTGTTCAAGTAACCCTTATTTTACTTAATAATGGCCCCAAAGGCAAGAGTATTGATGCAGACAATTCGTATATGCCAAAAAGAAGTTGTAAAGTGCTTCCTTTAAGTGAAAAGGTGGAAGTTCTTGACTTGTAAGGGTAGGAAAAAAAAATCGTATGCTGAGGTTGCTAAGATCTATATTCATGTAACTTTTATTACAGTATATTGTTATAATTGTTCTATTTTATTATTAGTTATTGTTAATCTCTTCCTGTGCCTAATTTATAAATTAAACTTTATCATAGGTATGTACACACATATTGGAAAAAACATAGCATATATAGAGTTCAGTACTATCCGCAGCTTCAGGCATCCACTTCGAGTGTTGGAGCGTTTCCCCGTGGATAAGGGAGGGAAGGAAAGGGGAATACTACTGTAGTCATATTAACTGCTCTTCCTTGTAAATGTATGGATATTATTCTGACAGCACTGTACTCTATATATGCTATGTTTTTTCTAATATATGCATACCTATGACAAAGTTTAATTTATAAATTAGGCACAGTAAGAGATTAACAGATAGGTCCTGAAATGTTCTTTTTGGCAATGAATGAGACACCATTCCTCTTCAATTTGTCATTCCCAGCATAGTATGAATGTGTGTGTGTACATCTGTTTTTACAAAATGAGATCATACTCCAGATAGTCTATCTCATGCTTTATAGTGGGTTGCAGAAGACTATATCATGTGAATATTAACTGACCAGTACCCGGCTAATGGATATTAAGCATTTTTTATTCCCCCATTACAGTATTTCAAAGAACTTTTTGTGTGTGTAAATATGCTAGCACACTAGTTCTAGTACAAGCACAAAATAGACCAGGACTGCTGGATCAAACCCTTCTTTGACAAAGGCCAGCTCATTTGGCCCCCCAGCACGTGAGGCATGAGGGGGGCTGGGTGCTGGTTTCCCCTACTACTCCCAGCTGTACTTGCTTTGCTTAAGTGAATAAAACATTCCGATACACAGTACTCCTTCCACACACTGTCTTCACTTACACTGTACAATTTGACGTTATAAAGAAGTAATCCGGGTATCACAAAAGCTGTCGAAAATCTCCAGTTTCTGCACAGAAAGGAAGTCGGGCAAACAAATCTTGCTCCAGACCCTCCCACCCCAAAAGGCTGCAGGAGTCAGCCTCTGGTTCCCTGCCCTCAGTCCAGGCCAACTTAACGTTTATGGAGAGCAACAGTGTACTTGCTTGCTCCAAGGTGCGGTGGGGTGGGAAGAAGACAGGCTCCCAGGATTCCAGCCTAAGGTCAGAGGAGACTCGACTAACCAGGCAGTGCAGCAAGCCATGCAAACCTCAAGAGGCAGCGAGAGGTCTCTGTGCTGCCAATGCCAGCAAGGAAACGAGAATAAAATAAGCTTGTCCCATACTTAGTTCTCTTCAACGAACGTATCCAGCTGCCTACAGTACGGATGTAAATACCCAACCCCAACCCTGTTTCAAAATGTAAATGAGTATGTGCTGTGAGCCCCACTGCTGAGTGCACACACTCACGTGCACACAAGTAATGGGTCAGGTGTAGACCTCATGCCTGAACTTTGGCATATCCTGTTCAAATCCTGACTCTACCTCTCGTTAGCTGGGTGACCTTGGGCAAATTATTTGACCACCCAGGCCTCAAATCCTCATCTAAAAATTGTAGATAAAATGTTAACTATTTTAAGAGGTTTTGTGAAAAGGAAACGATTTAATACATCTAGGCACTCAGAACAGTCCTGTTAGGGAACCTGATTGGTGCTAGTGCTATGGGAAATAAGACAAAGCCTCTGGCCTTAAAGGGCTAGTAATTTTATCAGAAAGTCTAATCCAAACAATAGAAAGAGGTGTGTTTATCAGTCAGAGGGAGTGGTAGGTACACTAAATGTGCCAATCTTAAGGTCGTCAAGAGGGATAATGCAAGAACTGAGGCCCCTCACCTCAAGGCTCTTCGAAGGGCTAAGATACACACACACAGAACAATCCAGAAAAAGGTGACCGCACCCTCAGCTCTGGGTCCACACTGTGTCCCAAGGCTTCAACAAGCATATACTTATTTTAGGAATCATACAGTCTGTTAACAAGACAGGTCTCCCTGCCCCTAGAAGCTCTCAAGCAGGTAAGCCTCAAGGACACAGATGTTGTGGGAATAGTGAAGGCATGTGGGCACATGTACAAAATTTGTAACTGCCCTGCTCCAGTCCCATCCCCATGACCTTTTTGCAGATGCCTCACTAGTGACCACCAGCTTCTTAGAGCTATCTTCTCTCTCAGGTTCTGGGACTCTGTGTTTCCTGGTCCTCCCACTGTCCTGACAGCTGCCCCTTGGGCTCTTTCCACCACTAGATGCAAGTGCCTATGCCACACCCCTCATCCCTCATAGCCCCTACAGGTGCCTCATCTCTAAAATGAAGGGTTATTGTGGGGATTTAATGAAACAAGCTATGTGAAAGATCTGATATAACTTAGTTCCATCTCTTTCTCTAGTAATGTCTCCACCTCCAGGTGGCTGGACCCGACATCTCAGCATCACCTTTGAATCCTCTGTCTTCCTTGTCCATCGCACCCACCAGGGGCCATGTCCCATGCTATACCAGCCTCCCATTGCTCCCTGTCTCTACTCCTCATATGCTGTTGCTGAGGTATGTTACCCACGATAGTTGATGATGTTTGTTACCCAAGATAGCTCTGCTCACACCCTCAAAAACTTTCCATTACTTCCCAATGCCTACTGAAGAAAGACCAAAAGTTTTAAGCTTGCATTCAAGGCCCTCTGTGATCTAGCCCTAACCTACCTTTCTAACTTTAATCTCTACCATCACCCTTTTCTCTAATTTGATTAAATTAATTGCTGGGCCATGTGGCATGAAGTATGAATTAAATGGAGTTTAACAAGTTCTTTACTGGAAGGCTTCAGAGCCTTTAATGCTCCAATACACACTGTGGTGCTTTACATTTTCCCAAGTTTATGTGAACTTCTAGTATTCTTTTTTTCATGAGGTTCAAGGAATAATGTGGGACAATCTGACTGCCCTGTTTCTCTGGCACGCCTACAGGATGTACCAATTGGATGAGGTACACGTACAGTGGGCCGGTGAGCGACTGCCACTGCCTGTGGCTGTGACCATCTTAAGGTGTGTTTAGTGTAGCTCATCTCCAGCACTGTGTACAGTCTCAGTGGACTATAAAATCAAAGCACCCCACCCTCCCAAGCTGAGCCAAGTAGCCTTTCTCAGCATGTGGATGGAAAGCAAATGGCTGGGAGGCATGTGCCCAGCAGCAGTGCCCTGGTGGGATCAACACAAAGGTAATTCTACCTTGGCCTCCAAAGCTTTCCAGGCTTCCAGTCACCCCACGTCCTTCTATTTAATTCCCCGTATGCTTACATTAGCCAGGGTTGGTTCCTGAAGCTTGAACCCAAAGTACCTTCACTGACACACGGTTCTTTGGGTCCCAGAGCAAAGCCACCCAGGCCACCCTCCAGAAATGGAGCACCCAGAGCCACTCCGACAGGTGCAGTACCTGTCCCATCTGGAGTAGACCTCACAAAGGTGGGCAGCATTTTCACTGAAGCAGTGGGGTGGGTAGTAGCTCCAAGCCCTTTCTCCATCTCCTTGCGGAACCGCTTAGAGATCTCCTGAAGGGTCTCATCAGAGAGTCGCATGTGGTAGAGATACTGGTCGACCTGAAAGAAGGGGAAAACAGGAGTAGAGACATGTCGGTTAAATAAATTATGATACAGGCCTGTATCATGGAACATCACTACGCCCTGCAAAAGAATAAAATCTGTTTAATACAGTTTATTAAAGACCACTTAATAGGAATCTATGACAAGATTTTCTCTTTTAAAAGCAAAAAATGAAAATAGGATTTATTTTATTCCTGGCTTGAGAAAACAGGGGGATAGAAAACAATAAAGACCAAGGGAAAAGCATACTAGGGAAGAGCAGAGTTCTTGCAGACAGGTCGGGTCTAAACACCTGTGATGCGATTCCTGGAGCCAGGGTTCATTACTAACCTTCACCTCTTGCTCCCCCACCTCCCGTGGCCAGTCATGTCAGTTCTTTCATCCCTCACCCTAGGCCAAGCAGCCATCCCCTCCTGTTTGTACTTACACAATCTCCAATTTTACTTTTAACCTCTTCCATCCATTTTCTACCCACAGCCAGACCCTGCTTTCTCCTGCTTTAAACCCTCAACAGCTTCCCATGAAAGCAAAACTCAGAAACTTCCCAAGGTGCTCCATGATCTGGCCTTTACGTACCTCTTCCATCTCCATGTGTGGCTCTGTGCTTCTCATGCAGATTCTGTCTTTCCTTCACTTCTAACTCACCCAACTCGTCTTTCTCAGAACCCGCGCACACATGTCCTACAGCCCCTGACCCTGCTCTTCATCTGCTGATCTCCTACCAGGCCTTCCGGTCTCTCTCCACGGAGGCCTTCTCTGACCTTCCCTAAGAACCCAGGCTCTTCCCTCCCCATCATCCACAATTTGGAAATATATATTTATTAGAACTTATCTCTCCCATGAACCATAAGCACCGAGAGCAAGAACCATGTCTATTTGTTCAATCTTGTAATTCTGGAGCCTAGTATAGTGCCTGACACATAACATAGCTCTATATAAATGATAACACAGCCTCTGCTATCCTCAGAGATGAGCTTTTCCCAGATTTAACACAAGAAGAAGCATCGAGAGCACCTCTCAGACAGTTTCCCTCTTGGAAGCTCCCATCTGCTTTGGCCATGAATATTCCCAGTTTTCTACTATTAGGAAAATGTCTGATAGAAACCCATCAAAAGGAGGCACACAAGTTTCCACAACATCACTGTTTTCACCAGTGGCATCTGCAACAGAAGGTCTCTGGGTGGTGCACACAGATTGCACTCGACTACTAACCTAAAGGTTGGCAGTTCAAGCCCATCCAGTGGCACTACAGAAGAAAGTCCTGATGAACTACTTCCATAAAGACCACTGGCAAGAAAACCCTATGGAACAGTGCTACTGTGTAACACGTGGGGTCACCGTGAGTGAAAATTGACTCCATGGCAAGGGTTAAACATGGTTTTGGTTGGTGACAGGAGAGGCTGCTGGCCAGCAGTGGGGCAGGGGTAGAAGGAACCAGACGCCTTCAGTCCAGGTCTGCACTATGCCTCAAAGTGTGGGCCCTGGGGTCCTCCCAGTCTCACCTGCAAACTGAGGGACTGGAATGGACACTGCTCTTCCCAGCTCTGAGACTTCAGGATGCCAGAGGGTAGAGCTTGCCCATTACCAGTGCTATCCTGCAGGAAACAAATCAATGCCCGCCTGTCCTCTGGCCAACTCTGACAAAGGGGCACAAAATTTTATAACTAGCTCTCCCAAACCATTCGTATTATAGTATACTATATTTTCGAGCATTTCTGCCAAGACTTCTTGAATTTTTTTTTAAACTAAACCTGTAGCTTAAAATTTCCTGAGGAACAGGAAAAGGCGTTTAATCCTTTAAGAAGAGAACAAACCCAGTGCCCTCCCTTGTGACAAAAAAATAGGAAAGTCCTATTACTCAAGTCCTTCTTTCAGGTTTTGTTCTAACACCCTCTAGGATTTGGGGCCAATCCTTCTCTTTGGAGCTGTTTCCTCTGCTGTAAAACAATGAGTGTGGCCTTCTTGAGATCATTTCAAAGATCTTGGCCAGTGCTAATCTTGTATCATTCTCCTAAGATCCCAAAAGTTGAAAGATCGCAGTCTGGATAAAAATGCTAAACCAGCTGTAAGCAAGGCAGAGGAGAGACTGGTGAAATCAGCCTGCCCCTTCCCACAAATGCCACAGGTTCAATTTCTACAACAGTACCAACAGACATAATCCGCGCATGGACTGAAGAAGGACAGAGTAGTAGCAGAGAATGGTAAGCGGGGCAATTTCCTCCTGCTGCACAGGCCCTGGGGGAGAGACCAGCTTGTCATGTTTGATTTGGAATTAGCAGAAATGAGGATTTCCCAGAGCTTCCTATTGCTAGCATTTAACAAAAAGCTAACTACCAGTTGCTGTCAAGCCAGGACCAGCTCATGGTGACCCCATGTGTGTCAGAGTAGAACTGTGCTCCATAGGGTTTTCCATGGCTGACTTTTCCAAAGCAGATTGCCAAGCTTTCTTCAGAAGTGCCTCTGGGTGGACTCAGACTAACTTTTGAGTTAGCAGCTGAGCAGGTTAACTGTAATGCCCAGGGGCTCCTGATGAAAAAAAAAAAAAAAAAACTACCTCAGATTATCTAAGCCCATCCCTTTAAATCAGGAAAAACCAACAGTTCATTCTGCTTGATTTCAGACTCCTGGTGCCTCACAGCCTTGAGCCCACTGCCCTTCAGGGTCTGCATCAGCCTGCAGGGCTACGGGGCCCCAGTCTCCACCCAGAGCTGGGTGATTGCCCTCAGCTTCCTACAAGACCAGGGAGCCAGGGTGCTCCCAAGGATGTCTGGGCTTCTTCACCCACGAGGACGTCTGCAGGGCCCCAGAGGGTAAAAGGGAGCAGCTTTAGCCCTACATTAGACAAGCCTCCTCCCTACTGTTGAAGTGAGAGACAAATTCCAGCAGTCTCCAGTGACCCCTGAGCCCCAGGGCAACTTTTAGCAACCCCGGAGGCCTCCCACTCCAGCTACAATGACACCTCGGCTAGCCCAGGAATACTACCTCATAATTTACACATCTCGACGTTAACGTACAAAGCCCAGGACAACCCAGAACAGAGGCCAATGCCAAGCCATGTCCAGTAACAATCCACATGCCCTCCATGAGCAACAGTAATAACAGCAAACACTTACATGGCACTTGCTCTGTGCCAGACCTTGTTCTAAAGGCTTTACACACATTAAGTCACCTAATCCTCACAAGAGCCCTATGAGGTAGCTCGTGCTGTTACCCCCGTTCTACAGAAAGGTGGCTTCAACTTGCCCAAAGTCACACAGATGCAAAGGGCCAAGCTGGGATTGCACTGAGTGGTCTGGCTCATCTGTGCTCTCTCATCCACTCAGCTAGGCAGATGGCAGCAGGTTCTACACAGGCCAATGGCCTTGCGGTGCATTCAGGCTGGCCATGGCCTATTAGAAGGCCACCTTCTACTCCGGTCTTACCCTGACACAAACATGAAGGGTAGACAGCGGAGAGCATGACCCATGGAGCTGACTGGCCAGAGGTCAGCGGAGGCAGCAGTCACGTCTCTGGACATTGTCATGCAATGTCCCATATGAGGCCCCCACCTAACTATTTTTCCAAAGGGAGAAGAAGAGGGCCAAAGAGCCTTGTTGCCACTCCATTCCACAGATAGATGTGGGTGTTTGCAAGGGGCAGCAGAGTTCCTGCACAGATGAGTAGAGCCTTCATTGCCTTGTTAGGAGGCTCTACTACACCTTCCTGGAGCATGAGGCCACATAGGCAGACAAGTGACCGCAGTTCTACAGAGGCCATTCTTAATCTATCTTCAATGTTTAAACTCTACAAGGCTTGTTGGAAATCTGGGTGATACTTCTCATCCTTTCTCTGTAGGTATTAAACCCTTAAAAAATCTACCAAGTTACATGGTCACCCTTTACTGAAGTCATGTAGCCCTTTGACTGATAGATAATAATCATTTTCGAGTGTTCGAGGACAGACAAAAACAATGATCGTTACCACAGACAAACATTTATTAAGCATCTCCTACCTGCTAGACCCCGTCCTGTGTGCTTTGCTGACTTGATCCCCACTATCATTTTGTAACACTTTTGTATCAGGATTGTGAGGGGCAGAGTTTGGATTCAAACCAAGGCTGGTCTGGCTCTAAAGCCAGGTCTTCAGAACCACCATCCTTACCTGTCCTGGGCCCCTTTAGTGTGGAACAGCACTCCCTGCTCTGTGGTTTCTTGGGTGACCCCAGGACCTTCGTTTCCTCTCTATCACATGAGAAAACTAGAAGAGAGGGTATGGAGTATCCGTGGAAAATGCAAGTATAACACTTTGGCCCAAACTTCCCTCCTTTCACCTTTGAGCTCTTGAACTCTCAAAACTCCGGAGTGAATGGCACATAGGTATGACACTGTATCCACCCAGAGTTTATTAGGGGCACTCAAAGAAGAGAGGGTTAATCACCTAATGACACAGCTTCCTAAACACACCGCTGGGGTCCACCCAGCCTCGGCAGGTACAGATGTGTTAGGGTGAACGGTGGCCAGAGGACACGGAAAGTCAGCAACAAAGAGCAGACTCATACAAAGACCATTTTCCTGGATTGGAAGGGAAGTGACGCGCTTTTCAGAATCCTGCCAATTTTCACCCACAGTATGTTTAGAAAGAGGGAGTGCTAGGCCCAAAGCCATGGGAGAAAGTCATTGAGAAGATACCAAGTATACACAAGACAGTGGAACAATGGTTAAAAAATATACAAAGAATCTTAAGAATCAATGTGCCTTGGGGTAATGTAATGGATTGAATTTTGTCTCCCGAAAATACTTGTCAACTTGGTTAGGCCATCTGTGGTTGTCCTCCATTTTGTGATTTTCCTATGTGTTATAAATCATAATCTCTGCCTGTGGTTAAAGGGGATTAGGGTGGGATGTAACACCTTTGCTAAAGTCACATCCCTGATCCAATGAAAGGGAGTTTCCCTGGGGTGTGGTCTGTACCACCTTATATCTTACAAGAGATAAAAAGGAAAGGGAAGCAAGCAGAGAGTTGGGGAACCTCATACCACCAAGAAAGCAGTACTAGGAGCAGAGCGAGTCCTTTGGACCCAGGGTTCCTGCATGGAGAAGCTCCTAGTCCAGGGGAAGACTGATGACAAGGACCTTTCTCCAGAGCTGACAGAGAAAGCCTTCCCTTGGAGCTGATACCCTGAATTTGGACCTGTAGCCTACTGGACTGTGAGAGAATAAATTTCTCTTTGCTAAAGCCATGGTATTTCTGTTATAGCAGCATTAGATGACTAAGACAAGTAACTAGTTCAAAATCCCGCTAAACACAGAGAGCTTTCAAATTTCTTCATCTTAGCCAGGTGTGAATGCGTCCTATCATTGAGAGGCTCACAACTTCTCTAAGTTCCAGCTTTAGTGGTTAGAAAGCTATTCTTCAATCTGAGACAAATCTGCTTTCTGATAACTTCTGCTAGTCTCCATTCTGTCAATTAGAATAAATCCAAAGCCAAAGCCACTGCCGTCAAGTCGATTCCGACCCATAGCGACCTCATTGGACAGAGTAGAACTGTCCCACAGGGTTCCCAAGGAGGGCCTGGTGGATTCTAACTGCCAACCTTTTGGTTAGCAGCCACAGCGCTTAACCACTATACAACCAGGGTTTCCTCCACTTAGAACAAGAATTGCTAAATACAAACTTGACTTCACATCAGAATCACATGAGGAACTTTTAAGTATAGTAAGAATTCCCAAGACCCACTCCAAACTAGCTGTATTGATACCTCTAGGGTTGGAGACTCAGACATTTTCCCCTATCCTTGAGCTGGTATCCACAGCACAGGACTCATTTCTTGGTCATGCCAGGGACGCTGGAATGGCAGGTCATGTTCTGGTCAACACTGTTGAAGGTTGTTTGACGACTTTTTTGCCTGGAGTCTTTCAAAGTCAGTAGTTGATTAAGATATTAGGCCAAGGGCGTCCCTGTGAAATAACCTTGTGTTGATCCAGGGTGCTGCTTCTCTTTAAACCTCTATCAGGGAGAAAGAAGCAAGGGAGGGGGCATTCCAGGCTGAGAAATAGAGGCAGGCTGGAGCAAAACCTGGTCAAGGCCTAGAGAGGAACTTACCTGCCTCGAGGTGAGGGTGTGTGTTAGAGAAAGAGATAGCAGTTTTAGATGAAATGTATTTAGCAATCCTGAGGAGATTAGAACTTCCTCATTGGGCAATTTTGGTCAGTTTCTTTTTTTCCATAACACACCCATCTGACATGCCTGCTTCCTCTACAGAATTGAGGATGGGGGCAGGGGAAGCCATAAATAGAAATTAACCCCACACTCTTTATGAAATAAAATAATACCGAGTAAGGGAAGTCCATCCCCTAAGTACCCGCATTCTCCAGACCAGCACTAAAAGAAGGGGAAATGGTGTCATGTTAACAATGCAATGCACGGAAGGAAGAGAAGACAACCCTCAGAGAGGCTCCATTTCAAAGTGTGGCATCAAGGTGGCCTGGGTGGGGCAGAGACAGTCTTAACCAGGTACCGGGAAGCTCTAGAAAGGAAGATCTGGAGGTGAGAGCTGGAAAGGACCTCAAGAAACTGAGGCCCATCAAGGAACAGCCTTAATCAAGGTCACACAATTGACACTAGAACCTAGATCCCCAGAGGTCTTACTCTATTGTCAAACACAATAAATGACAACCCTGATAGTCCAGAATGGCCCATCTCATAGGTCAATTTCAGTTAAATGGCTGGTAGCCACTGCCTAAATCCTGAGGCTACTCTAAATGGTCTCGGGGGCTACTGGCCCTGATCAAACTAATTATGTCTGTTGTTAGTGTCATCAAGTCAGCTCCAACTCACAAATGACCCCATGTACAACAGAACAAAACGCTGCCCTGTCCTGCTATCTAGAAGACAGCAATACATAACATTGACACGGTTTGTTATACAAAGTGCTACAAGTCCTTAAGAGGTTTAAAAGGAAAACAAGCAAGAAAATAAAACTTAAATTTCAACTTCTAAATAGATGAGATCCACATCATTCAACCCTTGAATCCCTGACCAGTGTTGTGACCCCAGCTTATACCATCTTATATAGCATCTATTGAACACCAACAATATATAAAGTAATACCGTGTACAGAAACAATTTAAAAATTAAGATCTCTGCTCTTTAGGAGTTAACAAGCTAGCATAGAACCTGGCTCACATTATAGACCCCAAAAATGTCTCTGGAGTGAATGGAGGAATGGATCTTGGTAGATAAGAAAGCTAAGTATACTGCAAGGCAGCCCAAGGAAGTGTCACCAGTATGAGAAAGCACCCTGTGAGACCTGTATTCAGGGGAGATTGCTTCTGGCCTAAAGTATCTTAGTGGATGAATCTGGACCTGAAGATGGCAGGGAGAGTATACAGAAAGGCTCAGAAGGAAAGCCTCAGGTCCTGGAAGGAGATAATGAATCCCAGGTATACCAGAAAGCTACTACTCACCCTCACTATATTATATTAGCTTCCTACTAAAATGTTTTCATTAGTATGATTTAATCCTTCCATTTTTAATCAAGGGAAGGAGGACCATAAAGATCATCCCACCATGTAGAGCTGCAGCGTCACTCACCGACTCTTCCATAGCCAGCCAATTCCCCACAGGGCTGAGTCTTAGGAGAAAGTTTGTCTGCCCAAACACACTGCTTCCTGCTGTAGGCCAAGGAGATTAAAATGACTGGTTCAAGGAGCACCATCCTTTTTGCCTGGACTTCAGGAAGCTCAGAGCTCTGTCATCAACTCCAGTTAACTCTTTTAGTCTAAGTTTTTTGGTAATCATCCTTGCCCATTTCATAACTCCTTGTTCTAGAAATCGTTTTACTGAAAGCTGAACCAAACCGCCAAATCCTTTCAGTAAGCAGGCAGGAAAATAAATAAGACATGAATGCGCAAATAGTCATAGTCCTTTGTGCAGGACACACCCTCCTAGTAGAGGGGTGAATTCACGCAAGCAAACTGGATAAAAAAAAGTACCTCCGCGAGCATACAGAAATCAGAGCCAAGGATGCAAGGACACCCTGAGGCACAGCTGGATTTCCTCTCTCCGCTCTTCGGATATTTCTGACTTAATGTCTACAACCTCCTCCCCAGGTGGTACTGGGTAAACACTAGCTAGTTTCTGCCTTTTTTTACCTTATCCTAGACCCTCCAAGCACACCAAATGAATTTCAGCTTTCTTAACACTCATGTTCTTGTCTTGAAGATACAGTCAGGTCACCAATATATCAAGCGAAGGCCCCAACCTGATCTCCTTGAAATTTATGGAAGACCACACCCTC
This sequence comes from Elephas maximus indicus, assembly GCF_024166365.1. Lineage (NCBI taxonomy): Eukaryota > Metazoa > Chordata > Mammalia > Proboscidea > Elephantidae > Elephas > Elephas maximus. The sequence continues at coordinate 60,996,525 of NC_064835.1, forward strand.
TTGAAGTGAAGGCTTTTGACTCTTCCCGTCTGTTTTGTTAATTCAACCTTGATCAAAAACAAGGTCCCACTGCCATGGTGTTGATACTGATTCATAGCGACCCTAAAGGACAGAGTAGCACTGCCCCAGAGGGGTTTCCAAGGCTGTGATCTTTACGGGAGCAGATTGCCACAGAGTGACAGGTGGGTTCGAACTGCCAACCTTTCGGTTAGCAGCCGAGTGGTTGACCATTGCACAACCAGGGCTCCTTTCAAAACAAAGTCCCCCCAAAAAACCAAACCCCTTGCCATCGGGTCAATTCCGACTCACAGTGACACTACGGGACAGAGTAGAACTGCCCCATAGAGCTTCCAAGGAGCACCTAGTAGATTTGAACTGCCAACCTTTTGGTTAGCAGCCATAGCTCTTAACCACTACACCACCAGGGTTTCCGCAAAACCAGGTAGGGGGATACTATTCAGCAATAAGAATGCACCACCTACGACTATATACAACAATATGGATGAATCAACACAACGTTGGGTGAAAGAAATCAGACACAAAAGGGGACACGCTGTACAAGTCCATTTATGCTAAGGACAAAAATAGAGCACGCTAATCTATTAGAAGTCAGAATAGTGGTTCCACTTAGTGGTGGTGGGCAGGGATTGGAGGGTATTAGTAGAGGGTATTAGTACCAGTTACTACCAGAAATTGGCACCGGTACTGGATCTGGATAGTGTTCAACCTCCTATATGCACATTAAATACCAACTTTTTTTTTTTTTTTTAATGTAGGAGAAAAAAAGGCATGGGAACTTTCTAGGCCCTAACTTACTCACTGTTGTTTTTACTGCTGTTGTTGTTAGCTGCCGTTGAGTTGGTTCTGACTCATGGCGACTCCATGGGCGCAAGTAGAACTGCTCCATAGAGTTTTCAAGGCTATAATCTTTCAGAGGAGCCCTGGTGGCTGCTAACCAAAAGGTCGGCAGCTCAAATCCACCAGGGGCTCCTTGGAAACCCTATGGGGCAGTTCTACTCTGTCCCATAGGGTCACTGTGAGTCAGAATTGACTCAGTGACAAGGGTTTTTGGGGGTTGGTAACTTTTCAGATGCAAGCCACCAGGCCCATCTCCTGAGATGCCCAGGGACTCCCGAATTTACCCACTACACATGATCCACAGGGCAAATGAAATCAAAAGAGGACAGCCAGAGGTGTGAGCCATAATTTAAATTCAGCCATACAGAGCCTTCCAGTGACTCTGTGCTGACACATGCTTGCAACTTTGTTTCCAAAAGGTTTCATATTTTTTCCCTTATTCCTGTGCCATTGCTTTACCACAGTCTTTCACAAGGAAACCAAGGCTTGGAGAAGCCTCTTCAAACCACAGGCTAAGTCCTTGCAGACCCACAACATCCGGTGGCCAGTCAAGTGCCCTAACCTGGGGCACAGGTGTGCCCATCCTGGGAAAGCTGGCCAGCTCTCAAAGACTCCAGGTGGGAGGGCCAAAGAGCAGCAAGTTTATCCTGTGTGGTTGCCAACGCCAGACCAGATGTTTCCGATTAAAAAAAAAAAAGATGAGTTGAGGAAGAGACAAAGAGCAGGTCGGCAATTCCTTATGTCTCCTGTGCTTTTAAGCCAGCTTACCAAAATGAACAGGCCTGCTATAACACTTCCCTCAGATGGCACACAGGGACCCTCACTGTGGTCACCATGCCACCTCGGGAGATCCAGCTCTGACACGCACTATGCAGTCATAAGTGGCTCAACCCGGTGGGGCAGCAGGATAAGCGTGGGGCTGACCAGGGAGGCAGGGGGCCACTCCTCCCAGATCCTGTTGCACTGTCCTGAGTCACAGCGTTTCCTGTTCTTCCAGTTCTGCCTCTCAGCTGCATCAAGTTACAGTGAGACAGACTCAGGCCGTGGGGGTTCCTGTCAGCAATCCAGGACATGGGCATTTGGGATACCCATCCTGGGGTCTCCTTGTCCGCAGATATTCTGTTCGGACTGTGGGACAGTAGTGTGAAGAACAATACATCCCTGATGTATGTGACCCTGGCACACTTCATTTACAAGCAGATACTGATTGAGCACCAGCTGTGTGCCAGGGCTAGGCACTGAGGATACCAGAATAAAGGAGACACCAGTCTTTGTCTGCAAAGGGCTCAGTCTATTGGCGGAGGCAATTATGTCAACAAGCAATCACAAACAGAGGGTAAGGGCAGACAGTGGGCAGTTTGTTTCACTGTAATAACACCTGGATTTACAATCATTTAAATCACACACATCAGTACAATTTTGAGGGGGATTTGTCTTGAAAAGGTTAAAAACATGTATATGTTTGGCCCCCCTTCCCTGCCTAGAATTTTCTTCTCTGGCCTACCAAACTCCCACTCACCCTTCAGGGCCCAGCATAAATGGCCTCCCCCAAACCCCCCAGGAGATGATGCCAACACACTTTGAGCCTCTCGCCCACACTAGGCCGGAGGGCAGAAGGCACCCACTATCTGCACCTGTCTTCATATTTGTAACACCAGCAGCTATCTTGGTTCTCAAGACATGGTAGGCGCTCAAGAAATATTTATCCTTGATATTTACGATGACACCTGAGGGGCCATAGGAGTGCCAAGTAGAAGAGTGGGGAAAGCGACTTTAGGGAAGGGGATGAATGTGCTACTCTAGACCAGCCAGGTGCTCTACAGGGAGCCCTGGTTGCACAGCAGTTAAGCTATCAGCTGCTAACCAAAAGGTCGGCGTTTCTAACCCACCAGCCATTCCACAGGAGAAAAATGTGACAGTCTGCTTCCGTGAAGATTACAACCTTGGAAACCCTATGGGGCAGTTCTACTCTGTACTATACGGTTGTTACGAGTCAGAGTGGATTCAATGGCAATAGGTTTTCTTTCGGGTTTAGGTGCTCCATGTGACCTTGCTCTTCAGGTTGTGCCCTCACTTTATGGGGTCCTGGCAGCAGCAGCACCTCCTCCTGTCTACCAGGGTGTCCTGACTAGTAGCCCAGGCCCCCTAGGTGTCAAGTGCTGTCTTCCCCTGGACAGTCCCATACCAGGGACCACAGCCTGCCCCTCAGCCTCTTGCCCACTCCTCTCTGCTGCCAACTGGTCCACCTGCTGGGCTAAATCCCTGTGGATCTGTCCCTCTGCACCACGCCTGGCCCCAGATCTCTTCAGTCTGCCCCACACACAATGCAGCCAACGACCCAGTCCTTGGCAACCATGCCCACCATGGCTAGGGTGACCGTACATCCCAGTTTGCCCAGGATAATCTGTTTATGTCTAGGGTAGTGGCATAACTATTAATAACACCAGTTCCCATCAAGTCAAGTGGTGCAAATAGTTAACACACTCAGCTGCTAACCAAACGACTGGAGGTTCAAGCCTACCCAGAGGTGCCTTGGAAGAAAGGCCTGGTGAACAGCTTCTGAAAAATCAACCATTGAAAACCTTGTGGGACATAGTTCTACTCTGACACACAAGGGATCACCATAACTATTGATAGCAACCCCTTTCACTTTCAAAAGTGTGCAAATTGGACAATAAATTATAAGGCCAATCTATGTACAGATCACAAAGCAAAACCTTCCTTTATTTTTGGGCAACCTAAACCTGAAGGAAAAAGGAGCTTGCACAGCATAACTGTGCTGAAAAGGGACAGGATGGGTACCAGGAGCCTGGGTTCCAGCGTTGGGGCTTGTCCTGTGTAAACTTGGGCTGCTCCTTTCGTATACAGCACCTCAGTTCCTCATCCGTAAAAGGAAGTGTTGGGGCTAGATGATCCCAAAAGTCCCTTCCCAGCTCTGACACCTGATACATAACCCCAGGAAGGTGAAACACAACTGGCCATCTCCAGTTATACCAGGAGCCCTGCATTGGGGTTAAGGGAAGGGACTCTAGAGCCTGATAAATTTGAATTCTGGCTCTGTCACTTACTGCTGTGTGCCTTTAGGCAAGTTACCACCCCTTTCTGTGCCTCGGGATCCTCATCTGAATAATTGATAATAACAGTGCCTACCCTGGAGATCTGCTTGACCATGACCTGGGTTACTACAAGTAAAATGTGTGGACAGAGCCTAGCATTAAGTACTGTCCATGTTTGTTATCTTTAAAACCTTTGGGAGGTGAGGAGGAAGAAGAACTGATATGGCTGGAGGGTTGAGACATAGGGTAATCTGGGAGGAAGCAGGGAGCAGGAGGAGGAAGTCCCTCAAATAGGAAAGAAGGAAAAGTGGCAGCTTTAAATGCCCTCACTAATTAAAGCTATCAGGTGGTTTATCTGACTTGTGAAAATATCAGCAAGGAGAGCTTGGGAATCCAACCTTTAAAGGACATGGACAACCTCCAAGGCACAGATGCTGAGCTGAGGATAAAGAGAGGCAGGAAGGCTAGGTGGGTGGATCCCAAGGGCTCCCAGCGTCAGGTTCTTACCAAAGCCCTAGCTCACTCTCCTAATTAATATTGATATAAGTTTTTGCTGAGGTCCCTCCAGGGAAGGTATGTCAGGGAAATATTTACTAATCTGCACAGAAAAGTGCAAAAAGTATAACCACCCCCAAAATAGAGCAGCATTTTAGGGGAAGTGAGATTCTCTGGCTACTGGCCCTTTGGAACTCCTGACTTGGTTTGGATAAGACAAAGGATTTCCAGGGTGAGTTGGGGGTGGGGGGGTGGGGGGAGCGGGGTGTAGAGAGTGCAGGTTTGTCAAGGGTCCCAGGCATCCCAATGCCAACAGAAGAGAGCACACTCAACAGCCCAGAGTCTGTATATGAGGGGCAAAGAACCCTCTGCTGAGGCCCAAGATGGCTAGAAAACCACCATGCAATGTGCCGAAAGAACACATAGATGGTGGACGCTTTCAATCTGTCCAGAAGGTCCAGTTTCCTTCATGGGAAATTCTAAGGACAAATGGGACCAAAGCTAGCATGGTGTGGTACTGTGATTCTACAGCACAGGATCTCAAGTGGTTTCCCCAAGGGTAGCCAGAGCTGGAGGCAGATGTAAAGAGTGAACAAAGTATCTCACTGGCAAACTCTACAGCAAGAGAAAACAAATTCCCTGAAGTAAGAGACCTCAGCAACCCAAGCCTCTGCCTTCCTGCTCTCAGGGAAGGTATTGGTGGTCACAGGTTTGAGAAGAGGGTAGTGATGTGGCTTCTCCATAACATGGAGAAAAGGAGTTGGGACTAAAACTGTGATCATTCAGTACCAAAGCTGTGATCATTCAGTACAGCTGTGTCTTTCATGACTTGTCGAAGAAGGCTGCTTTAACCTGAGGTACACCAGCAAGCAAAATGTCCTAGAGACCTCTGAATGAGGACGTTACCTCCCCAGAGGGCCAGAAAGAACACAAATAAGACAAAGAGCTCAAGGATGGGCCTCCTATGCCCAGGAAAGAAAAGATGTGAAAAGTTGAGGGGGCAATGAGGATGCATCCTTCTTCCCCAGCTTCAGGAACTCTCCGCCCTCCGTTCTCCAGCCTCCTGCCTTCTCTGTCTCTGATCTAACCCAACAACCAACCAACCAAAAAAAAACTAAACCCAGTGCCGTCGAGTCGATTCCGACTCATAGCGACCCTATAGGACAGAGTAGAACTGCCCCCATAGAGTTTCCAAGGAGCTCCTGGTGGATTTGAACTGCTGACCCTTTGGTTAGCAGCCGTAGCATTAGCAACCAGAGAGAACAAATGAGCCTGAACATTGTTATCAGGTGGCTTCAAGTCGATTCCAACTTATAGCAACCCTGTGCACAACAGGGTGAAACAAAACAATGCTGAATCCTGCACCATCCTCACAAACTTGGCTATGTTTGAGCCTATTGTTGCAGCCACTTGTCAATCCATCTCATTGAGGGTCTTCCTCTTTTTTGCTGACCAACTGTTATGGATTGAATTGTGTCCCTAAAAAATGTGTGTCAAAACTTGGCTAGTCCATGATTCCCAGAATTATGTGGTTGTCCACCATTTTGTGATGTGAAGTGATTATCCTATGTATTGTAAATTCTAACCTCTAAGATGTTAATGAGGCTGGATTATAGGCAGTTATGTTAATGAGGCAGGACTCAATCTACAAGATTAGGTTGTATCTTCAGTCAATCTCTTTTGAGACATAAAAGAATGAAGCAGAGAGGAAAGGGACCTCATTACCACCAAGCAAGAAGAGCCAGGAGCAGGGCACGTCCTTTGAACCTGGGGTCCCTGTGCCGAGAAGCTCCTAGACCAGGGAAAGATTGATGACAAGGACCTTCCTCCAGGGCCAACAGAGAGAAAGCCTTCCCCTGGAGCTGGTAAATTTGGAGTTCTAGCCTCCTAAACCATGAGATAATAAATTTGTTTCTTAAAGCCACCCACTTGTGGTATTTCTGTTACAGTAGCACTAGACAAGTAAGACGCCAAGCATGATATCCTTCTCCAGGGACTGCTCCCTCCTGATAACATGTTCAAAGTATGTGAGACGAAGTCTCACTATCCTCCCTTCTAAGGAGCATTCTGGCTGTACTTCTTCTAAGACAGATTTGTTCATTCTTCTGGCAGTCCATGGTCTATTCAATATTCTTCACCAATACCATAATTCCAATGCATCAATTCTTCTTGGGGCTTCCTTACTCATTGTCCAGCTTTCTCATGCATATGAAGCAATTGAAAACACCTCGGCTTAGGTCAGGCACACCTTAGTCCTCAAAGTGACATCTTTGCTTTTTAACACCTCAAAGAGGTCTTTCGCAGCAGCTTTGCCCAATGCAATACATCGTTTGATTTCTTGACTGCTACTTCCATAGGCTTTGATTGTGGATCCAAATAAAATGATATCCTTGACAACTTCAATCTTTTCTCCTGTTTATCATGATGTTGCTTCTTGGTCCAGTTGTGAAGATTTTTGTTTTCTTTACGTTAAGGTGTAATCCATACTGTGGTCTTTGATCTTCATCAGTAAGTGCTTCAAGTCCTCTTCACTGTCAGCATGCAAAGTTGTGTCATCTGCATATCGCACATTGCTAACAAGTCTTCTCCATATAATGCAGCTTCTCGGATTATTTGCTCATCATACAGATTGAGTAAGTATTGTGAAAGGATACAACACTGATGCACACCTTTCCTGGCTTTCAACCACCCAGTCAGTATTCCCTTGTTCTGTTCAAATGACTGCCCCTTGGTATAAGCACAGCTTCCTCATAAGCACAATTAAGTGTTCTGAAATACCCATTTTTTGCAATGTTATCCATAAATTATTATGCTCTACACAGTCAAGTGCCTTTGTATAGTCACTAAAGCACAGGTAAACACCTTTCAAGTATTCTCTACTTTCTGCCAAGATCCATCTGACATCAACAATGAAATCCCTCATTCCACGCCCTCTTCTGAACCCGACTTGAATTTCCGGCAGTTTCCTATCAATGTACTGCTACAACCACTCTTGATTGATCTTCAGCAAAATTTTACTTGTGTGTGAAGTTAATGATATTGTTCAATAATTTCCACATTCTGTTGGATCACCTTTCTTTGGAATGGGCACAAATATAGATCTTTTCCAGTCGGTTGGCCAGGTAGCTGCCTTCCAAATTTCATGGAATAGACCAGTGAGAATTTTCAGCACTGCATTCATTTGTTGAAACATCTCAATTGGTATTCTGTCAATTCCTAGAGCCTTGTTTTTTGCCAAAGCCTTCATCGGTTCTGGATCACCTGCTACCTCCTGAAATGGCTGGACATCAACCAATTCTTTTTGGTGCAGTGATTCTGTGTATTCCTTCCATCTTCTTGTGGACACTTGTTTTTGGATGCTTCCTGCATCACTCAATTTTTTGTCCATAGCATCCTTCAATATTGCAGCTTGAGGCTTGAATTTCTTCTTCAGTTCTTTCAGCTTGAGAAATGCTGAGCAGGTTCTTCCCTTTTAGTTTTCTAACTCCTGGTCTTTGCACATTTTATTATAATATTTTTCTTTGTCTTCTCAAAGCCACCCTTTGGAATCTTCTGTTCAGGTCTTTTACTTCATCATTACTTCCATTCACTTTAGCTGCTTTACATTCAAGAGCAAGTTTCAGAGTGTCTTCTGACATCCATTTTGGTCTTCTCTTTCTTTCCTATCTTTTTAATGACTTTTTGCTTTCGTCATGTATGATGTCCTTTATGTCATTCCACAGCTTGTCTCATCTTCAGTCATTACTGTTCAACGTGTCAAATCTATTCTTGAGATGGGTTCCAAATTCAGGTAAAACATACTGAAGGTTGTATTTTGGTTCTTGTGGACTTTAATTTTCTTCAGCTTGAACTGGAACTTGCATATGAGCAACTGATGGTCTGTTCCGCAGTTGGCCCCTAGCCTTGTCCTGATTGATGATACCGAGCCTCTCCAGCCACAGAGGTAGTCAATTTGATTCCTGCGTATTCCACCCAGTGAGGTCCACACGTACAGTCACTGTTTATGTTGCTGAAAAAAGGTATTTGCAATGGGCCTGAACATATATACCCTAAAAGAAGCGCTTTGGAATTACCCGTGTTGAAGGAGGTCCTCTCTTTGTTCCTGACTGGATGACTACTGCAGCAGAGTAACTAGCAGTGTACCTTTCTTTTTTTATACAATAATATTTAACAACAGAAAGCGCTGACTTGTACCATATACAGCTCTAAGAACTTCACACATATTAACTCTCTCTTTAATCCTGACAACAACCCTATTAAGGTGTTACTCAAACACTCTTCCCATTTTACAAGAGGAAGAAACTGTGGTCTAGAGAGGTTAAGAAACTGGCCCAAGCCCGCACCACTCTTTAAGTGGTGAGCCAGGATTCAAATCTGGGGAGCCTGGCCCAGAGCATCTGTGCTCAGCATCTTACCACACAGCCTCTCCAAATGACTGCTGGCTTGTCCCTCGGTGGGTGTCACTGGCAGCTCTCTTCTCCTCCCCAGTAATGAAAGCTCCCAGGCTCACATTTAGCCAGCTCTCACACCTGTCTTGTTCGGAGGCCTGGCCAATGCCCAGCCTCCATGGAAACCTCCGCACTGCCAGAGGGGAACTGGGCAGACTTCTCTTCCACTAGCTTCCTGGAGAACTTGTACCAAGCACATTTTTCTAGTTGAGGAAAGAACAACTGGAAACCTACCCTTCATCCAGGGACCATGGACATCTGCTGAGGGTTCTGGTGAGCGTCATCACCTTTTATAAAAGTTCATTTCCCACCATGATGTGGCACACTTTGGCGAGGTGAGGAGCCCTGGGTTCCTGTCCACTTGGGGCTACTAACTAGCTGTATGACAATCAGCAATGCACTTGATTACTGGGGGGTGAGGGAAGGTTATGTACTACTAAAGCAGGGTTTGTCAACCATTTGGGGCTGGATAATTCTTTGTTGTGGGGACTGTCCTGTGCGTTATAGGATGTTTAGCAGCATCCCTGGCCTCTACCCACTAGATACCAGTAACAATCTCCCATCTTCACTTTGCTACAACCAAAAATTTCCCCAGACATTGTTAAAGTCCACTGAGAGGTAAAATTGCTCCTGGTCGAAAGCTACTGTAAAACGAATATTAAAAAGCATAGGCTTTGCCCCTATAAATTTGGGTAGAGTGGACATTTCTGCTTTTTGTTATACCCTGGGAAAGCCTCTCACAAGACTTATCCAGGACAAAACGTCAACAATGCAAGGTTAAGAAAGCCTGCATTAGAAGCAAGCGGAAGCATGTGATCAGTGGATCTGAAGACACATCCTGTGAATTCTGGGATTTGGTTGGCCCACCCCCACTGCTACTGCTTTGAAAAGGCCAGGACAGACAGCACATGGTGTTGGAAAACAAACCAAACTTGCTGACTTCAAAATTCAACAATGATAATGAAGAACGTCTTAGCAAGAGTTGGTCTTTTAAACCGGAAGTATCTGAACAAAGAAAGCCAGTTTTCTGGGGCTCCTGAGTTCTTTTCATACATCAGATCTCCTTACTCCAGCTGCCAGATTTTTTCGAGAAAACTGTGTGGTTTGTGTTGCTTTTATGACCCCCTGGAAAAGGGTCCCTAGCTACCCCCCAACTCCTCAGGATGCTGGAAAAGTTTGACTTTGAAAAGGGATGTAAAAAAACTTGGCTTTGGCTAAGGAACCTCAGTGGGAACTTTAATTCATTCACGGGCAAAGAAAAATGTGCCTCTTAGCACTCCTTGATAGAAGATTGGCAATACAAAACAAACGGGCGGTTAGTGAAAGCAACAAAATATTCCTACTGCCATCGGTTGTCTTCTGAGCAACAAAAGGACAGTATTATACTAAGACGTTACAAGCTGAACAAATGAGACAAGTTGTACAGGTCAATGTCAGTAAACCCAGTCAAGAAAAATCTGAATGAGGTCTTAATCAGTGGTTCATTCCAGGTACTTAAATCCCTTATCTGGAGCATACGGCACACAGTAGATGCTCAAAACATATCCAGGATCCATTCAGGCCCCTAACTCCCCACAAACCCATGGTAATGCACCTTCTTTCGACTGCTTGCAGCCCTAGTTAATTATACACCATCCTTTAGTGCCTGTAAATTATTTTCTTGGGAGCCTTATCTCTCCAGACAACTGAAAGATGTCTTAGCTTCCATTTCCCACATAGCACCGAGGAGCTTATATTCATAGCAGATTCTCAAGAAAACATAACCATTCTTATCTATCTTGATTCTTGAGGGCTCCATTGAATCTTTCTGCTTCTAAGGTATTCTCCTCTCTTGAGTCCAGAGTTGAAAGCCACCCCTTGCTTATACAGCAAGGAGTCTAAGTGAACTATCTGCATTTCAGGATTGGAGTAAAAATATGTTTACGTGTGTTAAAACAATTTGGTCAATGGCTAAAAGAAGGGGTGTACACATAACCTCACCCTGATTCTCATTCCTAAGAGACAAAATCCCGTATCTTGTATTAATTACACCTCAATTAACAGAAAGAATCCTCTGTATTTCCACAGACAGGACACAAAGCACTGAACCTGCTGGAGGACAGGAAGTTCCCTCTCTACCTCTACCTCTTTCTCTCTCAGGATCAGCCTCATCCTCAGGCCATGCGTTGATTTGATGAAAGAATATGCCTGCGACCTATCCATCCCGTCCTTCAGCCCAGGACTAGCCTTCCCCCCAGCTGCCTCCCATCTTCCCCTGCTCCCTGCAGCCCTCACTTGTCCTGGAAAGTTCCCTCTTTCATTCTTGCACTTACTGAGCACTTGACCAGTGGCTAGAAACTGTGGCTACACAGGTGAACAGACAGCATTCCCCCTGCCCTGAGGAAGGAACCCAAACTGAAAACTATCAACTGTAACGTATGGCCAAAAAAACCAACCCTGTTGCTGTCGAGTCTATTCCAACTCACGGCAACCACATGTGTTACAGAGTAAAACTAGTCCATAGGGTTTTCCTGGCTGTAATCTTTACTGAAGCAGATGGCCAGGACTTTCTTCCACAGCACCACAGGGTGGATTTGAACTGCCAATCTTTAGGTTAGTAGTTGAGCGTGTGTGGCAGAATGAAACAAATGTCAGGAAAGGCTCAAGCACAATCATATGGGCACGCTGGAGCAGGGAGGAGGCAGAAAGAAGCTTGAGAGGAAGTGGCATTTGAGCTGGAAGGAGGTCAATGAAAAAAAGTCAGGCAGAGTGTTAGGGCCACAAAAAGGGCAAGGGCGAAAGAACATAGTGTGAACGAGTACGACATTTAGAAGAATGGTGATTCACGTCTTTGGAGACTGAAAAAATGGAGAAGAGGAGGCTGGGGGGGGTGGTGGAGCAGGAGCAGGGGGCGTTCAGTAGCCAAGGTCTTGCAAGCCTTCTGAAAAGATCGAATCTGGTTCCAGAAAGAGACTGGAAACAGGGAAACCTGTCAGGAGATCTCTGAAGTAACCCAGGGACCAGTTGGTAAGAGTGTAGCAATCAGAAAGGAAAGTCAGTGAAAATGAGTCCAGGGTGCCCAGCCAGGATGGACAGAGGGTACTGGTGCCATTAATCTAACCAAGAGGGGAGCTAGTTCCATTTCTGGACATGCTAGGAAGGGGTGCTGACCGCATCCATGAATGGACTCAGACACAGATTGTGATAAAGCTCACTGATGCTCCCAAGAGGCTGGCAAGCATGTGGTCAACAGTATGGTGCCCTGGAGCCCAACTGCATGGCTTCAGTTCTCACTTCTTACGAAATAGCTAGTGACCTTGGCCAGGTTATTTTCTCCATTCCTCAGTTTCCTTGCCTGTAATAAAAAGGATGATAATAATTATACCTACCTCACAGTGTTGCTGTGAATGTTAATCAGCTAATATATGTAAAGAGCTTAGGAATAACTCCTGGTACATCCAGTTGTTGTTGACTTCAATTCATGGCACCCCTATGTGTGTCAGAGTAGAACTGTGCTCCACAGGGTTTTCAATGGCTGTGACCTTTCAGAGGCAGGTTGTCAGGAGTTTCTCCCAATGTACCTCTGGGTAGACTTGAACTTCCAATCTTTCAGTTAGCAGCTAAGCATGTTAACCATGTGTACCACCCAGTGATGCCTGGTACATAGTAGATGCTGTTTGTTTGTTCAAGTTCCAAAGTATCAATAGGCAAAAGTGAGCAACTAGCCCTTACTCTCATCCTAATGGCACAAAACGCAGGGCTTGTCCAGCAGAAGACCAGTCATCCCAATGGGGTCAAGCCTTCTGTGCCCTGAGACTACAACCCAGAACATGTAAGATAATACCATCACATGGGGATTTCAGAAGAGTCCAAATCAAGGAAGGCCCTTTAAAAGGCTAAAACGCAAGCTTGTTTCATCCTCTTCTCAACTCTCCCTTCCAGCAAGCAAACTTGAAAAGATGCTTCCAAGTTATTCCCCTCTCTCTTTCCCTACTTCCTATCTAACTTCCCCTGGAATTAAACAGCTTTGCTCACTGAAGCCTGGAGTCAAAGCCCCTGATTCTGACACCTGGTCAGTTTCAAGGCCTGACTCGACTCTGCCCCTATTGGTCATTTAGAGGAAATGCAGCCAAGTACCCCCTTGACAGACACTTCACAGTCTGAAAGGTATCTGCAGTGTAGAGAGGAGCCTGCAAGAAACCCATTTCACATTGTTGCGCTTGGCCATCACAACTGTGTAAAATGGACAAAGCTGCTGTTATCATCTGACAAAGAGAAATCTGCGGTCCAAAGGGGCAAAGTGACTTGCTTAGGGTCCAATGGTTAATAAGCTACAGGAAAGGAAACAGAACTCATTTTCAGATACCCTGGTTCCCTTTCCACTATGGGGCCAAAAAGACGATCCTTATTCCAGGCCACGTGGGTCCTAATACGGTAAGCTTGCAAACGCATTAAGATGTCTTGGAGCGACATTTACCCAACTGATAAATCCTCCCTTGGATTAATGAGCCCCCACTTTTAATTTAGGATTTGCCAAGAGATGACAGCCTTCCCCAAGAGTTAACTTACTTGTCAGGCAGAGAAGCCCAGAAAGGTTGCCAACATCCTGCTGGCTCACAGACACGTCTTGAAATAAAGTTTCAAATGAGTTAGAGTAAACTCAGGAATGAGTTAGAGTAAACTACGTTCATCAACAGAGTAAAACTCAGCTAAACCAGCTGCCCTCCTCCCGTCTGAGGCTGAGTCATGTCATGCTTTATTTGGGTGGTTATCTTCCGCGGCTCGGGCATCAAGAAGATAACCCATCATCCTCTCGGGACCTCCACCGTGGGAATACGAGCAGGTCGCCTCACGAATGATAAGGTCTAGACATTTTCCCAAAAACGTGTTCTCATCAGACGCTGATATTTCAAGTACGTGTAACTGAGCAACGCTCAGTCTTTGCCACACAACTCTGCCCCCTCCCGACCCCTCCGCCCCCAACCCATCCCCTCCCTCAAATCCTAGCGCGAGCCGGCCCGGCCCCACCCCCACATCACACGCCGAGGCACCCGGAGGGAGACTCCCGGCCCGGCCCGAGGCTCTTTCTTATGTAAATGGCCAGGCGGAGGTGAAAGCTCGGGGTTGAGATATCCTTGAGTTAGGTGAGCAGATAGGTCCGGCCCTAGGGTAGGAAAAAGCTCGTTTTCGGAACGACAAAAATCTCAAGGAACACAGGAAAGGGGGTTTGGTCCTCTCCGAGTAACTTTCGGGAGCGAATGAGAAAGGAACATCCAAAGACCGCCCCCCACTTGGAGGCGGGTTCCCGGGACGCGAGGCGGGGCGGTCCTGAGGGAGAAGCGTGGGGGGGCGGGGGATGGACACCCCTAGCCGGGCCTCAGTTCCGGGGAAGAGGCGCGGCGCGGGGAGCCCTTCTACCCCCTTCCCGTCTCGTCCCCGGGCCGCCTTCTCCCCAATCCCACCTCCGCAGGGCCGCGAGGAACAACCGGCAGAGCCGCAGGTCCCCTAAACGCGTTACTTCTGCGCCGGTGGCCCCAGGCAGCCCCCACGCGGCAGCGGCGCCTCCTCCCCCAGCCACGACTCTCCCCACGTGCTCTGGCCGGAACTCGGCTGCAGAAGGGGGGATCATCCCACGTGTGCCCAGCAGTCACTGACTACGTGCTGGGTGACCCGCCCTCCTGAAACAAAAAAAGAGAGAGAGGGAGAGAGGGAAGGAGCGCGCAGGGTGGTAGGAAGAGAGGGAGCCGGGCGGCGCAGCGCGGACGTGGCTTCTCGAGCAGAGGAGTTGTCCGGTCGCCCAGGCTGTTTGTGCGGCCCCGGCCCCGAAGTGAGTAGGGAACGAGTAGCTGCTGGGTCTGGGAGGGGTGTCCAGCTGGCCGGGGCCCCGAGATACGACCGGGGACCCGGCGACTCTGTCCGAGGCGAGCCCGCCGCCCCCGCCCCCGCCCGCGCTCTCTTACTTTCTGCACTTGGTCATGGTTGAGTTCCGTGAAGAAGTAGGCGAGCAGATGCGAGGCGATCATCCTACCGCGGCCTGACGGCACCGAGTTGGGAAACGAGCTGGAGCGAGTGCGGGGGAGGCGGGCAGTGGTGGGACCGCTTTGTACCCGGGCTCGGGCGGCCTGTCTGGGAGGTGGGGGTCTGGGCGGCGCACAAAGAAGGCCAACGGCGATGGCGCTCCGGGTGAGAGCTCTCTTAGGTCTCTGAAGACGGGTTTTTAGTCCCAGCTGCTAGCAGGCAGGCGCCCCAGTATCACTCCAGGCGACGTGTCCGGCTGCCCCACGGTCAAGGAGCCAACCTCAGCCACAGGATCACTAAGAATCACAGCCCAGCTCCGCTAGGACAATCAGCCTGGTGGGGCGCTCGGTCCCACGCGCGATGCTCTCGCCCGCGGATCCTCTCCGCTCCACGGCACAGCGGGGCTCGCGGCGGCACGGTGAGTCTTGCGCTGGAGTTTCGTGCAACAATGTGGCTTATTGAGGGGCCGCCCGCTCGCGGGCCGCCCGGTCAGTGACGCGCGCACGCCCATTGGCTAAGCGGGGAGGGTGTGTGCGCCCGCGGGCCACCCGCCGGCACGGCGCAGCCAGTCAGCGCGCACGACCCGCGGGCGCGGCCGCCCAGACACCCGAGCCGGCCGGCTGGAGGGGCGGAGCCCGGCGGCCGGGATGGGACGTGTGGTCCGTGGCAAGAGGCTGGAGCGGAAAGGCGCGTGAGCTGCCGCTGCTTCGGGCTCCGCCAGGGATAGGGGACATGTGAGCGCGGACCCCGGGTGTGGGACGACTGGAAAGACGGGTCACTGGACCAGCACACGCCCTGTGTGGGGGGAGAGATGCAGTCTGGCATCCTGGGGCCATGGAATCGACTGTCCAGTTGGTCTGAAGCATCCTAGTTCTCACCTATTGTGGCTCCGTGAGTCCGCGGCTGCGCCAAGGCAAAGTGAGCCGCCCTATTTGCTTCTTTTTCTTTGCCAGGCATTACAAAAAACTGCTCTTCTAACCTTCACAGCCCAAATCTTACGATATAACATTAATGTCTTAGAATATTAATATCATATTAACCCCGTTTTCCAGATGAGGAAAGAGGCATAGAGCCGTTGAGAGACTTGACCAAGGTCACTCAGATGGTGGGGAAAAGGACTCACGCCCCTCTGATTGTGAGCCCCAGTAGAACTAGCCCATAGGGTTCCCAAGGACCGGCTGGTGGATTCAAACTGCCGACCTTTGGATTAGCAGCCTGAGCTCTTAACCACTTCACCACCAGGGCACCTCCCTCTAAATTCCCCCCCCCCCCCCCGCCCAATTAACCTATCCTGCCTTTCTAAGCACCGGGAAGAGAGAAGAAACTGGGTGACCAAGTGTGTAACTCTGAGTGATCCTGGACATGTGTGGGTTGGGGCAAGGTGTATGGATTGGAGAGGAGAGCCCCAGCCACAGCCAGTGCCTGGCATCAGACTCCAAGTTTATATACCGGGTGGAAGCTAGCAAAAATGAAGTATTGACTTCAGCAGGCGTGGGACTGTTCCCTCAGAGAGAAGGGCAAGCCTGGGGCTGGAGAGGCTGCAGTGAAGGGAAGATGAGGGTCTTCTGTTTTCTACTGAGGAGTTCCTCTTTATCTCATAAACAATGGGTACTGTATGCAACGTATATGGATTTTATTATTATTACACAAGTAATGGATGGTCCTTGTTGGAAAATAAGAATATAGAGATAAACAATAAAACATGAAAACATCCACGATCCAGCCTCTCAGCAAAATTTCTTGAAAACTATGCACCGTTGCCAACTAAACATCCTCACCCCTCTTTCCATGTACTCTAATCAGGCTTGGGCCCCAAACTGCTTTCGTCCCATAATGGCCTACATGTTGCTAAAGCCTATGTTCTCTTCTCCACTTTTGTCTTACTCCACCTCTCAGGGGTGTTGGGCACAGTTGACCATCTCCTCCATCTAAACACACCTGCCTCAGTTGGAGTCCAGGAAGCTCCACTCTCCTGGCTTCCCAGTAACCTCTCTCCCCAAGCTCCTCAGCCCCTGTTTTCTCCACTGGTAAGTACTGGAGTATCCCACACCTATCCTCCACCCTTTTTGATCTAGTTATGATCTCTCCTTAGGTGATCCTCCCAGCCCCATGACTGTTAGGTCATCTACAAGCTGGTGACTCACAAAGGTAAAATCTACAGCGAAAACCTCTCCTGGAACTCCACATATAAATCACTAGCTGCCATTTGTCATCTCCACTCAAGTGACTAGCATCTCACACTTAACATGTCTAAAACTGAGCTCAACTTTTCTTCCCAAAACTACTCCCAGTTCTCAGCAAATGGCATCACTATAAACCCTAATTCATTCTTAATCCCTCCCTGCCCCTCACCCACACATTCAGCCAATCTGCCATCAAGCAGTCAACTCTATGCGTAGAGTACCCATTGCCATCAAGTCGATTCCAACTCATAGCGACCCTATAGGACAGAGTAGAACTGCCCCATAGGGTTACCAAGGAGCAGCTGGTGAATTCAAACTGCCTACCTTTTAGTTAGCAGCCAAAGGCTTAACCACTGTGCCACCAGGGCCCCACACCCATAGAGCAGACCCTGTATAGGACCACTTTTCCCCATGTTTAAGTACACCACCTCAGCCAAGCCACCAACTCAGCCAGAGCCACTGTCACATTGTCCTACCTGGCCTCCCTGCTTCCACTCTTGCCCACCTCCACCCTCGCCCCTGTCATCTCTTCTTCACTCAGAAGCCAAAGTGACCTTTTCAAAAATAGAAATCGAACATGTCTCTCCCTGGCTCAAATCCACCCAGTGGCTTTCAATTGTAACATAAAATTCAGTCTTCTGACAATGACTGCTAAGGCTTTTCACCATATGGCCTCTGCCTCCCTCTCCACCCCATTCCATACTTTCCCCAAGACACTACTCGCGCTCACACTGACGCATTTTCCTCAAATATGCCAAACTCTTTCTCACCCAAGGGCCTTTGCTCTTCCTGGTTCTTCGGTCTGGAATATGTTTTTCCAGATCTGTGTGTCGCTGACTCTTTCTCCTCACTGAGATTCAGCTCAGATGTCACCTCCTCGAAGGGCCTTCCCTGACCAGTTTATCTCAGATAGCTCCCCAAGTCACTATCCTGTGACCCTGATTGATTTCCTTCGTAGCCCTTATCACTATCTGATACTGTTTATGATCTGGCAACTTGTATGTGTCCTTTATCTGCTCACTGGACTCCGAGCTACAAGAGCGGAGTTGGTATTTGTGTTGTTTCTCAGCATCCACTGTGCCTAGAATGGTGCCTGTCACATGGGAGGTACTCAGTAAATATTGCATAAATTAAGAAATATTAGAGATAGCCATTGTTCGTATTTTATATAATTGTGTATCTGTGTGGAGAAAGTTTATAGTTTTATGTATTTTATATATGTTTTATATATATTTATTTTATATATATTATTCTTCAGATATTTTCCCACCTCTCCCTCTACCTAGTTCACACACCCAATATCTCTCACCTGATGATAGCAGCCTCATAATTTGGTCTTCCCTCTTTAGATATAGATACATAGTAGATACATAGAGTTAGATATCCAGCAGAGGTTCTTAAACAGAGAAATGATGTGATCAGATCTGGGTTTTTTAGGGCAATTTCTAACCTCCATGTGGGTGAAGGAGGGGCAGGAGGGTCAGAGACCAGAGGCCGAAAGAAGTAGGGACGGTAGGATAAGACCAGAGCCTGAAACAGGTGAGAACGGGGCAGGGAGTAGGGGCACGGGTTTAAAGATGTTGTGAAGTCTGAGGTAGAATTGATGGCTTTAGCTAGTGGTAGGGGATGAAGAGGAAGATGCTTTCTGTCTACAGATATTTGGAAACCCACTAGGCAGTGCTACAGAACTCCACTGGGCCCAGGTAGAAGGGACCAGAGTCTGTGGGGTGGTGTCAGCTGTGAGCCCTTCTCCACACATGAATTTTAGTGCCTTCTTCTCCCCTCAAAGTCTACCCTTAAATTCCAGGTGCTGTAAGTGCCTCTTTCTCTTATTCTGCTCACAATAATCCCAGGAGGTGCCTGGAATTGCTATAAGCCCCAGTTAAGACATGATAAACCAAGGGTAGTTTACGCACGTAAGGCTGAGGCGAGTATCTTCAACTTTTCTGGCTCCAAACTCCATGCGGCGGAGTTGATTAATCATGAGTCTCAGACCTCTCTCTCTCTCTCTCTCTCTTTGTCTCTCTCACACACACACAAACATTGAAGAGGGATGAGACATACATGTGGTTTACACTCCCCAGCCCCAAGGGAGGAATCAACCAGCGAATATTTATTAAACACTTTACAATGCTCAGGGAACTCTGCTCAGTGCTATGAGAAATACAGAAGAAACATAAGATGTGGCCCTTGCCCGTGGAGAATTAACTGACTAGTCAG
Organism: Elephas maximus indicus; assembly: GCF_024166365.1. Taxonomy (NCBI): domain Eukaryota; kingdom Metazoa; phylum Chordata; class Mammalia; order Proboscidea; family Elephantidae; genus Elephas; species Elephas maximus. The sequence continues at coordinate 61,015,782 of NC_064835.1, forward strand.
AGATATAAAACTAATACATAAAACAAGTATTAAACCCACTGCCATCAAGCTGATTCCAGTGCATAAACCCCATTGCCATCAAGTCGATTCCGACTCATAGTGACCCTATAGGACAGAGTAGAACTGCTGCGTAGAGTTTCCAAGGAGTGCCTGGTGGATTTGAACTACCAACCTTCTGGTTAACGGCCATAGCGCTTCACCAATATGCCACTGGGGTTTCTAAGGTATAATGACCCTGTAAGACAGAGTAGAACTGCCCTATAGGGTTTCCGAGGCTGTAAATATGGAAGCAGACTGCCACACCTCTCTCCCGTGGAGCAGCTGGTGGGTTCAAACCACTGACATTTCAGTTAGCAGCCAAGCGCTTCTCACCACTATGCCACCTGGGCTGCTTCAAAACAAGCATTACAGAAGAGAGAAGTCTATAATTAAGAGCTAAATCTGTCTGTGTCTTTATGTGAGATGGAGTTTTGGAAGAGAGAGAGACAGAGCCATGGGCCAGGGTCAGCAAAAAGTGATTTGATCGATGCAAACGCCAGCTTTGCGATTTCATGCCAGGCTGGCACGGGTCATACATAGGACTGAACTAAGCCTGGCCATTCAACTTCAGGGAGCTGTCCTAGGAAGAGGTCACTTCACCAAAAGATGCTCTCTGCCAAATGTTCCTTTTGCTAGTCAGATTTAGCAAGTTTGTGGCATGTTATAAGTGATGGGATTATGTAGAGAATTTTAAGGCTGTGGGCGGACCTGCCCCGAATGTAAATACACACAGTTCCTTGCATCCAATTGCCTTTAATATTCGGCCCCAACGGTCTGGATAATCTTGTGTTCCATAGTTCAATTATAATATATGAATTTGGGGAATTAGGAAAGGCATTGAAAAGCAGTTAAAATAGAAAAATGTAAGTCCCAAAAATACACGACAACCGATATTTATCAGTTGGAGTTCTTAGTTGCAAACAGAACCCATTCACACTAGTTTAAGCAGAAAAGGAGTTTAGCGAAGAACATCAGGTCACTTGCAGGATCTCTGGAAAGGCTAGAGAATCCAGCTCGGAGGCTGACCAGGCAAGAATGATGCTTAAGTTATACCATCAGACTGTGCCCACGGAGATGCTATTGCCCTTGCCCCTGGGCTCAGACATCTTGGCCCCCACTCGTGATGCTAAGCACGGAATGTTATAGCCAGGACATGCCACAGCCATCTCTGACAGCTGGATGTCTCTCAGCACCCTGGCCAGAAGGAATTCTCACAGCACCTCTTTCTTTACAGTATTTGGTTCCAAATGGACACCTGGCAGCAAATTGGCAGAGTCTGGGTCACATGCCCATGCTCTAGCTGCAAGGGAAGCTGAGAAAGTGGGTTCAGGGAGTCAGAAGTCATAATGTGGAGAATTCTCAAAACATAAGAAAGGTGCTGAAAGGGGCTAGGCAGTCCCAAAGCTTGACAAACAGCCACCAGGCCCAAGAAACACTGTGTTGCATTGCAAAGTTCCAAGTGCCCTTAGACAAATTGGCTTTCTAAAATCCAAAATGTATCCAAAAGACAGTGTCTGTACTCAATGGGAGTTTAATTAGGGAGAAAATGGTCAGTAGGTAAATTCACACCAGAGGAGCAACCAGCCAGTTCTCGTTGCATTGACTCTGACTCATGGTGACCCCATATATGTCAGAGGAGAACTGTGCTCCATAGCGTTTTGAGTGGCTAGTTTTTTGGAAGCCTTTCTTCCCAGGCACTCTGAGCAGAATTGAACCTTCAACATTTAGGTTAGCAGCTGAGGACATTAACTGTTTTTACCACCCAGGCACTCTGACACCAGGGAAAAAAAAAACAAACCAAACCCAGTGCCGTCAAGTCGATTCCAACTCATAGCAACCCTATAGGACAGGGCAGAACTGCCCCCATAGAGTTTCCAAGGAGCACCTGGCGGATTCGAACTGCCGTCCCTTTGGTTAGCAGCCGTAGCATTTAACCACTACACCACCAGGGTTTCCGACACCAGGGAAACTGACTGTAAATGAATTGACGTGGAGCCAGATGTTTTACCCCTTCACACATTCTGTAACCCAACATCTGTCCACAGACACAGTCAATGTGACAGTAGATGAGGAAAAGGCCACTATGAAATATTGCCAGAGGGACCCGCTCCAACATATGTGAGGGCTGTCATGTCCAATACTGTCGTCCTGATGGGCATAGGGCCATAGGCATATGCTCCAAACAGTTCCCCTGAGAAGGCATGTATGTCGGCATGCTGAGGCTTACATGGGTTTGCTTATTTATCTTGGGCAAGCACTTGACCTTTCTTTGCCCCAGTTTCCTTATCTGTAAAATAGAGATCATGAAATGGAATATGCAAAGCCTTTTTTAGTTGAGAGCCTGGTACATAGTAAATCCTGAATACCAGCTCCCTAAACACATCAAGTCCTCTTAGCAATCAGAACTCAGTGATAAAAGGCAAAGCCCAGGTGGAGGGAGTAGCTAATGCAGAGTCTCAGGGACACAAGGGAGCTTGATGGGTTTGAACCACATGCAGTCCTCTGGCGGTAGGATGGCGGGAGGGAGCCTGGGCAGGTAGGCAGGCTCAGCTGAAGAAAAGGGGAGTGATAGAATCCCATCAACACTTAAAGAAAAACACAGCATATGGGCTGGAAGCAATATGGAGGACAGATTGAGACCAGAGTCCTGGGAAAAGATGCTGCAGACCTATGGCAGAAGAACAGAGAGGTGGTGAAGAAAGTAAGAAAAATGTAAGAGGTAGCCCCAACAGGACACCATGGTAAGTGATTGAATGTGGGGGTGGGGAGAGGAAAGACTCCAAGAGAGCATTCCCAACCTAGGCTGCTCTGGAACAGTGGTACACCAAGGCCCCAGGGCAGGTAGTAAGGGGGCACCTTGGTGTAGAGAATTTATGAACAGTCACAAAATCTTTAGTCAGTTTTTTTTGTTTTTTTGTTTAGTATCACCATGAGCTAGTGATTCTAAATAACATCAGTGATAAAATATTCCTTTCTGAATTACACTGGAACACCCCACTGCACCCTCTTCCTGTCCCTTATACATTCACTGTATTAGAATCACCTGGGGAGCTTTTAAAAATCCCTCTGCCATACAACAGACATTAATGGCATCTCTTCCATTACAATAAACCAACCCTGTTGCCTTCAAGTCATGCCGACTCATAGCGACCCTATAGGACATCGTAGAACTGCCCCATAGGGTTTCACTTGAACTGCTGACCTTTTGGTTAGCAGCCGGGCTCTTCAACCACTGCGTCATCAGGGCTCCCTTCCATTGTAATTTAAAAAAAAACAAAAAATACAACATACCTAGGAACTTAAACTGTTCCAGGGAACTCAAAAGTGGAATGAGTAGGAAGGTTCAACACTGGTTCACAAATTTCAGTTCCTCTTAGATTAATCTGTAAATTTTAATGCAATTTCAGTAAATAAACATGCTGATTCTGATGTTCCTATGGGGAAGCAAATGAGTAAGAATATCCCTGAATATCTGCAAGCCATGGGAAAGAAGCTTGTTCATTTGATTTTTTAATTTTAGAGTGGTGAAGACCTTTCTAAGAAAACTAAAACCCTAAATGTCATACAAGAAAAAGCCAATAAAAGAGTCTCTATTAAGCAAAGCCAAAAGGCAACCAAGACAAAAATATATATCAGAGACAAAAGGCTAATTTTCTGCTATATGAAGAGGTTCTTCAACTTAATAAGAAAAAGAAATCCAGCAACCCTTGGGTAAAGGATACAGACAGGGAGTTAACCCAAAAACCCAAAATCCAGTGCCATCGAGTCGATTCCGACTCATAGCGAAATGGTTATTTGGTATACAAAAAAGAAGATAAAGATCACCCAGAATAAAGAAAATGCAAATTTAAAATACACTGATACATCATTTTTTTACCCATCAGCTTGGCAGAAATAAAACAACAAGAACACACCTTGCTATAGGGAAAGAAGCACCTTTTCTCCCACCATATTGTTGGTGGAGAACACAACTTCATGAGGCCAATTTAAAAACATCTGTCAATTATAAGTATACCTGCCCTCTGACCCTGCAATCCCGTTTGTCTGACAGGTATACCCACACATGCTGCATAAGGGTATTGACTGGGGCATCATTTGTCATAGCAAGACCTGGACCAACCTAAATCCTATCATTTGGGGACTAGTGATTAAGGCACATCCATACAATGGAATTACTTGGCAGCAATAAAAAAATTAAAAGATACTCTCTAAGTATTAGTATTGTCTTAGTCATCTAATGCTGCTATAACAGAAATACCATGGCTTTAGCAAAGAGAAATTTATTCTCTCACAGTCTAGTAGGCTACAAGTCCAAATTCAGGGTGTCAACTCCAGGGGAAGGCTTTCTCTGTCGGCTCTGAAGGAAGGTCCATGTCATAAATCTTCCCTTGGCCTAGGAGCTTCTCCATTCAGGAACCTCAGGTCCAAAGGATACACTTTGCTCCCGGCACTACTCTCTTGGTGGTATGAGGTCCCCCATGTCTCTCTGCTCACTTCTTTCTTTTATATCTCAAAGAGTTTGGCTTAAGATACTATCTAATCTTGTAGACCTCATCAATATAAATGCCACTAATTCATCTTATTACATCACAGTGATAGGATTTACAACACATAGGGAAATCATATCAGAAGATAAAACGGTAGACAATCATACAACGGAATCATGACCTAGCCAAGTTGACAGATATTTTGAGAGGACACAATTCAATCCATGACAAATATAGAATGATCTGTGGATAGAGTTAAGAAAGTAGGATGTAGAACAGGGTATAGAAAAGTCACTATTAATTAAAAAAAAAAAAAAAAGTAACAGGAAATAAAATAAATATATACCTGTGTATAGTCACAAACCATTCTCCAGATAGAGGAACTGGGTGCCTGGGAGATAGGTGAGGGAGAGAGACTTCATTGTAGTCTTTTGTATGAGGCGCAAGTATATACTATTTTCACCAAAAAATGTAACTTAATTAAGAAGAGAGCCCACTGGGATAAAGGCAGCACAATAGAATGGAAAGGGCATGTGGTTTGGAGTAAAGACATTTGAATCCACCAAAAATTAAAATTATAAAATTTGAAAAATAATAATAAGTGATGCCCAGGCAAACCTCAGCCTAATTACATCCGAATCACCAGTGGGACACAGACATCAGGACTCAGTAATTTTTAAGTTCCCCCACGTGATTCCAATATGCAGACATGATTTAAAAAAAAAAAAAAAAACCTCTGTTCCAACATGACTCTAGGTGGTTTGACTTTAGTGCTTGGGGATTGGCTGAACCTGGGTCAGTCTTAGCATCTATTTCTGACTTCCCACCTCCTAAACACCAGCTTGAGCCCGTCACATTTCTCCGATCTTTTTATCCAGGGGCAGATTAACCAGTAAGTAAGGTACTCATGGGCTTACTTGTGCTTACTTACTAATCTGTAGCGCACAATTTCACATGTGATAAACCCGCGTGTACCTTGCTTACTGGGTAATCCGTCTCTGCTTGTATCTGTTCCTGGCCCAGCAACATCAGGTCTTTATCTTTTATAGCTGCCTCATTCCTCCCCTCTAGACAGTGGGAGCTCCGTTGTCTTCTTCTGAACTTGCTGGAAGCCCAAGTAAATTTCCTAATCTCCTGCTACCTCAATGATGGGAAAGGTATTGCTTTTAACTAAGAAGGCGCTTGTCCCAGCAAACATGAATGAGGGCCCTGCTTGTGGCAGCTCCCGGCAAAGTGACTGTGCCTCTTTCTGTCCCACTCTCTTCCTATGACTTCAGCTAGAATGGTTTCAGAGGCAGGTTACTGAACACCCTGGCTCCAACAATAAGGATTTTTGTTGTTTCACATAAAAAGAAGCCCAGCAGTGGCCGGGATCCAGGCCAGGTGCGTCAGGGCTCCAGCCCTACCCCTCTGAGAATCTCTGGGCTCTGCCTTCCTCCTGAGTCGGCTTCATCTTCAGGCTGGTGGCAAGATGGGTGTAATATGTTCAAGTTTCGTCCACAGCAACAAGGTCCAGGGAAATAGGAACTGCCTCGTCTTCGGTCTCTCTTCTTTTTTTAAAGATTCACAGGGTTTTAATAAAAATAAAATAAAATGAACCAGTTGTTCAACATTTAAAAAAAGAAAAAGCTCTCCTTCAGGCTAATCCTACAAAGCCTATTTCTCACAACCAGTACTTGATAAGAATTGTACAACTGAGAATTCAAAGTGTTGTATTCTCTGGTGAGAAACAAGAGCACAGATAATTTGGGTTGCCAGTTGTCTTAGTCCCCTAGGGCCGGCATAACAAGATACCTCAAAGATTCTGGCTTTAAAGAACAGAAATTTATTTTCTCACAGGTCTGGAGGCCGGAAGTCCGAATCAGGGCATCAGCTGCCATTTCCTTCTGAGGGCTAAAGAAAGAAACTGCTCCATGCCTTTCTCCTAGTTTCTGGTTGAGTCTCTTATGAGGAAAAAAAAAAAAAAAAGAGAGATTTCCTGAAACTCCCCAGCAGCTTTCTTTCCCTCTCTCTCTTTAGCCACATTGTCACGTGTTCATTCTTCAAACAGTTACCAGTGGTTCTCACCCAGGGGGATTTTTTACTCCCAGGAGACATTTGGCAATTTCTGGAGACATTTTTGATTGTCACAACTGGGACAGGTGCTACTGGCATCTAATGGGTACAGCCCAGGGCTGCTGCTAAACATCCTACAATGCATAAGACAGCCACCACAACAAAGGATTATCCAAGCCAAAATGCCGATAGTGCCAAGGCTGAGACACCCTGGCTTAGACTAATCAAGACCTACCCCTAGAGCTGAGGGTAGAGTCACCTACCCCTCAATCATTTGGTGGGCCCCTGAACAAAATCAAGTTTCTTTAGGGAGAAAAAGGAATGTGGTAGGCAGCCAACAGTGTCCCCTACATCACTGCTTCCAGCGTGGAGGTTCAGCATCCTCCTCATGGAGGGCAACGTAAAGGGGAAATTTAGAAACTGGTGATCTGATCACCAAAGCTTACATGGATCTATAATCCTGACACCTAGTAACACTCACATTTCTTTATTTAATATTTCTATTTCTGCAGAACTAGAAGGCTGGCACTCAAAATGGCCAGAGGACACTTACTCGTTGGTCAGTCTGGGAGCATAAAATTGCTTCTTTAAATCTTATCAGAGAGAAAACTGATAGGATTTTAACCATCAGGGGAAATGTGGGATTGGCTGCTCCTGTTTTGCAACATTGGTTGGTATCTCAAGGGGACATGAGAGTTCAGAGAGTTAAGATTAAAGTATCAGCTAAGGCATCGCAGAGAACAATGCATCCTTGTTCTTTGTCTTTTGCTGAGAGAGTTATTTACCCAATCTCTTCTTTGGCCTGAAAACAAAGCTATTAATTACAAAGGCCAACCTTTTATGGCAAAGAGCAGGGTTGACACACATTCTAGGAATTGTATGCGTATGTGCGGATCTCTGATCGCTAAGGCTGTGAAAAGATTTTGAGGACTTAACTCATGCCTACAGAACAGATGTGGCTTGCTGGCATCATCAGGTCTCAGCCACCCTCCAGGAGGCATTGCTGCTTTCCATGCCAACATGACTCTGTCCCAGAGTCCTGTCCCAAAATTGTAGTTGGTTAATTCACGTTATGGCTCACATCTCTAAAAGCTGTAGCCACTACCTGTGGTAATCATTAGTTACACTCACCAAATATTTCTAGTTTTCCCTCTTAAGTTCATGGTAAGATTGCATAAGCCTATCTCTTTGAAGGTAGATGTGGTTATGTGACTTGCTTTGGCCAATGAAAAATCGCACACATACAAACTGAGCCTTGGCTATCGTGGAAGCACAGAGACAGAGTTTCCCTCAGCCTGGGTCCCTGAGTGAGGATGACATGTAGCAGAGTCCCATCAACCTTATGGACAAGTAGTATAAGCAAAAGGAGCCCTGGTGGTGCAGTAGTTAAGTGCTCAGCTGCTAACCAAAAGGTCAGCAGTTCGAACCCACTAGCCACTCTGAGAAAGAAAGATGTGGCTGTCTGCTCCTGTAAAGATTACAGCCTTCGAAACCCTATGGGGCGGTTCTAACCTGTCCTATAGGGTTGCTATGTGTTGGAATTGACAGCAGTGGGTTTGGTTTTTTTGCTGTTGTTGTTGGAGTATAAGCAAGAAATAACCTCTGTAGTGTGAGGACGTTGAGATATGGGAGTCATTTCTTACTGCAGTCTAACCTATCTTATCCTGACTGATACAATAGCTAAAATGTTGGCTTCCCTCCAGTCATCTGTTTTCTCCTACCTTTCTCCCTCCAAACCTTGCTCCAGGCTTGCCTCTAATTTCCTGCATCTCTTGTCACATCCCAATACCTACAATGTATCTTCTGGAGACCTAATTTTGTGCCAAAGAAATTCCTCTGAATCCTTAGCATCATTAGCTTCTCCACAGGACATGTCCTTCATCTCATGGCCTTACCTGGACCCTGGCTCTTCCCTAGAGGCTTCTGCTCCCAAACACCTCAGACCTGAGGGTCAGGAGGTGAGACTGGAAGTGCCAAACTCTGCTTCCATCTTTAAGTAAAACTCCCACTCTATTAAGACTCAAGCCCTTCAGCTGGGTCACCTGAATCTTTCTTTATTATGCTAACATCCTGGTCACTCCTCCTCTGTCACTGCACCCTTAGGCACCTGGATCATGGTTTTTCTCTCTTCTCCAAGTCCTGCATGATCCTGGGAAATTTCAGTGACCCTAGGACAAGCAAGCCCTGGTTAAGAGCTTGGCTGCTAACCAAAAGGTCAACAGTTCAAATTCATCAGGCACTCCTTGGAAACCTTATGGTTCTACTATGCCCTATGGAGTCGCTCTGAGTTGAAATGAACTCGACTGCAACATGTGGGACAACCAAAGGAACCCTAGTGGCGCAGTGGTTAAGCTTTCAGCTGCTAACCAAACGGTCGACGGTTCAAACCCACCAGCTGCTCTGCAGGAGAAAGATATGGCAGTTCTACTCTGTCCTATAAGGTTGCTGTGAGCCGAAATCAACTCAACAGCAATGGGTTTTTGGTTTGATGGACAACCACCAAACACCCTCCTCTCACAACTTTCTGACCTTCCCGAATCCATTGACCTTCACCTTCTTTATACTCTGGCCACTGTCTCTGAGGCCACGTCCTGAACCTTGTCACCACCCAGAACGGCTTCCCTCCTCTAGTCCAAGCTATGATGATCACTGCCTCCTCTCCTCTGGCCCTGTCATGACCTCTCTTCCATGACACCTGCTCTCCAGCTGGGGGGACCTCCAGTCTGCTTCTGTTGAGTCTTTCTTCTCCCTCTCCCAGCCTAGTTGATCATTGGAACTACAGCTTCACCAGCACCCACAATTGCCTTGAACCCTCTACCCTTGTACTGAATATAAGTTTTTTTCCTTATTAGCAGGTTTTCACTATGATTGTCATAGGTCATAGGCTCTTTTGCCTTCGTGGATTACATTCATTTTTTTTCTTATTACTTTAAAAGTAATTCTAAAATTTTATGAACCCCTAAAAGTATTGTGGACCTTAAGTACAGTGCCTATTTGTGCCTGATGGAGAAAGTGGCCCTGTTTGGAAGGGCCCATAGCATTTCTCGTCAGCACTCCTTCTGGTGTTTAGTCGGCTTCTTCTCCTATCAGATAGTTTTCCCCTCAGAAACTATCCGGTTATATACAACTTTCTTCATCCCCTACTCACCCCCTATCCCTTGACTCCTTACTGTGGACGGTCAGTCTTGCCTCCTACTCTATTGAGAAAATGGAGGTCAGTATATACGAACTCTTCATCTCCTACCCTCCACCTAAAATATCTATATCCGCATGCATTCTCACCCCCTTTCTTCCTATCTTATGGATTTATTTATTGAACAAATATTTATTGAGCATCTGCTGGATCCGGACATTATGCTGTGTGCCAAGCATGTGGTGGCCACTGTTTCTTCTCATGCCCTATAGCCTATAGCAGAGGAGGAATGGTCCCTCTCTCCAGTGTTACAGCTCTCTCTCTCTATCTCTATCTCTCTCTCTGTCTCCTGGGTCTAGGAGGTTCCCAGCACAGGGACCCCAGGTCCAAAGGATGCACTCCACTCCTGGCTCTTCTTTCTTGGTGGTAGTGAGGTCCTCCCTCTGCTCTGGGACTGATTCTCTTTTAAGCCTAATGGGATGGCAAAACTGACCAGACCCCTCATTAGGGTTCCATACACCTTATTTGCATGGTCCCACCCCCACAGAGGTTCCATGCACCTTATTTGCATTTTAGCAGGCTGTCCAATCCCCTTGGTGGGCCACAAACACTTCATTTGCATAGTCCCACCCAATCATTTTGTGGGAGTCACAAGACAATGTGTGGCTAGAAGGGTCATATTAGGTAATTCACTGCACTGCAGAGGACTCGTTGTGTGGCTTCTCCTGATGAGGTAGCTGAAATTCTTGTCTCCCTAATTTATATAGGAATGCAACACACCCTTTATTATTTGAGCCAAACTTGTGAGTCTCTGTTTCTAGCAGCCAAAATAGCCCAAAGAAAACATAACCTCATCTAGTAGTTGTGAGGTTTAAGTTAAAACAGGTCGTAGTATCTAGACTGCCCGGCACAGTACTCCTTACAAGTCGGAGCTCTTTATGGGGGCACCAGGATGAATGAAGAGTTAGTCAGGCCAGAATTAAGGATTTAGTCTCCATATGGCCCAGTTGACTTTGCCAATACCAATAGCATCCCTACCAAAAAAAAAAAAAAAAAACCAAACCCATTGCTGTCGAGTCAAGTCAATTCTGATTCATAGCAACCCTACAGGACAGTAGAACTGCCTCATAGGGCTTCCAAGGAGCACCTGGTGGATTCAAACTGCTGACCTTTTGGTTAGCAGCCATAGCTCTTAATCACTACATCACCAGGGTTTCCATTGCACTATGCAAAAGTACTGTTGTAATCCTTTTGACATAATAATGGAAAAAGTTAAAGAGTTTAAAACATGCAGCCGGACGAAGGATGTGGGGAAACTGAAACCCTTATCTGTTGCTGGTAGGAATGCAAAATGGTACAGCCATTGTGGAAAACAGTATGGCAGTTCCTCAAAAACTAGAAATAGGGCTACTGTATAACTCAGAAATTCCAATCCTAGGTATATACCCAAAAAAAACTTGAAAGCAGAGACTCAAAGAGATACTTGTACACCAATATTCATTTCAGCACTATTCACAATAGTCAAAAGATGGAAACAACCTAACTGTCCATTAGCGGTTCAGTGGATAAACAAAATGTGGTACATACAATGGAATACTACCCATCCAGTAAAAGAAAGGAAGTCTTCATACATGCCACAATATGAATGGAGCTTGAAGACATTATGCTGAGTGAAGTAAGTCATGACCTCACTTACATACAAAGACAAGAAAAGGCAAATGTATAGGGACCAAAGTTTATTAGTTGGTACCAGGGGTAGGAGAGTAGGGGAAAAGATGAATTATTGCTTATGGAGTACTGAGTTTCAGTTTACGGTGATGAAAAATTTGCATCGATCAAGGGTTGAGTTGCAGAGCCAATTAATATAGTTGCTGTCAATAAGCTGTTGTTGGTGCCATTGAGTTGATTCTGACTCACAGCAACCCTATAGGACAGAGTAGAACTGCCTCATAGGGTTTCCTAGGCTGTAACCTTTACGGGAGCAGATCGTCAAGTGTTTTCTCCTGCAGAGCAGTTGGTGGGTTCAAACCACTGATCTTTCTGTTAGCAGTTGAGTACTTAACCGTTGCTCCACCAAGGCTCCTTCAATAAGTTGAACACCTGTAAAAAGATGTGTGATAGAGATAGTTACAGCAACGACCGAAAAAAAAGGGGGGGAGCTATTGGGATTCAGTTCCTTGGTTTGGAGCTTTAGGGTCATGGTTTCATACAACATCCCAGTTAATTGGCTTAATAATGTGTTTAGTGCTTCTACTTCCTAGCTTGTTGCATAATGCCTGGGGTTTTAAAAGCTTGCAAGTGGCCATTCAAGGCACAAAATTGGTCTCTAGTCACCTGGGGCAACAGAGGAAAAGGGAGAGTCAGGAAAAGGAGGAGGAAATCGAATGTGTGAATGATTGCCTTCATGAACAACTGCCTCCTTTGCCATGAGACCAGAATAACCAGATGGTGCCCAGCTATCATTACTGAACATTTTGATCAAAGATTCTGTAAAAGAAACCTGATCAAAAGGGGGAAAATGTAGAAGAGAATTTCAAATTCTCATGAAATTCAGACTCCCTGGAGCCATGAAGGATAGATGAACCCCCTGAAACTATTGCTCTGAGGTAATCTTTAGAGCTTCAACCAAAACTATCTCCTGAAAACCAAAAAACCAAACCCGTTGCCGTCGAGTGGATTCCGACTCATAGCGACCCTATAGAAGTCATCTTAAAATCAAACAACAGTTACGCTTGACTAGTAAAGAATGTCTGCCTTGAGCGTTGTGCCTTTTAAGATCTATCTATATGAGATCAAATTGACACCAACAACTGTAAAGATTAGATAGGAAATTTAGGGCGCAGTGAGTTTACGTTAACGGGGAAGGAACAACTCAGAAAAGAATAGTGAGAATGGTTGCACAACTCAAAGAAAGTAATCAATGGCTCTGAATTGTATATGTCGAAATTGTTGAAGTGGTATATGTTCTGTCGTGTATACTCTCAATAACAATAAAAATAAAATATGTATTTAAAAAAAGTGCAGCAAGACATAATTAGACAGACAGACCAATGGAAGTAAGTAAAAAGCTCAGAAACAGAGCCATAGACTTACAGGGGTGTAGTGTTTGTTAAAAGTGGCTTTTCACATCAGCAGGAAAAGATGGATTAACCTAATAGTGATATTGGAACATCAGAATGACCATCTGGGAAGAAAAATTAATTTGGATTCTTATCTTACTGCTTATAGCAAAATAAATTTCAGGTAGAGCAAAGATTTATATGTTAAAAAAAGTAATTATTAGAAAAAGACAGGAAAAATTTTAACCTCCCAAGAAAAGATCCTCCAGCAAAAGATTTTCTAAGTATCTAAGCAAATGTGTTAAAGGAAAGATGAGTTTAGCTATATTAAAGATTTTTAAATTCCTCCACACAAGCCCACCATAAACAAATTTCCCTAAAATATAAAGAACTTTTACAAATCAATAAGAAAAAGACCATCATCCCACTTGAAAAAATGGATAAGAATATGAAAAATTCATACAAAAGGAAATATAAATGCTATAAACATATGAAAATATGCTTGATACCACTTGTAATAAGAAAAATGTTAAGTAAAATTACAATGACAATGGACTTTTCAGCTCACAGATTAAGGATCAAGAGATTTTATAAACAACACTGACAAAGATGTATGGAAAAAAACATCTCAGAAATCGCTGCAGGGGGCAATTTGACAATCTCTCCCAATTTAAAAATGAACATACCCTTTGACTTCTAGGAATGTCTTCACAGTATACTTGCATATGTATGAAATTACAGATGTCATTTTATTTATGTAAATTACGATTTGTCCACTCAGCTGCAAACCAAAAGGTTGGCAGTTCGAATCCACCAGCTGCTCCTTGGAAACCCTCAGGGGCAGTTCTCCTCTGTTCTATAGGGTCGCTATGAATTGGAATTGACTCCATGGCAATGGGTTTTTTAATACAGCTATTAAAAATTAGAGCTTTTTTTGACTATTGATACAGAACATATTGTTCAGAGAAAAGAGCAAGATGCAGAACAATGAAAAGTAGTGGAAGAGAAAGGGGAGGTCAGAATATATGGACGCTTGTAAACGCACAGAAGATCTCCGAAGGACATGCAAGAAACTCGGCCTAGAGAAGGCAAGCAGGGGCAGTGTGGGCACTGGGGGAGATTTCACATCTCGCAGTTACCATCTTGAGTTTTCAGTGTGTGCGTCATCCCAGAATGTAATACAGTTTTAAGTAATAATAATAATAGCAAATGCTACCAGTAGTTTTTCCATTAGTAACTTTGGTGCCCACTGAGTTATGGTTTTAATTTCCATTGGCTGAATGCACAAACCCCAAAAAAGGAGGGAAGTTTAAAAAGGAAGTAGAAAGAGCCTATAGAGAAAGGGGTCTGCCCTTATTCTGGGGATGGTTTTTCTAGCCACTTAGCGATGAAGTGGGTGTGGGTTTAGCGATGAAATAAGGCTTGCCTTCTCTAACAACAGGAGCATGGGAAACGCCCCCCTCCCCCTGCCCAAGAACGATCAGCACACAGCTCTAAAAACATTAACAGATGGGATACTCAGAGAAGCACCCAGCATACTATACCCTCAAGCCTCCAGTTCTTTCAGTATTGATGCCATAACCAAACAACAACAACAAACAGACTCACTGCCATCCAGTCAGTACCTACTCTTATCGACCCATGTGTGTCACAGTAGAACTGTGCTCCTCAGGGTTTTCAATGGCTGTAATTTTTTGGAAGCGGATCCCCAGTCCTCTCTTCTGAAGTGCCTCTGGGTGGATTCAAACCTCCAGCCTTTCTGTTACTAGCCTCTTAACCATTTGCGCCACCCAGGGACACCTACTGATGCCATGCCACTGCTTAACTCAGCTTTGCACAGCCCTGTCATTTACATAAGATAAAGGAAAAGACACCATTCCCCTTGCCTCATAAGCTTTCAATCATTCATTTAACAGGAATTTATTGAGTATCTGTTATTCCAGACACTGTACAAAGCCCAGGGATATAATGGTTGACATGCCCCAAAGGAGAGGGAGTTTTTAAAAGAAAATGGTGGAAAATGTTTTGGGAAGAGCCACATGATGCTAAAAGAATTCTGGCAACCTTGCCCCCATCCCTTAAATGTGAACTGATGAATGAGCAGCCCAGTGCCATCCAGAAAGAACTAGATTTCAGGGGTGCAGGGAAAGGGTTTTTTTTTTTTTTTTTCCTTTCTTTCCTTGAAGAGGTTCAGGAACTTACATTTTGAGTGTAACGGTCATTTGAAGCTTGGTGGGCCTAGCTGGGTTCAGGTTCCAAAGGAAATCATGCTGTTTAGTGTCGCTTTGGGGTCAGCCAAAGCAGAGACTTGGGGGTGTCCTGCTGATACTTTCATGATTGCTGCGTGTACTCTACAGGAGCCTCCTAACTGGTCTCCCGGCCACCAGTTCCACTGCACACTAGTCCACCAACTACTCTGCTAACCAGTTATCTTTCTGAAATACAACCCCAAGCATCTCTGCATGGCTTACAAGGCTCCTCCCAGCGTTGCCCCCCGTCCCTCACTCAGTCTGAGTGCTGACCACTGCCCAGCCAGCCCTCTCTGGGACAGCCAAGGTTTTGGCTTCCCAAACAAGCCAGGCCCTTCATGCCTACCCACCTTGTCTCTTATAATTCCCTGCCTAGAATGTTCTCTCTCCTTCCTGCCGGATGAGAATCCAATGCTGTGCTAATAAATCAACTCTCCTTAAAAAAATAAATAAGCAAGCAAGCCTCATTTGTAGCATTTGCTGATTTCTGTGACATAAGTGCTCCCCCTGTGGCTGCTTTCAAGCTACCTACGTGAGGTCACTGAGCAGGGTATTGGGATGAGATGGGCACAGTTTCCTCTTGCTATGAGCCAGCTCTAAGCACACCACAGTATCTGAGCAGGTGACCTTCCCTGCTTAAAATTTTTTTCAGCAAATTGTATATAGCAGAATATCATCATTAATGAATACCTAAGGTTTTAAGGTTAGTCTATGCATAGAAAAACTAGAACCATATACACTAAAGTGTTAACCAACATTAGCTCTAGATAGCAGAAGCATGGGTGATTTTATTCTTCTTTTAGTGTTTCATATTTCAAGTTTTTCTGTCTTGATTATGTAGCGATATGTATTTTTTATTTAAAAATAAAATTTTTATGGCTCTCCTTTTGCCTGTCTGTTGAAGACTACATTCTTACCTGCATTTCCAGCGTCACCTCCAGCTCCGCTTCACCTCAAACCTTACTGTCACCCTTCCCTTATAAGGGCATGCCACATCTTTACATATGTTGTTCCACAGGACTGATGGCTTCATGGACATGCAACCAGGCAGCTGCACAGAGCCCCATGCTAAGAGAGCTCTGAACTTAGAGTTTAATGCTCTGCAGTCACTGTCTTAAAATTATTAATTTTATCTTTGAATTTGTATTTTGTGAATGAAGTCCAGTGGGGCAATGGAGCATGCACGAGGACCTTGGAGCCTCAGCTCACATGATGGGCTCTAGGCCACCCACTTCCCATCCCCTGATACTCAATTTCCCATTTCCCACCCTGTGACAGCTTCTGCCCATTGCCTGGATGACATGCATGTCATTCTGCCATTGCCCTCTAGCCCTGGCCTGGGCCTAAGTGCATGCATGGGAAGGGTTGGGGTCAGGCAATGCTTCCTGTGTGGAGGTTGCCATCTCTTGGGTAGTCAGCTATGAGTCGGGCCAGCTAATTTCCCAGCCTCCAGCCAGGACTTACATTTTCATTTTGCACTGGACCCCACAAGTTATGTAGCCACCACCCTGTTCCCACTAACTTGGATCTTCTTCCCCTCTCCTCTCCACTTAATACAAAATAATAACAACAATAATAGTAACTAAGAAGACAAAGCATACAGGAATGATTGTTATCTAGGTAGATTTTGAGACTGGAGTAAGTTCAGATGAAACAGAGATGGCTTCCAGGTGAGGGATCTGAAAATCAAAGGTGTTGGACCCAGCTCTGAACAATTCACAGCTGTTCATTACAACCATCAACTCCTTGTTCTGTGGGGAGGGCAAGGTGGGAGGCTCTGTTCTTGGATAATGGGAACAAACGGGGTACAGCAACAGAGTCTAGAGAAGCAGCATGGAACAGACTGTAACACCCTAAAACTAGATGACCTAGTGCTTTCAGAGGACCTCATTTCAGGTTACTTCTAGATCTTTTTAACCCCAAGAGAGAAGCAACTGGATTTGAGCAAGAACTGTAAAGTCTGTCCCACCCAGGCATTTCTTTGCCTGTAAAAATCCCAGTTAATCATTTGAAGACAAGTCTTCACCTCAATGCCATTATTTCAGGGAAGGGGACTACGGGGCTTCTCTAGGGCTTGGAGAATCAATGAAGGGGGGCATACAGGAGGATGGGTTAATAGATAATCAAGGCAACAGACTTTTTTCCTAGCTCCACTGGAGGAGGGGAGCACCATCTCAATTTGCAAATACTTTAATACTTGGGTTTTCAGACTTTAACATGCACCCAAATCACCTGTGGGGTTTATTAAACTACAGATAGCTGGGAGCCCCATCCCCAGAGTTTCTGATGCAGTATGTCTGGGTTTAAAAAAAAAAAAACCAAACCCATTGCTGTCAAGTCAATTCCAACCCATAGCAACCTAGAGGATAAAATAGGACTGCCCTATAGGGCTTCCAAGAAGCAACTGGTGGATTTGAACTGCCAACCTTTTGGTTAGTAGCCATATCACTTAACCACTGTGCCACCAGGGCTCCATGTCTGAGTGGGGGTCCAAGTATTTGCATTTCTGACAAGTTCCCAGGTTAGGCCGATACTCCTGGTCTGGGCGTTACACTTTGAGATCCACTGCTTTAAATCTGAAGCAAAGTGGCTTTCAGGACCTTTGAGAAAAGGACTCTTCAAGGATAAGCTTTGTTGTCATTATCTTCCCGCTCCTGCCCCTCTCCTACCACTTCCCACACACTCCATCTTCTACTCACATCTGAACACTTGTGGTTCCCCAAACACTCCCCACTATTTCACATGCCCATGCTTTTGTTCTGTAAAATACAGAACAGTATTGGAATGAGAAGACTTCTGGTTTTCAGCATGACATGTGAAGAGTTTTGGAAGTCATCACTCCCATGATCAAAGGGAAAGAAAAATGGAACTGAAAATCAACAACTCTTCTTTGATATACCAGAGAATTGAGGTAACCGAGCAAACTCTTGCCCCCCAAATTGGAGAGACAAGCAGACTGGTACAGAGAATCACAGTACTGGTAGGAATACCTGAAACTGTAATTGATAAGTTGCTGGAGGTTCAGTGTGAACTAGCTTAAGAATTAAAAACTCTAGGGGGCCCAGTCTTAACGGGCTCTCCATTCTCCACACAGAATTTCTGAGTTTGACCTCCAGGAGTCCCACCAGGTTCTCACTGTGAAGATCAGAGGAAACTCCATGTGTTTCTGACAGGGGGAGGGTGAAAGTATCCATTCTGATACACACTCAGACAGTGACGTATCTAGGGTATTGCACCGGCCCTGGGCACATGATGGCACTGAGCAGTTTGTATTCACCCAGCATAGCCCAACATCCTTCCTCAAGCATTGTAATATGTTAACTAAAAGATTAATGAGTTTGACATATTTTTTAGCTGATATTATGGTAAAGTTATTGAAAAGAGGGGTGTCAGATGTTTGGACAGGGGTGCAATTTCAGTGCTTACCATAGGTGCCATTCTCCATAGATAAAGTTCTGGCTATACCGGGTTAATAGAAACTGCTCAGTGGCACCATAAGCCCAGGGCTGGTGCAATACCTCCCAAACCTGCCATACCCTAGTTACACCTCTGTACCCAGAGCTCTCTGTTCTCCTTTAAGAGGCCTGCCCTTAAGAGACGGTGTTTTACCATAGCCTAACTGACTGGGATTTTACTAAAGCCTAACCAACCTGGAGGAGTCCCTGGGTGGCACACATGGTTAAGATTGGCATTTTGAACCCACCTAGAGGCACCTCAGAAGGCAGGCCTGGAGATCTGCTTCCAAAAGGTTACAGCCTTGAAAACCCTATGGAGCAATTCTACTCTGCACACATAGGGTCACTATGAGTCGGACTCAACTCAATGGCAGCTAATAACAACAGCCAACCTAGCAGAAGGGAAATAGCCAACTCCAGCCCCTCTAGCCTTCCTGTCTCACCTAAGGATGGGGGAAGTAAGAAGCACCTGTGAAGGACATAGCCCAGGGACACAGGCTCAATTAAAGACTGAGACCTAATAATAGGACTACAGAACCTTTCCCTCCCCTCACACCTTACCACCACATCAACAGGAATCCTGTGTAATAACAAGGGATGACAGCTAAAAGAACTGCAATTTTCATATCCTATTTAAGAAGTCTCTAGGGAAATCCAAAGTCAACAGGGAAGACAAAAACTAGAAAACTGGAGGAAAATTTAGCCTCTGACACCATACCCACCCCAGTGCCATCGAGTTGACTCCAACTCATAGCAACCCTATGGCTACAGCAAACAGTAAACATAGACTCTAACTCTTAACCAGATAACCATAAAAATTCAGACTAAAAGACGTACCTACCTCAGTTCCTTTTATCAGATACAGCATGTCTGGCTTTCAATAAAAAATTACAAGACATGCTAAAAGGCAAAAACCATAGTCTGAAGCAACAGGGCAGGCATCAGAATCAGACTCAGGTATGGCAGAGATTTTGGAATTGTCAGACCAAGATTTTAGAAAACCTATGATTAATATGCTAGGGGCTGTAATGAAGGAAGTGGACAGAATGCAAAACCACATGGGTAATGTATGCAGAGAGATGAAAACTTTGAGAAAAAATCAAAAGAAAATGCTAGAAATCAAAAACACTGCAACAAAAATAAGGCATTCTGGACACAGACAAGGGAAGTCAGTGAGCTTGAAGATATGGCAATAGAAACTTCCAAAACTGAAATGCAAAGAGAAAAAATAAACGACGGAACAGAATATCCAAGAACTATGGGATAATTATTAAAGATGTAACATATGTGTAATGGGAAAACCAGAAGGAAAGAAAGACAGAAAGGAAGAGAAGAAAGATGTGAGAATTTTCCAAAAATTTTAACAGCCACCAAATCACAGATCCAAGAAGCTCAAAGAACACCTAGCACAATAAAGACCAAAAAATCTACACCTAGGCATATCATATTCAAACTATGGAAAATCGAAGCAAAAAAAAAAAAACTTATCTCTACAGGAACAAGAATAACATTTACATCAGACTTCTCTTCAGAAACCATACAATCAAGAAGAGAGTAGGTTAAAATATTTAAAGTGTTGGGAGGTGGGGGTGGTGAAAAAACCCAAAACAATTCTATACCCAGTGAAATTATCCTTCAAAGTGAAGAATAAATTTTAAAATTTTTAAGCAAACAAAATTCGAGGGAATTTGTCACACCAGTAGACCTGCCTTGGAGCCCTGGTAATGCAGCGGTTAAGAGCTCAGCTGCTAACCAAAAGGTCAGCAGTTCAAATCCACCAACTGCTCCTTGGAAACCCTATGGGGCAGTTCTATTCTGTCCTATAGGTCTGCATGAGTTGGAATCAACTCAATGGCAACGGATTTGGTTTTTTTAGTTTAGACCTGCCTTGCAAGAATTGTTAAAAGAAGTTCTCTATAGAGAAGGAAAATGAAATCGGTCAGAAACTCAGGTCTATATAAAGGAAGAGCACTAGAGAAAGAATACATTAAGGTAAAATAAAAACTTCTATTTTTATTATGCTTTTCGATCTAATAGATAATGTGAGTTTAATCCATTTGCATTTAAAGTAAATTAATCCATTTACATTTCCACAGAGATAACTACCACCACATTTGGATGTGCCTAGTAAGAAAGAATTGAGTGAAAGAAGCTACCTTACAAGTTGCCAGCAAGTCACTTTAAAGCAAAGCTTGCACATAAGTCTCTGGAGTACCTCCTTTTATATGCATAAGTGTAAGACAACTAGGAGAGGTGCTACTGGCACCTAATGAGTAGAGGCCAGGGATGCTGCGAAACACCATACAATGCACAGCCCCCCACAACAAAAAATTATCCAGCTCCTAATGGCAATAGTGGAGCCCTGGTGGTGTAGTGGTTAAGCATTCAGCTGCTAACCAAAAGGTGGGCAGTTCAGTCAGCTGTTCAAATCCACCAGCCACTCCTTGGAACCCTATGGGACACCTCTACTTTGTCCTGAAGGGTCACTATGAGTCAGGAATTGACTCCATGGCAACGAGAGTTTGGCTTTTTTTTTTTGTCTGTTTGTTTTAATGGCAACAGCGCCAAGGCTGAAAAACCCTGGGTTACCTGGAAGAACATTTTATAATGATGTTATTTTGGAAGGCACACCAGGAGGTTATATTGCTTAACATTACAAGTTCCTTGGGTTCTTTATTGATGATTTTTTATAACCAGATTGGCCAAATGGGGACAACTTTTGAAGATCTTCCAGACAAAATATGTTATGTTACAGTCATGCTCTCGAGTGAAGAACATTTGGGCTTCCACTGCCGATGTGTTGGAACAGAGTGGTTTTTCAAGGAAAATCTCATCACTCCATGTATCCTGTGCAGGCGTGTGGACTGGTCAGGAACTTTACTTTCACAGAATATCCTCTCTACACCCAGCTTGGAAACCCTAGTGGCGTAGTGGTTAAGTGCTATGGCTGCTAACCAAGAGGTCAGCAGTTCAAGTCCGCCAGGTGCTCCTTGGGAACTACGGGGCAGTTCTACTCTGTCCTATACCGTTGCTATGAGTCGGAATCGACTCGACAGCAGTGGGTTTGGTTTTTTGGTTTACACTCAGCTTGGTTCACAGAACCACCTTTCAGCAGCAGCACTGTCTACGCTCAAGTTCTTGCCAAAAAGTATCACTATGGCAGGTACAGCTAGCAACCCAACCCAGACTACCGCTTCCTTCCACGGGGGCATCGTTACTGGGAAGTGGCCGACCAGTCAGGCACTGCCTTTCTCAGCTCCCCTTACATCTAAATGTGGCCCAGTTGTATATGTCACCTCTGGACTGACATGGTTGAGAAGCAGGCATATTGTCACCATGTCTTACAACATCTGTGAGCCAGGTATGGAGTCACAAGATGGATGGAGCCCAGGTTCCTAAATCACCCGCCTGGGGAGAGCCAGCCACCCATCAGGAACACCTGTTTGAACTTTACATGAGCAGAAATACACTCATGGTAAGCCATTGAGATTTTGAGTTTTGTCTTTTATAATAGCTAGTGCTGCACAAACTACCTGCACAATATCTTCAAATCCTTGGCCTCTTGCCTTCTTAATCCAACTGAAAAAAGAAAAGCCCACTGTTGTTGAATAAGATTCTGACTCATAGCAACCCTATAGGACAGAGTAGAACTGCCCCATAGGGTTTCCAAGGCTGTAAATCTTTACTGAAGCAGACTGCCACATCTTTCTTCTGCAGAGTGGCTAGTGGCATCGAACCAAGCCAACATTTTGGTTAGCAGCTGAGGGCTTTAACCTTTGGGCCACAGGGCTCTCCTTCTTAATCGGTTATAAAAATTATTCATTATGGAGGATTACTTGAAGCAAGAGTCACCAAACCACAATCTGTGGGCCAAATCCAGCCTGTTGCCTGTTTTTGTATGGCTGTGGTCAACAAGCTTAGAATGATTTTACATTTTCAAGTGGTTGGATTGGAAGAAAGGTGTCGTGATCTACCGCCAATAATTGGCCAGTGAAAATCCTGTGGATTACAATGGTCCAGTCCACAATGAGGAAACACTGGTGGCGTAGCGGTTAAGAGCTACAGCTGCTAACCAAAAGGTTGGCAGTTCAAATCCACCAAGCGATGATTGGAAACCCTGTGGGACAGTTCTACTCTGTCCTATAGGGTCTATGAGTCAGAATCAACTCAACAGCA
Source organism: Elephas maximus indicus (assembly GCF_024166365.1). Classification (NCBI taxonomy): domain Eukaryota; kingdom Metazoa; phylum Chordata; class Mammalia; order Proboscidea; family Elephantidae; genus Elephas; species Elephas maximus. The sequence continues at coordinate 61,038,435 of NC_064835.1, forward strand.
ATGGGTTTGTTTTTGTTTTGTGGAATCCGCAACCGATCAAGGGGATGGCACAGAACTGGTCAGCGTTTCGTTCAGTTGTGCATTGGGTCGCCATGGGTCAGGGACCAACTGCATGCCAGCTAACAACAACAAAGTGGTTGAAAAAAATTCAAAAGCAGTATATTTCGTGACACATGGAAATTATACTAAATTCAAATTTTAACATCCCTTAAAGTTTTGTTTTAATACAGCCACACCTATTTGCTTACCTATTATCTATGGCTGCTTTTATGCTACAACAGAGTTGAATAGTTGCAGATCTTAGAGCCCACAAAACTTAAAATATTTACTATCCGGCTCTTTACCAAAAAATTTTACTGACCCTTGGCCTGAAGGATATGCAGATCACTCGCTCATCTGTATATAACTTAGGAATTGTCTTCTGCCTCTTCTTAGGCAGCAGAGGGTCTAGATGAAGCCCGGAGACCCTGGAACCACGTGGTAGGTCCACTTTATTTTAACCCCTCTGTCTTGGTCATCTAGTGCTGCTATAACAGAAATACCACAAGTGGATGGTTTTAACAAAGAGAAATTTATTTCTTCACACTAAAGTAGGCTAAAAGTCCAAATTCACGGTGTCAGCTCCAGGGGAAGGCTTTCTCTGTCGGCTCTGGAGGAAGGTCTTTCTCACCAATCTTCCCCTGGACTAGGAGCTTCTCTGCGCAGGAGCCCCAGGTATAAAGGACATGCTCTGCTCCCGGCACTGCTTTCTTGATGGTATTAGGTCCCCAACTCTCTGCTAAAAGGTGGTGCAGCCCACACCCCAGGGAAACCCCCTTTACATTGGATCAGGGATGTGACCTGGTAAGGGTGTTATAATCCCACCCTATCCTCTTTAACATAAAATTACAATCACAAAATGGAGGACAACCACACAATACTGGGATCATGGCCCAGCAAAATTGATACACATATTTTGGGGGGGACATAATTCAATCCATGACACCCTCATAGAGCAACTTTCATTGAAAGTTCTGAGGCACCTTGTTTTTGTTAAACCCATTGCCGTCAAGTCAATTTCGACTCATAGCGACCCTATAGGACAGAGTAGAACTGCCCCATAGAGTTTCCAAGGAACACCTGGTGGATTCAAACTGCTGACCTTTTGGTTAGCAGCAGTAGCACTTAACCACTATGCCACCAGGATTTCTTTATTTTTGTTTAAAAATCGTTTTTGTTATGTACCATCAAATTGGTTCCAACTCATAGCGATCCTATGTATAACAGAACAAAACACTTCCTGGTCCTGCGCCATCCTCACAATCCTTGCTATGTTTGAGCCCATTGTTGCAGATGCTGTGTCAGTCCATCTCATTGAGGGTCTTCTTCTCTTCCACTGACCCTCAACCAAGCATGATGCCCTCCTCAAGAGATTGGTCTCTCCTGATAACATGTCAAAAATACATGAGACGAAGTCTCGTCATCCTTGCTTCTGATGAGCATTCTGGCTATACTTATTCCAAGACAAATTTATTCATTTTTCTGGCAGTCCGTGGTATGTTCAATACTCTCCACCAACACCGTAATTCAAAGTCATCAATTCTTCTTCAGGCTTCCTAATTCATTGTTCAGGTTTCACACTCGTATGAGGCGATTGAAAACACCATGGCTTGGGTCAAGAGTACCTTAGTCCTCAGAGTGACATCTTTGCTTTTCAACACTTAAAAGAGGTCTTTTCCTGCAGATTGCCCAGTGGAATACATTGTTTGATTTCTTGACTGCTGCTTCCATGGGTGTTGATGGTGAATCCAAGTAAAATGAAATCCTTGACTTCAATCTTCTCTCTGTTTATCATGATGCTTATTGGTCCAGTCGTGAGGATTTTTGTTTTCTTTATGTTAAGGTGTAATCCATACTGAAGGCTGTAGTCCTTGATCTTCATCAGTAACTGTTTCAAGTTCTCTTCAGTTTCAGCAAGCAAGGTTGTGTCATCTGCATAATGCAGCTTGTTAATTGGTCTTCCTCCAATCCTTATGCCCTGTTCTTCTTCATATAGTCCAGCTTCTCAGATTATTTGCTCAGCATACAGGTTGAATTAGTATGGTGAAAGTCTACAACTCTGAGGCATACCTCTCCCAATTTTAAACCATGCAGTATCCCCTTGTTCTGTTCAAACAACTGCCTCTTGGTCTATGTACAGGTTCTGCATAAGCACAATAAAATGTTTTGAAATGCATTATTTCTCCCATATTCTCCATCTTGCTTAATGGCTTCTTTATTCATCAAGATGAACACCAGGGAAGCCAACACAACTTGTCCAAGGCAAGGCCATGGAAGCTCCATAGACACATCCAAACTCCCTGAGAGACTGAATTACTAGGCTGAGGACTGTGGGGACCATGGTCTTGGTGGACATCTAGCTTAATTGACATAACAGTTTATGAAGAAAATGTTCTACATTCTACTTTGGTGAGTAGCACCTGAGGTCTTAAAATCTTGTGAACAGCCATCTAAGATACTCCACTGGTCTCACCCAGGAAAAATGGGAGCAAAGGAGAATTAAGGAAACCAAAGACATATGGAAAAGATTAATTCAAAGGACTAATGGGCCACAACTACCACAGCCTCCACCAGGCTGAGTCCAACACAACTAGATGGTGCCTGGCTACCACTACCAACTGCTCTGACAGGGATCACAGTAGAGGGTCTTGGACCGAGCTGGTGAAAAATGTAGAACAAAATTCTAACTCAAAAAAAAAAAAACAGACTTCCTGGCCTGACAGAGACTGGAGAAACCCCGAGAGTATGGCCCCCGAACACCCGTTTAGCTCAGTAAAGAAGGGTTCATCCTTGAGTCAAAGATTGGACAGACCCATAAAACAAAATCAGACTAAAGGGGCACACCAGCCCAGGGGCAAGGACTAGAAGGCAGGAGGAGACAGGAAAGATAGTGATTGGGAACCCAAGGTCGAGAGGGGAGAGCGTTTACAGGTCATGCGGTTGGTAACCAATGTCATAAAACAATATGTGTACTAATTGTTTAACGAGAAACTAGTTCTGTAAAGCTTCATCTAAAGCACAATAATAAATAAATAAAAGATGAGCCCCAGGGAGCATCCTCACCTCCTCCCCACCTTTGCCCACCCTTCTCTTCCCCATGCTCAGTTAGTAAATGTCTTGTACTATCAGTTTGGGAGGGGAACCCTAATTAGTGCCCAGGGCCTGCTATGACCCCATCCAGTTCCAGGTTAACCTCACCTGAGACCAGCTGCAAAAGCTTATTCTGAGATTATGAGAGGGAAAATTATGCTTAAAGAACAAAGCCTTCCTTCCACCATATCTCCTGAGAAAATCATGTTCAAGATGCTTTAAGAAAGACAGGTATACAATTAGCTGTTATCCATCATCCTAGATAAGTGTTTGGGAAGCAGGAAAGGCGGAGAAGCCCAATTTAAGCTTCTAAGATGGGGAGTATTTATTTTCCAAACAAAGGAAGGCCAGGTTGCTCACCTGGTTCTTTCATTCCTCTCTCCTTATTGCTGGGTTCTCTTTTCTGGGCTTTCAACGCTCTCCAGGCCCCTTATTTTTTAACTTCCCTTCTTGAAAGATTCTCCTCCCGTTTCTCCAATCCCTCCCCTGGATCTTGATGGTTCTGCTTTCTCTTCCCAAACTCTAGATGCCAGTATTTATGAAGGGTCAGTACCTGGGTCTTCACTTATCCCTCAAATAGACCATCACCTGTACCCTAATTAACCCCCTAATGACCCATCCAATCCCTGAGATGCTGCACCATCTACCCCAGGTACACTACTCATGGCTACGGTCATTACCTCCACCTGTAACAACTCCTTCCCAACTTCCTTGCCTTTCTGAAGAGCTATTCCATTCTTTCAAATTCCCAGATCAAAGTTGAGGGGTCATATTTGTTTCTTCTCATTCCTTTGTTCTTCTTACTCAATCAGAACCCGTCTGTCTACTTGCCTAATTGAGTCTTCCTTCATGTTTCTGTTGCCACCCCTCATAACTGAGCTTTCAACACAAAACCTCAGCCTCCTAACTGTCTCCATCCACACAGCCCTCAATGCTGATTCTAGACCCTCTGAAGAGGCCATATTTGGCTCTTAAACTACCCGCAGATCCAAATAAGTTATCTGAGTCATTCTTATCACTTCAGCTTTGTATCCACAGCCTTTCAAGTCAGATGCAGAGAAGGAATTAGTCTGTATTCTATCTCCATCCCAGTGATTCTATATTGGACTAACTCTCCTGTCAATAACAATTAAAAATTCTAGACAAAATATAAACAATTATTTCAAGATACTGGAGAGCAGCAAAAGACAGGCAGAAACTGGAGCACATACGACCTTTAAAAGAAGGGAAACACATTGGATGAGATCCATATTTATTCCATCTTTCCACTAAGGATTTTGTGGTGTGGTACACAGGAATAGAGCTCAAGCAGAAAGCGTCAGTCTTACTGGACTAAGGAGTCAGAGGTCTGAGTTTGGGACTGTCAAAGCAACTGATTATAGAGAAGGAAAATCCTGGAAATTAGTGAGTCACAGAGAATGAGCCCCAAAATCTATATACAAACTCAACTCAAACTCTTGGATGACTGTGAACTTTTCATGTTCAGAGAAAGAATCTAAGAAGCCCAGCAGAAAGCAACAACTGGGAGGCTGAATAGAGATTTCAACAGCTGCCTAATACTAGGGAGACTGAGTTTGAAGTTCAAATTCTGCCAATTCAAAGGATCTGAGTTGTCCTGTGGAACTGCAGAAGGGGCATAACTTAGCCTAAGAACCATATCCTAGGACGAAGGGCAAAACTGTGAGATTAGGGGAAATACAGTCTTAACTAGCAAAATCTAAAATGAGATTTCCACAGGAACAAGGTTATAGACCAGTGATTTAATTGCCAGCTAAAACAAAATGCAATGATTTTTGAATAAGTTAACCAGAGTCCCTACAATATAGTACCCACAATATTGAGTATACAATTTAAAAAATTGATAGGCTTATAAATAAGCGGGAAAACATGACCCATAATCAAAATTAAAAAAACTCAGCAAAAAAGACATAAAGACAACCCATACCTTGGAATTACCAGACAAGGATTTTAAAATAAATATGATAAATGTTAAAGCATCTATAGGAAAATGATAGATATGATAGATGAAAGGATGAAGAATTTCAATAGCAATATTAAAACTATAAAAAGGACCAAATGGGCCTTACAAAACTGAAAAATCTAGTATCAGAAATTTTTTTTTAATCTTTTGGATGAAATTAATAGTAGATTAGACAATAGAGAAGAAAGATCAGTGAATTTGACAAAAAGTCAATGAAAACTATCAAACTGAAGCACAGAAAGAAAAGAACATTGAAAAGAAATGAACAGAGCCTTAATGACTTATAAGATGATAACAAGAAGTCTAATACACAGGCATTTGGGATCCCAGGAGAGAAGAGAAAGAATTGAGTAGAAGGAATGTTTGAAGAAATATGGACCAAAATTTTTCCAAATTTTATTAAAAACATCAACTTATAAGTCCAAGAAGCTCAGCAAATCTTAAGCAGGATAAATACAAAGAAAACCATATTATCAATTAAACTTCTGAAAAACACAGAGAGAATCTTAAAAGCAGCAAAACGTTATGTACAGGGGAAAAATGATAAGAATTATAAGTAATTTCTCACCAGAAACCATGGAGACCAGAAGGCAATGGAATGACACACTTAAAATGTTGAAAGGATAAACAAGAATTCTATATCCAGTGAAAATATCCTTCAAAACTGAAGGTGAAATATATTTCCAGATGAATGAAAACAAAGAATTTACCATCAATAAATCTACATTTGAGAAATGTTATGGATTGAATTGTATGAATATGTAATGAAGTCCTGGCCCATGTAGCTGTAATCCTGCTTAGAAATAGAGTTTTTCATTTGTTATGTTAATGAAGTTACACCAGAGTATGATGGGTCCTAAACCTAATCAGTTCTGAGTTCTTAAAAGAGAAGAATAGACGCAGAAACACAGACAGGGGGTGAGAGGAAAACAAATGACAGAGACAGATGCATCCACAAGCCTAGGAATGCCAAGGATTGTTGGCAACAACTAGAAGCTGAAACAGACAAGGTAAAACTTTCCCCTGGAGCCATGCCCTGAATTCAAGCCTCTAGCCTCCTGAACTGTGAGAAAATAAATTGATGTTCTTTAAAGTCACCCACTAGTGGTTTTTGTGTTATGGCAGCATTAGGAAACTAAGACAAGAAATGTTAAAGGAAGTTCTTCAGGCTGAAGGGAAATGATACCACATGGAAATTCAGATCTACAGGAAGGAATGAAAAACAAAAAAATAGCAAATAGATGGGAAAATATGTTTAAATCTATTTTTCTTTCTTAAATTTTTAGAAGACAGTTGACTGTCTAAAGCAAAATAATAACAGTCCATTATGGGGTATTTAGCATATGTGAAAGTAAAATATATAGCTACATCTAAGCACTGCTTTTCTCTTTCCCATTGCCTATCTATCTCTAAGAGATAAAGAAGGGCCCTACCCAAATGGTTACCTCAAGACCCTTGAATCAACTGCACAAAGTTCATTAATATTCTCTTTGGTTAGGAAACTTCCTTCCCAGATTCAATCTCCTTTGCTCGTTTCCTGGTGTCATAGTCCCCTAGGGCTGCCATAACAAAATACAGGTGGGTAGCTTTAAAGAACAGAAACGTAAAGGGTAGACATCCAAATCAGAGTATCAGCTTTGTCAGTTCTTTCTGAGGGCTTTGAGAGAGGAACTATCCCATGCCTCTCTCCCAGTTTCTGGTGGCTGCTGGCAATCCTTGGCGTTTCTTTGCTTGTAAACAGATCCTCACTTGCTGTCTTCCCCCATGTGTGACTGTAACTCTGTTTCTGTGTCTGTTCTTCCCTTTTTTAAAACGCCATTCAGAAGGGATTAGGATTAGGACACATCCTACTCCAGTACGACCTTCTTTAACTTAACTGATGAAAGAAAAACCGTATTTCAAAAAAAAAGTCAGGTTTACAGGTACATATCTTTCAACATATCTTTTTAGGGGACACAATTCAACCTGTAACACAGGGCCTGCTCAATCTCCCCATCTATGTAAATTTCCTAAACACTTGTTCATTCTCCACAGAAAGGGAGCCCATTATTGTATTCAAGTAGCAGACACTGCTAGCTTCTTCTTTCCAGGGCCTCCACATTCTGCTTCCTCTTCCTAAAATAATTTCCTCCTCTCTTTTACTGGAGTACCTGTGAACACAAACAGTTAAGCCCTTGGCTACTAACTGAAAGACTGGCAGTTCGAGCCCACCCATAGGCACTTCAGAAGATAGGCCTAGAGATCTGCTTCTGAAAGGTCACAGCCTTGAAAACCCTGTGGAGCACAGTTCCACTCACTGGAATCAACTCGATGGCAACTGGTTAGTTGTTTTTTTTGTTGTTGTTGTTGTTGTCTGTCTGTATCTTAGTCATCTAGTGCTGTTACAACAGAATACCACAAGTGGATGGCTTTAACAAAGAGAAGATTATTCTGTCACAGCCCAGTAGGCTAGAAGTCCAAATTCAGGACGCCAGCTCCAGGGGAAGGCTTTGTTTCTCTGACAGCTCTGGAAGAAGGTCCTTGTCATCAGTCTTCCCTCAGTCTGGGGAGCAGCTCAGCACAGGAACCTTAGGTCCAAAAGACGTGCTCTGCTCCTGGCACTGCTTTTTTAGTTGTATGAGGTCCCTGTGCCTCTCTGTTTGCTTCTCCCTCTGTTTGCTTCTCTCTTTTATATCTCAGAAGAGGCTGGCTTAAGATACTATCTAATCTTATAGATCTCATCAGTGTAACTGCCATTAATCCATCTCATTACATCATAGTGACAGGATTTACAACACGTAGGGAAATCACATCAGATGACAAAATGGTACACAGTCATACAATACTGGGAATCATGACCCAACCAAGTTGACAGATATTTGGGTGGGGGATGGGGAGTGGGCACAATTCAATCCATGATAGTCTGGGTTTTTTTGTTTTTGTCTAGTTAATTCCTACTCATCCTTGATATCTCAGCTCAAATATTATTTCTTCAGGAAGTCCTTCACTGACCTCTCCTCCACTATGCCCCATGCCTGATGCCTGGATGCCCTGCTCAGTCTCCCGGTTTTTCTGTACAAGGCACCTCCCTAGTCCTGCTCTGCAACCCTAAGGCTGAGTTCCACTAAAAAAAAAACCACTGCTGAATTCGTACCTACCTGTCTAGCTTTCACCTGCCTTACCAGGATATTCCTCTCTTCCCGGCTGCTTGGATCTTCTTGATCCCAATTGACCTTCAGGATGAACTTCTCACCACCAACCCTAGGATTCTCCCAGCCCAGGACCATCTTCTTTTCCTCAATTGACCCAGTCTGCTGGTCATGGCCTTCCTTGTTCTGTTCCATCCTCCGTCAGTAAATGCCATTTTATGTCAGCCCCAAACTGAGCTTTAGGGAATGCCCATGTTTAAAGGCAGGAGAAATGAATGAAGATATTTGACATCATCCTGGCTTGAGAACCCTTTCTAGGGACTCCCATGGTACCTTCATTACACTCATTGCATCATATTGTAATTGGCCAACAACCCTGTCCTCCATTGTATCCCCAGTGCCCAGCACAGAGTCTGGCCACATGTGTGCACTCAGTCAATGGTTATTGAATAAATAGATAAACAAACGAAGAGTCAAGAAGAACCCAGAGGGCGATGGGTTTACTAAAGCCAAAGAAGGAAAGTTTCAAGAAAGTATCAAGTGTCCCATTCTTTACACCCCATCTCTTGCAGCATTGGTATGGCAATTGGTAGGTGACAATGAGTGCCCATCCATTACTGATGCTAAATGAGGCTGCTGAGGCCATGCCTTCTGCATTGGTTTCATAGGGCTGTTGTAACAAAGTACCACAAATTGGGTGACTTATAAGAACAGAAATTTATTGTCCTACAGTTCTGGAGGCTTATAAGAACAGAAGTTTGTTGTCCTACGGTTCCGGAGGCTAGCAGTCCAAATTCAGGCGTCAGCAAGACCATACTCTCTCCAAAGGCTCTAGGGGAAGGTCCTGTCCTGTCTCCCCCAACCTCTCGTAGCCCCAGGCATTTTAGGGCTTGAAGCTGCAGCATAACTCAGTCTTCGCATGGCTGTCTTCCCACTGTCTGTCTCTGTGTCTGTCCTCCTCTTTTACAGGACACCATTCAGAATGGATTAGGGTGCACTCTCCTCTTGTATGACCTCATGTCAACTGATAACATCTTCAGAGACCTTATTTCCAACAAGACCATGTTCACAGGTACCAGAGGTTAGGACTTCAACATAAATTTGGGGGGCCACATTCAATCTATAATATCTCTGTATTCGTTTCCCGGGGCAAACGTAACATATTGCCACAGAGTTGGTGGCTTAAGACAACAGGAATTTATTCTCTCATAGTTATATGGAGTTCAGAAGTGCAAAATCAAGGTGTCGACAGGACCATGCTTTCTTCAAAGGCTCTAGGGAGGATCCTTCCTTGCCTCTTTCAGTTCCTGGTGGCTCCCGGCATTCCTTGCTTGCAGCTACATAACTCCAATCTCTGCCTCTGTTTTCACATGGCTTTCTTCCCTGTCTCTCTGTCCTCTCCTCTTTTTATAAGGACAGCAGACATTGGATTTAGGGTCCACCCTTAATCCAAGATGATCTCGTCTCAGAATCCTTAATTACATCTATAAATACCCTATTTCTAAATAATGTCACATTCTGAGGTTCTGGGTGGACATGAACTTGTGTGTATGTGTTGAGGGGGGAACACTATGCAACTTACTACATCTTCTTAAGAGGGATTCAATGATGGTCCTTTTTTTTTTTTCAGAAGACACTCCATAATGAGGTAAGTGGCATTGCTTCCATAAAGGCCTGAAACTAATCAGGTACGATAATTTTAGTATATTCTCTGCAAAGATCTGAGTATACTTGACATTTACTTCTTATTCAGTGATTCATAGTCCTAGTGCGACTGCTCTCAAGGTGTCTCTAATTATCTCAAGTATGCCAACAGAGTCTCAAAATGAAATTAATCCACGTTCACCTTAATACAGATCTCCAGGTCCCACCCCAAACAACTTTAACAGGAATCTCTGGAGTTGCGCCTAGACGTCCGCATTTTGTAATAAAAACTCTCAGATGATTCTGATCTAGCCCTTTGCAATCATGGCTGTATTCCAGCCCTCTCATTTTTCAGATGAGCAAACTGAGCCAAGAGGGTGGAAACGACTTGCCTAAGGTCGCAGTGTGTCAGGATTAGAGCTAGAATCCCAGCCTCCTGACTCCAATTCCTGCGCTCTCTCAACTGTCCTGCACCACTTCGGAGTCCCCAGGCCCTTGTACCTGACTCTTGGGAAACTGAACTAGGCTTAATGAAAGCAAATCCTGCTCTGCCTGACCTTGCCCCTCAAGCTCATGCAGGCTGTGAGTGTGGGAGAGGAGAGGGTGGGTGTGGTGGAATGTGATTGGCTATGAGGGGCTTCTCCAACCAGGGTGGCAGAGCTGTGAGCCATGATCTGACCCACTGCCCCATCAATCTGCTGGGAGCCCCAGCACTCATCACCTATTTTCCTGGCCAGGCTCCACTGGACCTCCCCCTACCTCATTCACCTTACAGCTCCTCCTTAACCCTGTGGCTTCCCCAGGGACTGGGAAAAAGGAGGAGAGTCAGCTATGCACAAGTATCCTTAGAGCAAATGTCGCAAACAAAGGAACCTAGAGGTTGTGAGTGGAAAGGCTGCCTGGGCTGTCTCCATGGCAACGCCTCCATCCCTGTCCTGGCAGCTACGTGCTGCCCTGCATGTACACTGTGCCAGGTCCCTGGAGGGCACGGCCATCTCTTACTCGCTCAGGCTTCAGAGGCGAGTTGGTAATCCGGGTATTCTGATAATCATATCCAAAGGCAATTACGAGACCTTGAACCAGCTGGAGCTAAAGGTCTTTCTGCGGGCCTTCTAGGGAAGGACGAAAAATTTTTGTGCCTCTCCATTTCCCCTCCTAGCACAGGGCCCAGCAGGGAGCAGGTGCTCAAGTACTGTTGGACAAACAGCAGGAGAAATGAGAGCCTCCCCCAGGCTACAGTCAGCTCTGCTTCCTGATGTGGGAAAACACCGGAGCAGAGCAGGCCTGCAGAGCAAGGGCCTGGAGGGTGGGTCCTCCTGATTCATGGAGGACACACATTTATCTCCAAACACTTCTGAGAGCCTCTTGTCCTCCCTCTCCCACACCTGGTGTCTGCTGGCTCCTCTGAGCTGCAAATCACCGGGCTAAGGAGCCAGTAACAAAGCCTCACTACTCCCAGGGCATGTGTTCCCTCCCTCCACAGACCTCTCCCCCCGCACCAGGTGTCTGCTGGCTTCTCTGAGCTGCCAGCCACTAGAACTAAGGAGCCAGTAACAAAGCCTCACTACTCCCAGGCATGTGCTCGCTCCCTCCACAGACCTCTCCTCCCACACCCCAATGACAGCCATTTTAGGAGAGAAATATGCAGCAATGATTGTAAGAGTGGAATTCAAGTGCCAGTGACGAAAATATTTTTAGCAAAGGAGAGAGGCTTCTGGGAGTCCAGCAAAGTATTTGCCATCAAAAGCTGCAGCATATTCAAATACGTATATATGTATATCCTCAATATCTTCTTCCTTTGAGGGTGGCTTTCATATTTGGAAACAGCAATCAAGTCTAATGAATAAACTGGATAATGCCATTTGGGATAAAAGCCTCCTCACAGCATCAGTAAAGTGACGAGACTGGGTCTTTGGTTTTTGTTTGTTTGCTCATATGTTTTTGTTTTTTGCAAGGTAAATTGAGTAATTCAACAAATATTTCTTGAGTGTGTCCCATGGGTTAAGCACCCACTCAGGCCCTGAGGATACCATAAAAAGTGGGCCAGGTGGACCACATCTACCACGGCCTCCACCAGACGGAGTCCAGTACAACTAGATGGTGCCGGCTACCACCACTGACTGCTCTGACAGGGATCACAAGACAGGGTCCCAGACAGAGCTGGAGAAAAATGTAGAACAAAATTCTAACTCAGAAGGAAAGACCAGACTTGCTGGCCTGACAGAGACTGGAGAAATCCTAAGAGTATGGCCCCAGATACCTTTTCAGCTCAGCAATGAAGTCATTCCTGAGGTTCACCCTTTGGCCAAAGATTGGACAGGACCATAAAACAAAACAAGACTAAAGGGGCAAACCACCCCAGGGGCAAGGACAAGAGGGCAGGAGGAGACAGGAAAGCTGGTCATAGGGAATCCAAGGTTGAGAAGGGAGAGTGTTGACGTGTCCTGGGGTTGTTAACCAATGTCACAAAACAATACGTGTACTAACTGTTTAATGAGAAACTAGTGTGTTCTGTAAACCTTTACCTAAAGTACAATAAAAATAAGAAAAAAAAAAAAAAACAGTGGACCTGTGATGGGATAGGGCTCCCTGCTCTGGAGGAAAGGGAATCCCAGTCCACTGGAAGGACAAACAGGCAGCCACAGGACATAACTGTTTACCCTCTCTCCATTTAACCTAAGAGGAATCCCTGGGTAATTGGTGCAAACAGTTAACAAGCTCTGCTGCTGACTGAAAGTTCAAGGTTTGAGTCCTCCCAGAGATGCCTCAGAAGAAAGGCTTGGCAATCTGATTTCAAAAAAATCAGCCATTGACAATCCTATGGAGCAGTTCTACTCTGACTACATGGAGTCACTGTGAGAATCAACTAGAACCTAGCCTAAGACCTCATCCGCTCTCTGGCACCCCAACCCTGCAGCCCCTTCCCTTCTTCACTTTCTTCTGCAGTTGGCTCAGTGTCCCAGGTTGCTAGAGAACACTTCTCACCCAGGCTGACTTCCATCATTTCAGGTTTATGGGACCTAACAACGACCTCAACAGTGCTTGCTTTCTTTCACACAATAGCTGTTTTAAGTTTTAACTAATACTCTCATGCCAGCTGGGCCACCATCTCCTCCTTCACTAGCAGTAGTTAACTTGTCTAGTATTTTCTAGAAAAAAATAGAGACCCTGAGGCAGGAGCTTCCTTGAGCCCACCACATTCCCCCAGTTTCATCTTTCTAGGAACCAGTCCTCACCTTATCTCTTCCATCTAAGTGCAGGAGGTGTGTCTGCTCCTGCACAAAGCTAATGTCATCCTTGCCTCAGGATCCACTCCTCCTTCCCCCTCTGATAACTGGCTCCAGCAGACTTTTTCTTTTATCCCTGTATCACATAAACATAATCAAGTCTTCCTCCAGTTGTTTAAAAGCAAAGAGCCAACAACAACATATCCTTGACTGCCTGTTCCTTCTTACCTTAACCCAAAACTCTTAGCCCTCCCCAATAAAGCCTTAATTAAGAAAAAAATGTATATTTTGCAGAGTTTGAACATTCACGTAGTTAAAAAAAATGAAAACAAAGAAGTACACAGTGAAAAACGTCTTCTTTCTACCCCAAGGTGACTTTTCTGACCAATTGCTTACACGTATACATGCTTACATGTATAATATATAAAAAAAAAAGCCAAACCCACTGCCATCAAGTCAATTCTGACTCATAGTGACCCTATAGGACAGAGTAGAACTGCCCCATAGAGTTACCAAGGAGCGCCTGATGGATTTGAACTGCCAACCTCTTGGTTAGCAGCTGTAGTGCTTAACCACTATGCCACCAGGGTTTCCAAAAGTATAATATACAACTGTGTATACTATATATCCCTTATCTTGTTTTTACATGTATTTCATATAGTGATAATTATTCCATATTAGCAAGCAGACATCTGAAGATTGCACCAAAGTACACACAGTTGATGTATTCCTAGATGTGGAATTGTGGGATCAAATAGTATATATGTTTGGAATTCTAATTGATTTTGCCAAAAAGCCCACCATAGAAAATGTAATTGACTTGAAAGTAGAGGGTTTGATTTGGTTTTTGGTACTCTCCCACTAGCAAGAGATGAGAATGGGTCTTCTCGTCCCCCCCCCGCCCCATTTTTCTCATCTAAGTGAAAAATGATATTTAGTGTAGTTTTTTTTTCTGTTATAATTAGTGAAACTGATCTTTATCTGTGTTTAAGTGCCATTTGTATTTTCGTTTCCGTGAGCAGTCTGTTCATGACTTTTACTCATTTTTTGCATTGGTTGATCTTTTCTTATTGATTTGTGGGAGCTTCTTATATATTAGATTTTTTCTATGATGAGTTACCTTATTTTTTTCAGTCGTTGTTTATATTTTGTGCCAATCATGGTTTTTGTAATGCAAAAAAAAAAAATGTATAGAGTTCAGGATTTCCCAACCTCAACACTATTGACATTTTGAGCCAAATAATTCTTTGTTGGTGGAGGGTGGTGGGTTGCTGTCTTTTACATTGTAGGATATTTATTAGCAATGCTAGCCTCTACTCACTGAATGTCAGTAGCACCCCCCCAGTTGGGACAACCAAAAGTATCTCTAAACAGTGCCAAATATGCCCCCGGGGGGGTAGCAAAATCACTCTCACTTAAGAACCACTGATATAGTTGAATTTATCAGCTTTTTCTTTTTTTTTTTAGAACTTTGAGTTTTGTATCATACATAGAAAAGCTTTCTCCTTTCCCAAAGCTTTTTTTTTTTTAATCTACCTGTGCTTTCTTTTGGTCAGTGCTTCTCCTCTGGTTGTAGTCCAATCACCTGGGGAAGTTAAAAATACAAATACCTGGCCCTTAGCTCCAGAGAGTCTGATTAAAATAGCTTGGGGTGGGACCCAAAAATGGATAACTCTTTAAAAAATTCCCTGGATGATTCCAAAGTTCATTCAGCATTGAGAACCACTACTTTCTTTTCTTTTTTTTTTTTTTTTTGTATTAAGATTTCATCTTTTATATTTAAGTCTTTAATCCACGTGGGATTTAAGGTGTGATGCAAAAGTCAATCTTTTTTCTCCAAGATGGTTGTTTAATTATTCCAACACTAATAAATGTAAACTATCAAAACTATTTCAGAAGAGAGAGAAGCCTCTGCCCACCACTTAGGTGGTTTGGCAAGTTACTTAAATTCTCTAAGCCTGTTTCTTCATTATTCTTCATAAAATCAGAAGAATAATAATACCTCGTGGACTTGTTTTGAAGATTAAAAAATTAATAAGTTTAAAGGACTTAGAACAGTGCCTGGACCTTAGTAAATGCCATACTAATATTTGTACTATTACTTATTTCAGCCACAGCATATGAGTTCACACATAGCCAATACAGACATGATGGAATATTACGTCACCACCACATGCTATGTTTTAAAGGAGTTTAAGTGAAAAAGGATATAAAATTAACTCGTCTAGATAAAAAATATGTATATGTTAAACAAAAACTTAAGAAATACATATACTTAAAAGATTAGCACTGGTTATATTGGGGCAGGGGGAAGATCATGAATTCTTTTTTTCTTCTTTAGTCTTTCCTATATTTCCCAAATTGCCTACAATGAGCATGTATTTTTTATCTTCAGGAAAAAAAAAAAAGTTACCATCCAGTGGATTCTGATGGCAACCCCATATGTGTTAGAGTAGAACTGTGGTTGGCCCAGCATTGGGACACCACTTACAAGCTGGTATGAATGACCCCTCCTGGCATATTCTAACCCAGCTAATTGCCATTGCTTCTAGCCTACGTTATGCTATGGCTTTGTCAATCAGGCCATAACCCTATTAAAAGCCTTTGAAAGCCCTATGTGTTCCATCAACAAATATTGATTGAGTCCTTATCATGCTCCAGTCATCGTGCCTACTCTATTTCCCTAAGACTTTAAAAACAGTATCAAAGAAAGAAGTCCAGACCAACATAGGGATATCATTGCTGTTGTTAGATGGATCCTGGCTGAAAGCAGAGAATACCAGAAGGATGTTTACCTGTGTTTTATTGACTATGCAAAGGCATGCGACTGTGTGGATCATAACAAATTATGGATAACGTTGCAAAGAATGGGAATTCCAGAACACTTAACTGTGCTCACGAGGAACCTTTACATAGATCAAGAGGCAGTTGTTCGGGCAGAACAAGGGGATACTGACTGGTTTAAAATCAGGAAAGGCATATGTCAGGGTTGTATCCTTTCACCATATCTATTCAATCTGTATGCTGAGCACATAATCCGAGAAGCTGGACTGTATGAAGAAGAACGGGGCATCAGGTTTGGAGGAAGACTCATTAACAACTGTGTTATGCAGATGATAAAACTTGCTTGCTGAAAGTGAAAAGGACTTGAAGCACTTACTAATGAAGATCAAAGACCACAGCCTTCAGTATGGATTGCACCTCAATATAAAGAAAACAAAAATCCTCACAACTGGACCAATGAGCAACATCATTATAAACGCAGAAAAGATAGAAGTTGTCAAGGATTTCATTTTACTTGGACCCACAATCAACACCCATGGAAGCAGCTGTCAAGAAATCAAATGACACATGACATTGTGTAAATCTGCTGCAAAGGACCTCTTTAAAGTGTTGAAAAGCAAAGATGTCACCTTGAAGACTAAGGTGCACCTGACCCAAGCCATGGTATTTGCAATAGTATCATATGCATGTGAAAGCTGGACAATGAATAAGGAAGACTGAAGAAGAATTGATGCCTTTGAATTGTGGTGTTGGCGAAGAATATTGAATATACCATGGACTGCCAAAAGAACAAGCGAGTCTGTCTTGGAAGAAGTACAAACAGAATGCTCCTTAGAAGCAAAGAGGGCAAGACTGCATCTTACATATTTTGGACATGTTGTCAGGAGGGATCAGTCCCTGGAGAAGAACATCATGCTTGGCAGAGTACAGGGTCAGCGGAAAAGAGCAAGACCCTCAACGAGGTGGATTGACACAGTGGCTGCAACAATGAGCTCAAGCATAACAACGATTGTAAGGATGGCGCAGGACCAGGCAGTGTTTCATCCTGTTGTGCATAGAGTCGCTACGAGTCAAAACTGACTCAATGGCACCTAACAACAACAACATACTTTGTTTTTAAAAATCTCCAACTGGATGCCAGTGATTGCTGCTTTTCCAAAAGTCTCTCAAACCTTGTTATTATTATTAATTCAGTCTAGAATCCTATCTGGAGCCCTGGTGGTGCAATTGTTAAGTGCTCGGCTGCTAACTGAAAGGTTGGCAGTACGGACCCGCCAAGCCACTCCACAAGAGCAAAGACCTGGTGGTTGTCTCTTGCAAAGATTACCGCCTAGAAAACCCTATGGGGCAGTTCTACTCTGTATCATTGGCTTGCTATGAGTTGAAAATTGACTCAATGGCACCTAACAACAAGAGAATTTTATCTGAGACTGAAGTCAAACTCAGCCTGTGGCTTTTTGAGCAAGCCATGTTCTTCTCCCAAATGACTTTTGGCTCTATTTGTCCAGTCCCTCTGTCATTGCTCTCAAGTGTCCTGCAAATCCTCAGCGATATAATTCCTTTGCACTTGGAGACTAGAACTCAATGAAAGCAGAAAAGTCCCAGAAACCCTTCCCTTATCTTGGCACTAGTGACTAGTATAGAAGAAGTCAGAGGCTCCAGGCTCTTCAAAGTCCTAGTGAAAATATCTCCCACTTCACCCCAGTTCTTTACAAGTATAGACTTTCAAGCACCATTGAAAATATTTGTTTTTAAGATAAAACCTGAAATTAAAAGCACAACTGTTCTTTCCTAATGCATAAAGGATTGCATATAAATTGGTAGATGATAAATCAACACTGCAGAGAGCTGAATCATGATTACTTGAATGAAGGATGAATGATTGAATGAGTGAGTACTCTATCATGGAATAACCATCTGTGAGTGTAGAACTGTGCTGCATAGGATTTCCAATGGGTGATTTTCAGAAATAGGTCAACAGGCCTTTTTCCCAAGGCATCTCTGGGTGGACCTCCAACTTTGCAGGTAGCAGCCACTCGTGTTAACCGTTTGCACCGTCAGGGACTCGATCCCAGAACAGGTCTATCTGAAACTAACAATGGGTGATAGCATGCCAACTATAGGAAATTACTTTCCACTTTACAATTAGCTGTTGTTGTCAGGTGCCATAGAGTCGATTCCGACTCATAGCAACCCTATGTGTAACAGAACGAAACACTGCCCAGTCCTGCACCATCCTCATAATCATTGTTATACTTGAGCCCATCAGTGCAGCCACTGTGTCAGTCCATCTCATTGAGGAACTTTCTCTCTTTCACTGACCCTGCACTTTACCAAACATGATGTCCTTCTCCAGGAACTGATCCCTCCTGATAACATGTCCAAAGTATGTGATATGTAACCTTGCCATCTTTGCTTCTAGGGAGCATTCTGGCCGTACTTTTTCCAAGACAGATTTGTTCCTTCTTTTGGCAGTCCATGGTATCATCAGTATTCTTCTCCAACACCACAATTCAAAGGGAATTCATATGACCCAAAGTTCTAGTTAAAAGTAGTTAGAATAGTCTAAATAGTGCTCTTCAATACAGCATCTCAGTATAGCAAGCAGAAAATTTTTCCAAGGTTCATTCTTTTGGGCTGCACCTATTTTAGATACATCACTCAGGACCTGTAGAGTTTAGAGAACAAGAGTTTCTTGAATGAATGACTCTAGAACTTTGATCTCTAACAGTGGTTCTCAAATTAGAGCATGCATCAAAATCCATGGAGACTTGCTACAGATTGTTAGGCCCCTCCCAAGAGTTTCTGATTTAGCAGGTGAGGCCAATGCTGTTGGTCCAGAGACCACAGTTTGAAAACCACTGCTTCAGAATACACTGCAGTGAACCCCCGATGAGTCGCAAACAAATTCCAAAACAGGTTCTTTCTTTGGTTCTTACATGTGGCTGCTGCACACTTTAATAGGCTTTCATTTTTTCATATACTAAGAGCTGTAAATATCTATATTCTAGGAGGAAGTACACCAAAATGTTCACAGCATCTCTGGGTGGTAGGATTCTATGTGTTTTTATTTCTTCTTTTTGACTTCCCACATTTTATAAATTGTTTACATTGAGCATGTGTAACTTTTATAATCAGATTTTTAAAAAATCTAAAGGCTAAGGAAAAGAATGAAGAATTGTTGGAGGGCTTGATTCTTCTACCACTAGCTACAGAGAGCAAAGGAGAGAGCATAACAACAGTAGAGCACATTTGAGCAATTTCCATGTACTCTTTTCTCATGTGCACCAATTCATTTAATCTTCTACTGCCTAAGGAGATGGGTATGCTAATCTGAATCATAATTATCAGCAGCAGCAGCAGCATCCTCGTCATCCTCATAGTCTGCCCTTGACAGATAAGGAAACAGATACACACAGCTACGAACAGGAGAAGCTGGGATTTGAAGCACGTTTACATGGTAGTGTGCTTAACCTCACATACAGGTCTTCCTGAGGAATGTCTGACTACTTGGCCACCCTCCACTAGAACAAACCTTGGAAGGCATCTTTCCCCCAGGCTCTCTCGTATAAATGCCATATGCAAAGTCATTCTCATAGGACACTGATAAATGTCCGCTCCAGGTACCTCCCACCTGTCAAGAGGCTCTGCAAACTGGAGGGCCTTTCCTCAGCACAAACCAGAGGAAAACCTTCCTCAGTTGGATGGGACCACCTGGCAGGCTGAGGACAAGGCCAGCCAAACAATTCAACAAAATTCTGTTGAGGGCCTATTGTAGATCACATCACAACAGGCATTTCACACGCACTATATCTAATCCCAACACCCTCCAACATAGGTTTGTTTTTTTTAATCATTTTTCCCATTTCAGAGATGAAAGTCCAGATCAGAAAGCATAAGGGGCTTGCCCTCCCCCCACCGCCCTGCCTTGCAGTCCCCCCCACCCCCGTCCCCTACCAAACAACTGAGATTTTTCTCTTTTCCAAACACCCACCTCTTCCCAGCCCCCTCCCCCCCAGGCAGATTGAGTGGTTGTTGGTTAATATACCCACGTTTTAACGGTATTTTCAGGTCTGCTCTCTCCACCACAGGCAGAGGTGGGTAGGGAAGAAAGCAAAGGGATTACATTTCTGGCTTCAGCAAGAAGACCTGCCTGAGGTGGGGGTGGGAGAGTGGAGGTGGCAGCCCCAGGGACCTTGGAGTCAGGAAAGGTGGGCAGGAATAGGATCAAGCTTCAGGTGTGTGGGAGAGGGAAGGGGGAAGCTGAAAGTGACAGCTTTCTCACAGCAGGCCGGGCCAGGCAGGAGTGGACAGCCTTTGGGCTTCTTTAGAAGGAAGGGAGGGTGCCTTTTACAAAAAAAAAAAAATAGATTTTTTTTTTAATCTGTTTTTTTTTTTTTTTTTTTTTTTGCCTTTTACAAAAGGTAGACTGAAATCTCCCCCTTGTTAAAATGACGCCAGTGGACCACCCCAGGGCTGCTAGGCCCTAACTGGACAATCTGTTTGTTTTAACTCCTTGGCCTAAAAATAGGTCAAGGGGGAGAAGGGAGTGTCTTAGTTACCTAGTGCTGCTGTAACACAAATACCTGAAGTGGGTGGCTGTACAGAATGGGAATTTATTGTCTTACAGTTTTGATGGCTAGATGTCCAAATCAGAGCATTGGCTCTAGAGGATGGTTTCTCCTTGTCAGTCGCCCCAGGAGTCCCTTGAAGATCTTTGGCGTTCCTTGGCATCTATTTTTCTCTTGTGTGGTTCTAAAACCACTTCTACATTTTAGGTATTTGTTAGAGCAGCACCCCCACTTCTCCGTACCCAATTCTGTCTTAGTTATCTTGTGCTGCTGTAACAAAAAATACCACAAATGGGTGGCTTTAACAAACAGAAATTTGTTTTGTCACACCATAGGAGGCTAAAAGTCTGAATTCAGGGTGCCAGTTCTAGGGTAAGACTTTTCTCTCTGTCGGCTCTGAAGGAAGGTCCTTGTCTCTTGAGCTTCTGCTCCTGGCTGAATGTTCTTCATGCGTCTCGTCAGCTTTCTCCACCTCTGCTTCTTTTGCTTTCTTGTTTAATCTCTTTTATAGCTTAAAAGAGATTGACTCAAAACATACCCTGCACTAATCCTGCTTCATTAACATAACAAAGACAACCCATTTTCAAATGGAATGATAACCATAGGCACATAGGTTAAGATTTACAACACTTATTTTATTTGGCAGAAGTACAACCAGAACACTCCTTAGAAGCAAGGATGGCGAGACTACGTCTCACATACTTTGGACATGTTATCAGGAGGGATCCGTCCCTGGAAAAGGACATCATTCTTGGTAAAGTAGAGGGTCAGCGAAAAAGAGGAAGACCCTCAATGGGATGGATTGACACAGTGGCTGCAACAACGGGTTCAAGCATAGAAACAATTGTGAGGATGGCACAGGACTAGGCAGTGTTTAGTTCTGTTGTACATGAAGTCTCTATGAGTCAGAATCGACTCGATAGCACCTAACAACAACATTTGTGGGGAACACAATTCAATCCATAACATTTGTATTTACAGATCCAGGGGTCAAGTCTTCCACATTTCTTTTTAGGGGCTACAATTCAATCTATAACAGGAAGCAGAGAGCTGGATTCAAAATAATGTGTGGAATGACAAGCAAAAGTTTATGTGCATGAAAAACTGCCTTTTTCAACATTTCTTACTGTCATGGATTGAATTGTGTCCCCCCAAAATATATGTCAACTTGGTTAGGCCATGATTCCCAGTGTTGTGTGGTTGTCCTCCATTTTGTGATTGTAATTTACGGTAAAGAGGATTAGGGTGGAATTTAACACCACCCTTACCCAGGCCACATCCCTGATCCAATATAAAGGGCGGTTCCCTGGTGTGTGGCCTGCACCACCTTTTATCTCTCAAGAGTTGAAAAGGAAAGGGAGGCTAGGAGAGAGTTGGGGGCCTCATACCACCAAAAAAGAAGCACCAGGAGCAAAGCGCATCCTTTGGACCCAGGGTCCCTGCATAGAGAGCTCCTAGTCCAGGGGAAGATTGATGAGAAGGCCAACAGAGAGAGAAAGCCTCCCTCTGGAGCTGACACCCTGAATTTGGACTTCTAGCCTGTTTTACTGTGAAGAAATAAATTTCTCTTTGTTAAAGCCATCCACTTGTGGTATTTCTGTTATAGCAGCACTGGACAACTAAGACACTCACGGACAGTAGTTTTAAAGTTAAAAAAAAAAAAAACCTTATTACTAAAAAGTATCCTAAAAGGTACACTGTACTCATTGTATTAGTTGTCCATTTAAACATAAATTTTTTTTTTAATTAATATATTTCAGGATCCCCACCCCTACACTGGGGCTGACATCATTGTGACAACCCCACTCAAGTGCTCTTCCTCTGGGTGGAGATTGTATAAACCCCAACGCAATTGCCTTCACCTGCATCTGCAAAGCTCAGAGACCAGTTGAATGTTGACTTCCGACGATTTCAAAACTGACTTTCCAAGTTTGGTTTCCTGTAGAATCTTGAAGGTTTTGCTGCACAAGAGAAGCAAAGAATATGGGCTGTTAGGGATTTGCATTTAAAGCATGATCATGTCTTGGGTGTACCACCCCCTTAGGGCCTCAGCACAACTTGCCACCCAAGAGACACACTAACTGGACTGGAGGTGCCTGCCTCTCCCTCACTACCTCATCCTCAATCTGGCCAACCATGTGATCGGATGGTGTACGAATAGGCAATTCATTCCCACTCAACCTCCCTCACAATGTGGCAGAGAGAGTGTGAGCTTTGGTGTCCGATAGTCCTGGTTTTGAGTCGTGGCTTTGTCACCTACAGCCTCTGAGACCCTGGTACACTGCCCAATCTGTCTAAGCCCAGTTTCCTCATCTGTAGAATGGGGATAAATATAGCATCAATGTTATAGAGCTATTTTAAGAATTAAAGTCCACCTAAAGTGTCTGGGACACAGTGAACACTGAATAAATGGAAATTCATTTTATTATTCCTCCACCTGTAGACCCTTCTGCTGCCTCTGGCTACCTCCCATCACCTATGCAGGATGGAATTTTAGAGGGCTCCACTTGTCAGCAGGCTCTGGACCGTTTACAGTGGTGTGAGGCCTTACGTTGGGTGCTCTCTGGCTTCCTAGGGCCCAACACTCATTTATGGCTGTGGTTTTAAATCTGAACTTCCTGGAGTCCCATTGGAACCTGCTGAGCGTAGCGTGGGGGGAGTGTAGGAGGCAAAGGAAGAAATGAGTTTTGGCGAACAATTTATTTTCTTTTTTTAATTTTGTGTTTGTCTGTGTGTGTGGTAAATATATATGTAACGAAATATTTGCCATTTCAACAATCTTCACATGTACAGTTCAGTGACACTAATTATGCTCATCATGTTGGAGGAACAACTTTTGTTGAAGAGTTTCCTTATCTTTTTGTTTGTTTTATTTTTATTGTAATTTGAAAACCACTGACTTGCAGCGTTGTTTCTATGAGGGAAATGTGCTTTAAGTTCCAGGTCACACACTTTCAGGCACAGCCTGTTCCTAAGCCAGAGACTGCAGGTAACAGAATGACACGATCAGTGAGCCAGTATCAAAACATTGCAGGAGGCAGTGAAACAGAACCTGGCTTCTCAACTAAAACATCAAAAACATTCCAAGCTCAAGTGTGTCTGGTGTTATAGCTCTTTTTCTTCTCTCTTAACTAAACACATCTATTTATTCAACAATGATTTATCCAGCCCCTATGACAAGCCCAGAGCAGAGCATGGTATTGGGGATACTGAGATGAATAAGCCATTGGCCCAGCGTAGAAGGAGCTCTCAGCCGGGTAGGTAGTTAGATGGGGAGGACATCAGGGTCTACTAAGCAGGGCAGATGTGTGAACAGAGGGGACTCCACACAGGGAATGCTCAGGCATCGTGAGGAAGGTAAGCTGGACTGAATATCAAAAGATGAATAGGTGTTGGGAGTGGACGGGGTGACTCAAAAGCACAGAGCACAATCATGGAACACCTGGATAGCAAGGCACAAGTACCAGACTGGTCCACCAGACTCCTACCACTCCAACTTTCCCTTCAGACGGAAAAGGCCATGCCCACAGGCCCTTAACTGGCAAACTGTGATAGGGTGGTCTTCAACAAAGTGGCTACTGATTGGATGGGTGGACACCTGACTCCAAGACTTAGGTTGGCTGGGTCCCCTTCGAGGTGTTCATTACAGATGATGTTAATTAAATAAGCCAATCACCTGCTCCTTCTGGAATTTACATGGAAAAAATAGCAGGGATTTGGCAGTAAATGAAAATTCAAGTGCAGAAAAGCAAGGACACGGACTGGGCTAGACAAAACCAGTTGTCATCAAGTTGTTTCAACTCATGGTGACCTCATGTGTGTGTCTTAGAATAGAACTGTGCACCACACTGTTTTCAATGACTAATTTGGGGGAAGTAGCATGTCAGCCTTTCTTCTAAGGCACCTCTGAGTGGACTCAAACATCCAATCTTTTGGTTAACAAACAAGTTAACACTTTGTACCACGCAGGGACTCCATTACTGCCTTAAGTGCCTTGTTAAGGCCGAATTTCTTGGGCATGCTCCCATGCATGCATTTCGTGCTAATTGCATACCCAAGATACATTCCCTGTTTCCCTCTAAGAAATTACTGATTTTGTTCAGGATGGCGATATGCCCAGCAAACTAACTACATTTTCCAGCTTTCCTTGCAGCTAAGGGTGGCCCTGTGACACAGCTCTGGTCAATGAGAGGTAAGCAGAAGTCTGTTGGGAATGTTTTGGAAAGTTTTGTTTCCAAGGGAGTGCTTCTTTTATCCTTGCTATGTCCTGCTTCCTGGACAAGAGGAGCAGGAAGGTAGAAGGAGGTTGGGGCATTGGTGCCATCATGGCACTGTTGCAGAAACCTTGGACTTCCCACGTCCAGAATTCTTAGTATGTGAGGAGAGAGATGTCCCACAAATTTATGCCTGTGTCTCTGTACATGCAGCCAAACATACCCCCTAGCTGATCCACTCTTAGTAATCACTCTCTGAGCACCTATTCTATATCAGACTCTGGGTGGGTTACTGAGAATATAATGGTGAACAAGACACCATCTTTCAGAAAACTCACGGTCTGGTCAAGAAAGCAGATTCTATAAAATCAATAGTAACACACCATGATAAAGGCTACTGATAAGGTAAGCACTGGTGATCAGGGAAGATCAACTCTGTTCAAACGGGCCAAGAAGACTTCAATGAGAGAGATATTTGTATTTGGACTTAAAGTATTAATGTTGCATCACTCGGGACTTTGAGTCCTACTTCTAATCTGTTCTGGTTATTGCTACATAACAAATCACCTTGAAACTCAGTGGCTTAATAGAACAGTAATTATTTTATATCTCACAGTTTTCATGAGTGAGGAATTTGGGAAGGGCTCAGCCAGGTGGTTCAGGCTCAGAGTCTCTCAGGCAGTTGCAGTCACGTGGTAGTGGTATCTGGGGCTGGAACAGCAGGGAGCTGGAATGTCTGATGACTGACCAGGCATTTTTCTCACTTCATGTCACCTCAGAACCTCTCCATGTTGTTTCTCCCTGTGGGCTGGTTTGGGCTTCCTCACAGCATGGTGGTCTCAAGGCAATCAGGCTGCTTACATGGCAGCTGAAAGCTTCAGAGGAAGAGTTCCAGCAAGCAAGGTGAAAGCTGCATTGTCTTTTACGACCTAGTCTCAGAAGTCATGTAATATCACTTCCATCATACTCTCTTGGTTGAACTTGCCACAAAAGCCCATCCAGTCTTCAAGCCCATCTCTTGATAAAAGGAGTATAAGAAAATTGCGGGCATATTTTCAAATTTGCACACAGTCTCAGATCAGCCTTACAATAAATCTCCATTTTCTGAGGATTAAGGCTTAAGGTTGGGATTGAATCTCTGTTCCTTGCAACTTAGACAAACTACGGTTAGCTCAGCAGGGCTGAAGTGTAAAGCATGAGCAAAGCATAGGGAAAGAGAAGTGTGAATAAGTAGGCAAGCGTTCCTCATGTCAAACTAAGAAATGTAGACTCTTCCCTGCAGGTGTCCACTCTTCCTTCCAGGACAAGTGAGGACAGGTATGAGTGACTGGGTGGCCTCTAGGGCATAGACTGGAAACTTGTGGTCCGTGGCAAGAGGCACCTGACAGATATATTTTGTATAGCCCATACAATATTCCTTAAATCGGGAGCTATCCTACAGAAATCAGTATTTCTATATTCACTTGAAAAATTAGAAAATCTGGTCACAGTGGACTCTAACTGCATAGCAACAAGGCAGGAGAGCAGAATAGCAGCTGTCATTTTAAATGGGACATGTGCTCTCCAGTTTGTCATAGTGTCCACCACTTCCTATTGCATCACAATTGTTCTGTTTCATTATTTGTTATCTTCCCCATAAACATGTGAGTTTGTGACCCCTGGTATCAGACTTCACGTGGGTAAGAGCCTTGCTGAACCAGGCTCATAACTGCCTCTCCCTCATTTAACACTTGGCCATGGAATAGACTTATTATCTTTTCATGCAAAGTGTATTTGCTTCAATTTTGTAAATACTACCTTCAAGCATGTGTTTTCAACTGTTTTTAAAGAGAAACCTTGTGCTTGGGGGCATCTCACCTATAGAACCTGCTGACCTAGATTTGGTCCGATGTGTTTAGAACAAATGGAAACAATTATGTACCCAGTAAAGTGTAAATTGGGCACTAGATGACTTCACTGCAGGGGAAGTTACTTCAGCTCTTTTGAGAGCCAACATCACGGCCAATTAATCCAAGGGTGATTTCAATCAATCAGAACCCATCAATGCCCAGTTCAAGTGCAAATCACTGAGTGACGTGTCCTCACCTTACAGGAAGTAGCTTGTCATACTCCTCTTCAGTTCTCCAAATCCAGTTCTATCTTCAGGCTTCAAATACAGTCACAACTCCATCTGCAAGCCTTCCCAAACCGTTCTGGTTGAGTAGACAGAGTCTTACAGCCTCCAAGACTGGCTTCATGCCTGTATTTCCAAGTCCCTTCCTCCCACTTCCTCCATCACTGTGCCTCATCTCCCATTGGACCTTTCGCCCACAGCTTGCCCCAATATGGGTGCAATCCTAGCTAACCTGACACCCTGATATGCTGCTCTAGCCTCTCTGGCTGAGTCAGCTTCCTCAAGGCCTTTCCTCACCTCTGGGTGGCTCTAGAGCCAGTACTACACCTTGTTCCCCCGTCCTTGCATAAATGCCTATTCCTATGTCTGTCAGAGACATTGAAACCAGTGAATGGGTGAAAAATGGAAAGAGCGAAAAGAACAAACTCTTGGGGGCATATAACGAAATGACCAGAGGAAACTCCAGCTAGGGACTGAATGACATGGACGCTGGTGTACTCGCTCAGAATTGAAAGTGAACCACAGAAGACACATGGACCCATTAGTGGCCACCACTGGTCCATACCTATTTTTCTCTTCAGATTGTATCTTTGGATTTGAGAAGAGGAGCTTTTCAGGAGGAAGCGGTCAGCACGAGAAAGGGGATGGTCTGAAAATGGAGGTTGGGCGAGTGCCACCATGAGGAATGAAAGAGAAGAGCAAGAGAACAATGGGGGTCTCAGAACTGCTTGTGAAAGGGAATCGAAAGCAATAGGGAGTAAGATTGAATGGTTTTTGTTTACTGGTAACTGTTGGTAGGGAATATTGCATAACGTAGCCTGACTCAAACATTTAAAAATGAAATACTTTTGTAATTTAGGGTGTATGGATGGGGAAGAATCAGGTTCACAATACAGAAAAATTCATGCTTGGATTAAAGTAGCCAGGTGATCTAATTACTGCAAGAAATGATCAAAAATCAATTAATGTTTCTAATATACAATAAACATTGAATAATATCTGTACCATGTGAGAGTGTTTGGGCACTTCCTTAAGCTGCAGCCAGCAAGCAGGATCTTACTTTGCTCTGGGCGTGTCCATGTCATTCCTCTATCTCCTATTTGGAATTCGGTGAAGGCACCTTTCTGCACTCTTTGTGCAGGCTTGTTGGCTTTATCCCAAGATGGCCATGCTGTGCCATGCTGATTGGCAGGGAACCTCTACTCTGTATCTCTACTCATTCGCTAGTTTCAATCAATGTCTTCTTCTCAGTGGCTTCTGACCTAATACTTTATCCCTTCATTTAAAGTTCAGGGTCCTAGAATTGAAGCCTGTTATCTGTTCTACTTGATGTTTTGGGTCTTTGTTGTAGAGGCATCTGACTAGTCCACTATCTTGGCTCCACCCTCTCCATAATGCTTATTTTTGAAGAATAAGTTTTCAAATTCTTTTATGATATTCCTATTTAAATCTCATAATATGCTTGCCTTCTAAATGACACACTTTGGAAAACACTATAATAGAGGTCAAAAGCAGACACTACTGAGTCTGAGTCCGAACTCTATCCCTTACTAGCTTTTGACCTTGAGAAAGTTATTTAACATCTCTGAGCTTCCTAACACGAGGTAAATAATAGCTACCCCATTGAAACGTTGGATTGCTGGGAGGACTAAAGGCAGTGATGTATATAAAAATTATCTTTCATTGTGTCTGGAAAGCTGACTGTGAAGAAGAGGTGGCCCCAAGAAGTTTGTGTGTGGAAAAAGATGATATGATGGGTGGTGGAGGC
The DNA here is from genome assembly GCF_024166365.1 of Elephas maximus indicus. Classification (NCBI taxonomy): domain Eukaryota; kingdom Metazoa; phylum Chordata; class Mammalia; order Proboscidea; family Elephantidae; genus Elephas; species Elephas maximus. The sequence continues at coordinate 61,066,994 of NC_064835.1, forward strand.
ATTGGGGACAGGGGATTTTTTTTTTTTTTTTTTTTTAAGAAATAAGAACACCTGAGGTGCTGAAGGTCAAAGAGGAATAAGATTGAAAAAAGAAGGCCAGCAGTGAGGGTGGAGGACAAGTGGGGAAAGGATCCAGGAAAGAAGACTCACACCTGGAAGAGGTTATTCCACTGCAATCCGATCAGTGATTCATTTCCTCAGATTCTTTTGAGCAAACAGGTCCCTCTTGATCCTTTATCTGTGTCAACTCTGCACCTCCTTTGTGTGTCCAGTGCTACTCCCAGAGGAAATATACAAACCATTCTCTCAGTGTCACATGGTCCTGCCTCATATGATTCACCCACAGAAAGGCACACCGGAGGAAGAGGGAGTGTCTAATCAAGTCCTTAGCCCAGCCTTCTCTTGCATGTCATCCCAGGACCCTGTCACTGTCCTGTGAGGTCAGAAGCGGGAACAACTAGAACCACAGGAGCAAGCAGAGAGTTTGCTTCTATTCTCTATGGGTTTGTTTGTTTGTTTGACATGTCAACTATATTGAAGAGAATTCTGCAGTTACGTCAGATCACATATGCTGGACAGAAGTCAGTCCCTTGGCCAGAGTTCCCTCCAATGGCAATCAGCAGTGCTCTCATTTGAAGGCAGCTCAGGTGCTAGTTGTATCATCTAGAGCAGTGCTATGAGCATGTGCTGGGAGGAGAGGCAGAGCCATGGGGAGGATTCTCTGTTTCTTAGCATTTATCTTCACGCAGGCCATTGAAAATGTGCTTTGTAAATACTTGTTGACTCCCCTTGTTTGTTGAGTTTGTCTAGTTATAGGAAGTATCATCTTTACAAGTCAAGTTTTGATTCCACTCACACTTTAATGAAAGGCAACTTCCAGCTGCTGCCCCTACTCCCCTTGTTTCCTTTCCCGTATAAAAATATTCAGAAACTGGCTAGGAGTTGCCCCATTCTTATTCTCACCTATGCTTTTCTCTCATTCTCAGTGTCCTATCCAGACTTCCCTGGAGCCAGCAGCTCTCCAAGAAGGTGAGTTACAGCTGCCCATGGTCAGTGCGGCATATGCCCTGTCCTGTGCTTTTCACCAGGCAGGTTTTCTTGGCTGAGTTTTGGCACCTGTCCTTGGACAAATGCTGAGCTGTCTGATAGGTCCCCTTGGTCAGTGAATTTGGGATGATTGCACAGATGGTGTCATTTGCTTTGTTTGTGAAGGAAAAAACTGAAGCCATGCAACTACTCCTTCTTTTCCCTGTTCACACCCTAGGGTTGATGGCTAGGCAACATTATTTACAAAAGAACCTTGACCTTCCATGTTGATAAGGTCTTCTTTTTCCAAATCTGTCTTTCAGTGCAAAACCTCATCCTTCCCTTTGTGTTCTGGATTTAATAATCAGGGAGGTACTAGCTACTCTCTGTAAAAATAATAATAATAAAGAGCTGTGATAGATTAGTGGTATCTGTCTTGCAAGCCAGAGGGGGAAGTGGTAAGTCGTATGCCATGTGTTTGTCATACCTGATCCATTCCCAAATGGATTATGGAATTGCTTTTCCTATTATTCTTAGGGTCAGAGTTCATGCCACTGACTCAGCCCTTGAGACTTATAATTACCTTTGAAAAAAGTCAACTTATACCTGGATAATTATATCCCAAGGAGCCCTGGTGGCACAATGTTTAAGTGATCAGCTGCTAACCACAAAGTTGACAGTTCACACCCACCCAGCAGCTCTGTAGGAATAAGACATGGTAATCTGCTTCCATAAAGATTACAGCCAATAAAACATTATAAGTCAGTTGTACTCTATCACATCAGGTCTCTGTGAGCCAAAAATCAACTTGACATCACCTAACAGCAACAACAATAATTATTTCCCATATGTTTATGTCACTCAATTTCTTACATTCAATCAACAAATATTTATTGAGCCCCAGCTCTATGCTGAATACTATCCTAGGACACTTGACGATATAGCGATGAACAATAAAGAAAGGATCCTTGCCCTCATGGAGCTTATATCCTAGAGTTTGAAGGCAAATAATAAATAAACCAAATACATACATAAGAATATTTCAGGTAATAAGGCTTCTGAAGAAAAGGAACATACAGATGCGATGAAAAATGACTGGAAGAAGTTTGTGTATTCGTGTGTGTGTGAGTGTGTGTGCGTAAGAATGGGAGATACACTATGACATGTTTATAAGATGATGGGAGAATTGCTATAAGATGGAGAAACTGATGATTCTGGAGAAAGAAAGGATAATTATAGGGACAACTTAGATGATCCTTTCTCTCGAACACATCATTTCTTCACCATTGCAAATCAGTTTTTCCCTTTATAAATGATTCTTTTACAGTCTGTGGTCATTGGCTTCTCCATTCTTCCAGGGTTTTCCATCATATATGCCACACCCATAAGTTTCCAAAAAAAAACTCATGCTTAAGGTGCCCTTGTTTGAGTATTTTTCTACTATCTGGGTTAACTTATGTTTTCTTAAAGTGAGTTTGACAGTCTCAAAAGTTCTCATCAAGGATTGGTTACCCTCTCTCATGTTTCTTCAAGAAAATCCATTTTTATGATCCTTTCTTTCAAATAATTCTCTCCATTTATTTATTTATTTCTCCATTTATTTTTGACAGCAACAGAAAAGACAATTTTCAGCAAACTATTACAGGCATATAACCAAAAAAAAAACCATTGCTGTCAAGTCGATGCCAACTCATCGTGACCCTATAGGACAGAGTAGAACTGCCTCATAAGGTTTCCAAGGCTGTAAATCTTTACAGAAGCAAACTGCTGCATCTCACTCCCTTGGAGCAACTGGTGGGTTCACACCACCAACCTTTCTGGTTAGCGGCAGAGCACTTTAACTACTGCATCACAAGGGCTCCTTTATGGGCATATAGTGTTGATATTTCCCAGTAGAAAGTGAGGGAGAGATTCTTGAAACATTGAATCACTAGATTTAAGTTCAGCTGCCAATCCCTTCCTCAAATTTCAGAGGAAATAAGCAGAGAGGACCACTTGGGCAAATATATATTGTTTATCATCAGAGATCTTTGGCCCCAAACCTTCCACATAAACTCAGCCAACTCATACATGAGCCATGATGAAGCTTTTTTGCCCTTAGCCCAAAACCTAGACTAAAACCAGGCCCAAACTTATTCTTGGCCCAAGTAGTAGTATTTCTAAGTTCTAGAAAAGCCAGCCAAGGCCCACCCTAGGTCAGAGAGTCCTTTATTAAGCCAGATTCCCTAGAGGAACAGGGCCAAGAGCCAGGAGTTCTCAAAAGAAAGAATCTAAAGAAATATCAAAAGGAAAAAGGAACTCTGGGGAAAAGCCTTTAGTCCTTCACTGATTCCACCTCTGTGGGCCAATTGTTTCCCTTGACTTTGAGCCATATCAAAGCTCCTCTTTTTCTCCTCTCTTCCTCTTCCCCCTCCTCTTCCTTCTCCCCTTCCAATGTGTGTGTGAAAAGGTTTAGCAGGGAGAGTCATTGGCTCTTCTTAGAGTTTTGAGCCTGCTAGATTACAATTAACAGAACAATCAAATTTGCGGTTATTGTATGTTGCTCCTTTAGCAACTCATCCCAAAAGGAGTCATGATATTTTCTTATTTTTGCATTCTAGATCTGAGATCATGGTCTCTAGATCTAGGTCTGAGACTACACCTCATCACAAGGCACTTGTTTCTGGTTCTTCAGTGGAAAAACAGCTCAGAATTCTTCATGAAGTGAGTACAAAGTTGAGCTCATTCAGATACTTTCCATTTTCTGTGGGTCAGAATCTTAATTGAAAATGGTTCCTTATACAATGTTCAAATTCTCATCTCCAGAAACACCACACCTTCTGTTTTCTTTTTACCTCATACAACCCTGAATATGTTCAAGAAAGACCAAGTAGAAAATAACAACCCAAGTCTATCTCATTCGTATCAAAGAGATGCTGATATCCGGACCTCTCCAACATTAACTAAAGGGGAGTTTCCTTAGCATTAGAAAACACATCAATCATTTTCAATATATATTCCCTAAAAACAGAATTTTAAAGTTCAAAAAATTACTTAGAATGTAACATAGTTATTTGATAAACCATCTTTCTTCTTTCACACTTATTATGAGACAAAACTGTTAGTTACCAGATTTAATCATCAGCTAAATAAATATCACTCCAACTTTAAGAGGGAGAAGAAGCAAGGGGAATGAAAAGCACAGAAGTGGGATAGAGGAGGACGTCAGGAGGATGAGAGGAGCATGCATGTATCTTCAACAAAATAGGTAATGTTCCAGTTCGTAGATTGGGTGGGGGCCTCACAGGTGTATCATTACCATGCTTTATAATATATCCGTATGTTACACACATCCTTCTATATGTATCAAATGTTACATAAAAGAGAAAAAGTATTCCAGTCTGAATTACAAACAAAGAATGCATATTTCCTTGGACAGAATACCATTCTATTTAAAAAAAAAAAAAAATTCAAAAACATTGTTCTGGTTTATTCCCAGCAGGATGTTTTAAAAGGTTTTCCAGGCATTCAAGTCACATGTTAATTAACTTTATCAGGTAAAATCCATTGGAGACTTCCTTTGGTCAATTTAATTCTACTACCTTTTTTTTATCAGATGCCAGTTGAATGAAAGCGAGCCACCATATTCTTCATTGTATTAATTTCAAAGGTTTTGTCCAATCTGTATTCTGATGTTTCCAAGGAGTTGGAACAAATCTGATGTCAATTATATTTTTTCCTTTTGTAAAGTGTTTAGGTTAATTTTTCTACAGCACTGGTGGGCTTTTTTCTTATTGGTTTATAAAAACTATATATGTAAACATTTTTCTAGTTTTTCATTTACTATATACATTTTTATGCAAAAAAAGTTTCTAATTCTTCAGTGATTAGATTATTATTTATTTGTTATTGCCATTGCATTGTGATAATATACCTCACTCCAAGATAATAAGAATATCTTTCATAATTATATTTATGTATATTAAATTATATTTGCATATGATAATATCTAAATTTTCATATAGTATGTTACAGTTTTATTTTTAGCATATGGCATAGCTCAGAAATCTATGGCCCTCAAGTCAAAATCCAGTCTGTTACCTGTTTTTGTAAATAAAATTTGATCGTAACATAGCCACACCCATTTGTTTATGTATTGTTCACGGCTGCTTTCATGCTACAGTGGAAAAGCTGAGTAGTTGTAACAGATAGTATAGCCAACAAAGCCTAAAATATTTACTGTCTGGCCCTTTACGTAAAAAGTTTTGTCAACATCTGATATATGGCATTAGTAATTATTCTAGCTCTATATATTAAGTAGTCAGTATTTTTCCCCACTGATTTAAGTATAACCCTTATTAGGTATAAACACACACATACACACATGCTGTCTATTTTGTTCTGCCTATTTCTACAACAGCAATATACTTTTTAAAAAATCTGTAGTTTTAAAAAGCTTAAAATACTGATAGTAAGAGTTCTTCCATTATCATTTTAAAATGTTATTGACTATTTAAAATCTATTCTTTTGAGTGAAATATAGAATCATTTTGTCAAATTCCTGAAGCACCTGTGGGTATTCATATACAAGTCTTTGTGTGGACATATGCTTTCATTTATATTGGTAAATAATTAGGAACCGATGGAACTGCTAGGTCATATGGTAAATGTACATTAAGTTTAACATATAAGATACCACCTGTTTTGCTTCTGTTATATTTTAAACATTTCTTCTTTTTACACTGTTTTGATTTTCTTTTTCAGATAAACCAGTTATACCTAGGTTGGATCTCCTTCGACTGTTTTCTACATTTACCATTTTCTCTTAAACCCTTTTAACTTTTTATTTCTATTTCATTGTATTAAGTTTTCTCATTTCTATCTTATGCTCTACTACTACAATTTCCTCCTCAATATTTTCCAAGCCTTCCCTAGCTTCCCTCCCCTGATACCAGGATTTCTGACTGAGCTTAGCTTTTGCAGTGTAGCCCTGTTCACAGTAACTTCTGCCCCAGCTGTTGCACTTTAGGGTATAATTTGGGACAACCATTTAGGAAAATGTTTTGTTATTATCTATCAAAGTTAAATATATGTATACCCTAAGATCCTATGAACTCAGAATCTTTATATATTCTGGAAGTATGCTCCTTGTCAGTCATATGTTACATAGCTTTTCCCTCTATGGCTTTATTTTTCACTCTGTTATTTTTTACAAAAGTTCTTATTTTAATATAGTTATATATATATATTATATATATATATCAATCTTTTCCTTTATGGTAGTGCTTTTTATGTTCTAAGAGTCTTTTCTTAACCTGAGATCATGAATATATTGTTTTATATTATCTTCTAGGAACTTTATTATTTTGCTTCTCCTTTAAAAAAATAATTCAGCTGGATTTTATTTTTATGGATGTGTGAGGCAAAAATCAAGTTTGAGATACTGGTGAGGAGTGAGCTTCTTGGCTCAAGTAGACACATGAGACTATGTGGGCAACTCCTGTCCGGAGGGGAGATGAGAAAGCCAAGGGGGACAGGAGCTGGTTGAATGGACATGGGGAATATGGGGTGGAGAGGAGGAGTATGCTGTCTCTTTAGGAGGAGAGCAGCTAAGAGTACATAGCAAGGTGTATACAAGTTTTTGTATGAGAGATTGACTTGATTTGTAAACTTTCACTTAAAGCACAGTAAATACATAAAATCAAGTTTGGTCTTTTTCCAAATGGGTATTTAAATATCCCAGCACATTCATTAAAGTCTTTCCTTTCCCACTACTTTACAATGTTACCTTTTGCATAATCGAGGATCCGTATGTCTGTTGTATTGTTATAATACGTTGATAAATTTGTCCATCCTTGAGCAAATACCACAAAGACTTAATTGTTGTACTTTTGTAATAAATCTTGATACTGCTAGTTAGAGCAATTTCTCCCTTTTATTCTTATTCAAAAGTGTGTTGCTAACCCTTGGTCCTTCACGTATCCATATTAATTTTAGAATCAGCATGTTATTGGATTGCACTGAATCTACAGATCAGTTTGAGGAGAGTGGATATAATATTGAGTCTTCCAATCCATGAACATGGAGTATCCTCATTGATATATGTCATGTTTAAATTCTTTAAAAATTGTTTTGTAGTTCTCTTTGTAGATGTCTTCCTATTTTTGTTAAGTTTTTTTTAATGCTATTTTTTATGCTATTTCTTTCTGGAAATTGCATTTTCTAACTGTTACTAGTATATAACTATACCATTGATTTTGTTTTTAATATTGATCTTCTACCCAGAAATCTTAGTAATGCCATTTATTAATTTTAATAATTTATCAATGTATTATTTTGGGTTTGCATATAATACATGCAAATAACAACAGCTTTGTTTCTTATTATCTAATTCTTATTCATTTTATTTCTTTTTCTGGACTTGTTATATTAGCTAGGACTCCCAGGACAATGTTGAATAGAAGTGGTCATAGTTGTTATCCTTAGCTTTTTTCTAATCTCAAAGGGAAAGCTTTTAATATTTCACTTAAGCATAACGTTTGCTGTAATATTTTGTATATATCCTTTATCAGATTAAGCAAATTCTTTCATTTCCTAATAGTTTCATTTTTTATCAGAAATGGACATTCAAATTTACTTAAAATTTTTGAGTTGATCATGTGATTTTTTTAATTTATTCTGTTAACTTGAAGAATTTCATTGATAGATTTTTTATTATTAATATTGAATATTCCTGGAATGATGGCAAATTAGTCATGATGTACTCTTCTTTTATGTATTTCTGGATTCAACTTACTTATATTTTGTATCTATGTTGATGACTTTGATTGGCATTATTGTAATATACTTGTCAAGTTTTGGTATCGATGTTATGTTGGCTTCATAAAATGTTGGGAAATGTTCCCTCTTTTTCTAGTCTCTGGAAGAATTTGTGTAGAATTAGTAATATTTCTTTCTTAAATAATTGGTAGAATTTACCAATAAAGTCCCTGGGCCTGGTGTTTTCTCTGTGTGAAAGACTTTAATTATAGATTCTAATAGTTAAAGAAAGTATTGAGATTTTCTATTTCTTCCTGTATCGGTTTTTATAAAGTGAACTTGTCTACAAATCTGGCTATTTCATCCAGATTATCAAATATACTGCCAACTTTTTATTCAGAATAAAGTCTTGTTGTTTTCATATCTATAAAATCTGTAGTTTCCTCTTTCATCCCTGACATTGGATATTTGTATCTTCTTTCCTTTCTTTTCTTGGCCAATCGCACACAAGGCTTTTCACAGACTCAACTTTTGGCTTTGTTTGTCATCTCTATTTCTGTTCTTACCTTTAATATTTACTTCCTTCTTCTTTATTTGGGTTCAATTTCATGCTATTTTTCTAATTTCTTGAAATTTCTTAATTTTTCAAACTTTATTTTCACATATATAAAATTTTTCCTCTAGACTCAGCTTTATATGCATTGCATAAATTTGCATATTTATTTACAGTATTTTTATTATTTTTCAGCTCAAAATATTTTATAACACTACTAGGTGCATACTTTTTCATATTGTTATATCTTCCTGGTGAATTAAGCTTCTAATTACATCTTTTTCCTGAGTGGATTTATGTTATTTCTGCCATGTGCCTGGAAATACTAATAATCTGGGATCGTGTTAATCTTATTTCAGAAACTGAACAATGCAAAACTGAATTACAGCTGAAGGCCTATTTATTTATGGTTCAACCTTACTTCTAGAGTGCTATCATAATCAGGGTTCTCTAGAGAAACAGAATAAATAGTATATAATGTATATATTATATATATACATAGAGAGAGAGAAGAGATTTATTTTTAGGAATTGACTCACATGATTGTGGGGATCCACAGTTCCAAAATCTGTAGGTCAGGTGACAAACTGGAGATTCCTGCAGTCTTGTGTCCCAATATCTGTAGGTCAGGTAATAGGAAGAGTGAAGAGTGAGGGAGTTCTGGCAAAATGTCTATTCCCTAGGGAGCGGAAAACACCCTAGGGAAAACTCCCTTTTTGCTTCTAAGGCTTTCAGGTGATTGGGTGAGTCTTACCCACATTATGGAGGGTAATCTACTTTACTGAAGAACACCTGATTTATTCACATGTAAATACTTCATAACAGCATCTAAACTAGTGTGTGACCAAAAACTGGGCACCACAGCCTAGCCAAATTGACACAGAAAAGTAACCATCACAGGTGCAGGCATCCTTTTGGGGTCTCAAGATGTAGGGAAGAGCGTTCATCATGCTTCCCCTTTGGTGGGCCCTGAACTCCTTGTACTCTAGCTCCATCAGTCCAGCAAAGGCGCAACTTAGCCTTTTAGCCACTCCCTTCAGGATTGCCAAGCACCTTAGCCTATTATATTTTTAAGCTCCTTGTTGTTGGGAATTAAGAAAACTGTTACTTTTGCATATTAATTTCCAACTAGCTATGGTACTTAACTTGGTTATTAATTAATTTCAATTTTTTTTTTTCTGCTGCTTCTGTTACAATCTCTAGGTAGATAATATTATCTTTGGCAATTAATTATGCCTTGTCTCTTCTTAGCACTTAGTATTACAAAAGATATATCTGTAGCCAGTCAAATTTTTATCCTGCCTCCTCAGCCTGGATGTTTTAAACATTTTGCCTGTGTTTTTTTTTTTTATACCTAGATGTGAGTCTCTTAATTGATTCTGTATAGAAGGAGCAAATTATTTTTAATCAAGATAATAAAGATCATTTTGGCAGCCTGAGAATATTCTTTTACTCCATAGTTAAGTATTACTTTTGTTTCATTTGCTCTGTTCTGTTCTTCAGAAATAATTATTTATAAGTCATGTCTTAATTTGCTATTCTCTAAAAAAAAAAAAAAAAAAACCCTGGTGGCGTGGTGGTTAAGTGCAATGGCTACTAACCAAAAGGTCGGCAGTTTGAATCTACCAGGCATTCCTTGGAAACTCTACGGGGCAGTTCTACTCTGTCCTGTATGGTCGCTATGAGTTGGAATCAACTCAGTGGCAGTGGGTTTTTTTTTAATATCTGTTAGATTACCTCACATGATTTTTCTTTTCCTTTTCCTCTGCATTCTGCAAGAATTTCTCACACTTGTTACTAACATATTCTTCCTTTCATCTTTTATGTTATCATTTCTTTTCTTTATTGGCTCAATGTGGATTTTTAATTTTGTTATCTTATTCATTTATCTTTTTGTGGGTTTCTGTCCTGTTTCAAAAAGAATATATCCTCTTTTACTCTACGGAGGATACTAAGTGGCTTCCTGAAATTTTCTTTTGGAATCTGCAGTGCATTATTTTTGAAGATATATTTGGCCTCTGAATCTTCAGGTTGCTATTTCCTTTCCCTTGTTTCTGTAATTTACAGGTTCTATATTAATTTTTTCTCTTTAGTTATAATTTCATCATCATACTATAGCCTAATTTATTGAATCCTTACTATGTACTGTCCAAAGTATTTCTGATGTATCGATTCATGTAATTATCACCGCAACTCTGTAAGACACATTATTAACTTCATTTTACAGATGTGAATGCTGAGACACTGAAGTTAGGTAACTTGTCCAACATCACAGAGCTATATAAGTGGTGAAGTCGGGATGTGAACCCAGGCAGTCTGACTCCTTAGTATCAATGCTATTACTAACCTCTCAGTCACATTTAAATCATTTTAAAAAGGGAAATACTATCTAAACTTGGTATTTGACAGCAGATAATGTCTGTAGATTTCCCCTGACTCCATTCCTATTTGAGTGATGGTCAAACTCCATTCCAGCTCCACAGCTAAATGGCAGGTTTGGGTACGTGACATCTAGCCCAGTTCTGATTTCTATTTATCCTCTTAAGCTCGGCACCTGCTCTGAACTGATGTAATTCATGAAACGCTGCAGTTCCAGCTGGTTCTGCAGACAGAGAGCTTTCTCTCAATGCCCACTCTAGCAGACAACTCTTTACGTGTAGGGACTATATCTCCCAGGATTGCCAGTCATCCCCCACCTAACTGTCTCCCAACACACACGCACACACACAGACACAGGCACACACACACACACAACCCCCACTACCACCTACTGCCCAGTTAAATTTGGGGAGTTGCTGTCTTTAAGAACATGCAGAAGGATAACAAGGAAGGAGGAGGAGAACCAACCTAGATTACTCACAGGACTCCACAGTAGAGGGACAGCTGGGTCCGTGAGTCAAGAAATAAACAGTAGGGGAGGCTTGAGGGGTCTCATGTTTTTCAGGTGTGTTCTGTTTCATGAGGCAAATAAGTGGAAAAAAAATTTTTTTTTTTTGTTCATCCTATGTTAAAGTTTTCTCTGAGATTCTGGGTTTATGCTATCTGCTAGACTTAGTTTACAAGTTGTAAGCTTCCCCTTCACTACTTCCTGCTATGGCTTCATAGATATTTTATTGAAAAGCTGAAAGATGATATATTAAAGGCTGTTCGTCAGATGCCATATTAAACCAAAACATTCCTCAACTATTGTCTTTAATATTTACCAAACAGATTAGATCAGGTCAGTGATCAAAGTCTTGAAAGCATTGAAGAGCTATATTAATCTCTAAACCTGATTACAATTTCAGCAGTGGCTTTTGTGTATACTTTTCACCTCACTTAAACCAGTTGTCACTGAGTCAGTTCCAACCCTGTGTGTAATCAGAGTAGACCTGTGCTCCGCAAGGTTTTCGATGGCTGGGTTTTCAGAAGTAATTCACCAGGTCTTCCTTCTGAGGCACCTCTGGGTGAACTCAAACCTCCAACCTTTCAGTTAGCAGTGGAGCATGTTAACTGTTTGCACCACCCAGGGATTCCTCACCTCACTTAACATCTCCCAAATCCTCATTATATAAAAATAACCAATCAAGACTCTCCGAAAGCCCAACCTTCTCGTATCAGATATAACTAGGTAACAACTACTGGATGACTACCCAAGTTAGACCACTCCTACTCCCTCTTCTTCCTGAGTAACACAACCCCAATTTTATTTGGGGTGACTGTATTTCTCAGCCTCCTTTAAAATTGTATGGCCATGAGACTTTCTTTAAGCTAAGGAAATGTGAGTAGAAGCTATTGGAGGACGGTGCATAGGAAAAGCTCCTTAAAGAGAAACAGCCAGCTGGAGACTGTGCCTCTCTTCTTTTTTTTTTTTTTTTTTTGTAGTGCAGGAATAGTTCTGTATCTTGATTGTCAGGGTAGTTACAGGAATTTACACATGTGGTAAAATGACATAGGATTGTACACATACATTGTACTGACACCGATCTCTTGATTTGATGTTGTACTATGTAAGATGTAACCATTGGAGGAAACTGGATGGAGGGTAGGTACGTGGGATCTCTCTGTAGTGTCTTTGAGCTTCTTGTAAATCTATAATTATTTCAAAATAAAAAGTTTAAAAAAAAAATTCTTACCCATGTCCTCTTGCTTCCTGCCTGGAACACACGTTATGGCTGCATTTTCAAAGAGCAACTATCTTAGATCGTGAGCAACCTAAAAGATGGGAGCCATGCATTAAGGATGACAGAGCAGATGGATAGGGGGAGTCTGTGTCCCTCATACCAGTTTTGGACTTTATACCTCTGGACTTCTTTTACAAAAAAAAAAAAATGTAGAACAAAATTCTAACTCACAAAAAAAGACCAGATTTACTGGTCTGACAGAGACTGGAGAAACCCCAAGAGTATGGCCCCTGGACACCTTTTAGCTCAGTAGTGAAGTCACTCCTGGGGTTCCCCCTTCGGCCAAAGATTGGACAGGCCCATAAAAGAAAATGAGACTAAATAGGCACACTGGCCCTGAGGCAATGACAAGAAGGCAGGAGGGGACAGGAAAGATGGTAACTGGGAACCCACGGTCTAGAGGAGAGAGTGTTGACTGTGGGCTTAGTAATCAATGTCACAAAGAAGTATGTGTATTAACTGTCTAATGAGAAGCCAGCTTGTTCTGTAAACCTTCGTCTAAAGTACAGTAATAAAATAATAATAAAGTACATATTTTGTTTGAACCACAAATATTTATAGTCTCCTTTATTTTTTTATTTTATTTTTTTTTATTAGCAGTCAAATGCAATTTCTATCTGATATCTTTCTCTAAATAATAAAAGTAATAAAAAAGACTAATGCTTGTTAAGGGCCTACTATGTGCTGGAACTTTTCTAAATAATATTAACGAATTTAATCCTTACAACATTACTATCCTCATTGTACAGATGAGATTTAGATTCAGAATGCCTAAGTAACTTGCCCAAAGTCACACAGCTAACAAGTAGTAGATCCAGGATTTGATTCCAAGCAAGACTCCAGAGTCTGCACTCTTAGCCACCATGTTAACCACCTCTAACATCCCAACCCAAACATCAAAAATGGCCCAGAAAATATGCCAGGCACTGCAGTTAGACAACTGTAGTCCCGAACATTTAATATAGGCAATTCCCAGGATCCCATGTGCCTTTCGTGGTATTCCCTATCTAAGCACCAGATCACAAGTGGGCTTCACAGGCCCAGCTGAAACCTTGGGTCAGGATTTACAGACACACTTGCGTCCAGGTGCTGGGCCTCCTGCTGCCTTTGGGCAGCCCAGTTGTAGTTCCACATTCACAACACATTCAGGAAACTCGCAGTACAAGGCATCCTTTGGCAAAATCCCGATTTTTATAACAGAAACAGAATAGCTGTAAATACTACATCGTAGCAGTCCTTTAGCACTTCTACTGCAATGTGGTTGGAGTCCTGGTGGCACAGTGGTTAAGCATTCGGCTGCTAACTGAAAGGTTGGCAGTTCGAATCCACCAGCCACTCCTTGGAAACCCTGTGGGGCAGTTCTACCTGGTCCTAAAGGGTCACTATGAGTCAGAATCAACTCCACGGCAACAGGTTTAGTTTGGTTTTTTATTGCAATGCAGTTAGGTGTTAAGTGTTCAGATTATTAGCATAAATTAACCACTCCAAAGCAACTGTTCCTAATTTTTCTGTCTGCAGGCTGTTTTGCACCAAATGCGTTTATAAGAATTTATCCAGTTTCTCTGGGACATTCGTATATACATTTGTGTAAGGCGCTTTCCAGCCCTTTCTCAGTCAACTTCAAGTTAAAACTTTATTCTTATGCTTGCAGAAAGTTTCTGCTTTTCCCCTTCTTTTCTTTTCTCTTCCTTTTTCTCACCCACGATTTTTTGGAAAAAAAAAATTTTTTAATCAGACATAGGATCTGACTGAAAAGGTAAAGTCTAAGATGCACTGATTTCCATAAATGGAGAAATAACACTGAAAGTTTTACCAAATCTCAAACACACATTAGAAAATATTGCATAAGACACCCTTTTAACACGTCAGCTTTAGAAGCCTGAGAGGTGAGGACCAAGGGAAGAGAAGGAAGAGAAAGAATCAAGTTGGTTTCAACTCACAGCGACCTTACAGAACAGAGCAGAACTACCCCAAGGAGCAGCTGAACTGCAGACCTTCTGGTTAGCGGCAGCGCTCTTAACCGCTGCGCCACCAAGGCTCCTGTAAATAGGAAAAAAAAAAAAAAAAGGCCCCTCTAATTACAAATCCCTCCTTCCGGCATTGACTTATAGCTAAAGCCTGAAATCCTACCGTCGCAGACTTTTTTTTTTTTAAGTTCTTAACAGTTAAAGGATGCAGGTGTCACCGCAAAGGATAGCAATACACGGTAAGGATTTTCTTCCACCGGTACAGCTACCGAGATAATCAGTGCCTTTCCAACCTAACAACTACCTGAAAGTAAAACAAAGCAGTACGCCAAGAAAGTGTGTTTGTGCGTGTGTGTGTGTGTGTGTGTGTGTAAGTGCCACGAAAAAGGGAAACACGCGGAAGGGTGGGGCTCATGGAGGGATGGGGCTAGTGGAGGGGTGGGGCGCGCAGAGGTTGGGTGCACGGAGGGATGGGGACCCACAGAAGGTGGGGACGCGAGAGAGGGGGTGTGCAGGGACAGCGGGGTCTCTGGCGGAGCCGAGAAAAGGGAATTTAGACAGATGGTCTTCAGCACCCGGGTGTGGACTCCTGGACAGTAGATCCGACCACTAGGGCAGCAGCCTATGAGTCCTGGGTTCCAGGGAGAAGGGAATGGAGTAAAGGACCGAGAGGAAAAAGACAGCACAGTTCAAGGCCTCCTGCTTCACGCAAACTCTGCCTCGGTGAGGGTGACAGGAACACTTGGGGGAGGCTGTGACCTGTTAGCTTGGAGCCCCGCCTAACGGCTCCTCTTCAGGTCAGTCTCCAAAAGCCAGTTGCCCAATCACGTGGGAATGAGTCAGGATCCCCTGGGATGGGTGGGGCTTGGGTGTGGGTAGGAGCCCGACAGACTTGCACAACCCGGGATCGCTGAGGTCACCGGAGGGAGCCCAGCTGTCTCATGGAGCTCGGAAGTGCCCCGCGCGGTCGTTTACACTCCAAAGGCTCCCAAAGAAAGGGGGCTGGGCTGTAGGATTTCTGGCTGCCGCTCTGGCTTGGTCCTGTGATGTGCCTTGTCACTTCAGGGAGCAGCACCTTAGCAGGGATTATGAGTGCTGGTCCTGTCTTCCCCTGTAGGTGAGGAAAGGGCTAGGAGGTCTTGGAGAGAGCACCTCCCACACCCCAGGGCTTGACTTTCTGTTCCAGTGACCAGGACAGGTGGAGCATGGTCATTGTATTGCAGAGGGGCTTCCCCCTAGCCACTCTAAGTGTGGGATCACACCCTTTGGGGAGCACTCCTATTGGGATCAGTAGCCAGCTTGGATCTGAGGGCAGGAGAATAAGGGATACCTAGTGTCTCCAAACTAGCAGTACAGAGCCCAGGTCAGCTCAGTCTTGGGGGCTTCAGCGTTAGCCCAGGCTTGTGGCAAGTTTGGGATACAACCACCTCTGTCCCCCAAAACTACCTGCTGAGCAAAGATAGGGAGCCAAGCTGATACGAATAAAGGCATAAACCACTAGAGATAGTACAGAAAGCAGCAAATTAGAGTTAGAAGCACTTGTCCCTTCTCATGAGAAAGATGTGGCAGTCTGCTTCCGTAGAGATTTACGGCCTTGGACACACTATGGGGTCTCTAGGAGTCAGAATTGACTCAACAGAATGGTTTGGTTTTGGGTTTGATCCCTTCTCATAGAGCCCATCACATCTGAGCTAAAGTCAACAAAGAAACTAGCTCAGTGATTCCAAGGAAAGAGCTGGAACCCCTCACCAGCCCTTTAAGAAGGGCTTATGTGAATCTAGGGGGGAATTTTAAAAATTCCCTCCAACCACCACCACACCCACCCCCACAGAGTCTGAATCACTTTCCAGGTAGTGGCAGCCAAGAAGCCGCAGTAACTATTTCTTGAGCACTTCCTGTATCTCAGGAGTCATGTGTGCATATTCTTCAGGGTGCTGGGGCAGACACAGGTAAAGAATCACTGCCCCATCATCATCCTGGACGTGTCAGAGCATGGTGGTTTATTTACTCACAAGACAGTTCAGCAGGGAGGGTCTGAAACAGCTCCACTTCGCCCTAGGGTGGGATGGGTACTGAGGGACGTGACCAGTTGGCCCAGCCTGACCCCAGATACTCAGCCAGGCAGGTAAGGCTAGGTGTCACCGTCACAGGCAATCACAAGCTATGGTGAAAACAATGAGTAGTGGGGGATAAAGCAGGGGTTAGACTCACAGGTGGGCGGAGTGCAGTGACAGGCAATATCAACAGATTGGCACTTGGAAGGCTGGTCAGGCAGGTTATCCATAGCTGAAGATCTGCAGCTTTGCTCCAGGCTTTAGGAGAAGTCTCCAGTCTTGGGGCTGGGGAAATGGTAGGTACAAGGCAGTGAGGCAGGGGTCCTAGGGTGGTTACCAGAAAAGGAACCCAAGAGCAGAGGCCAAAGGGGAAGCAAATGGGGCTCTGGCCTTGGATCTTGGGAGTTGGCCTTGGGTCACCTTGTCTTGGATCAGATCACAGGCAATGACTGATGCAAGGTCATGGGAGAATATGGGTTGGATAGAGAACCATGAGCCAGTGGAGGAGGGGATTCACGGGCTCGGCTGAGGAAATTGGGGGAGCTGGAGGCAGAGGTTGATTTCCAGGGCCTCACTGGGGTCGTGCATCACCAGGACCTCCACTAGCCCACACAGAACTTTTGAATGGACTGAAAAAGGCACTTCCCCAAGCAGTCAAATTTGAACAGGGAGGCTTCTCTGGGCAGAACAATTGGGTAGACATATCAGAGATGCATAGATGGCACATTTCACCTACGAATGCAACCCACGCCAGAGCACACAACTGGTGAACAGAGTATAGGCTGGATCTCAGCACCCACTTGCTCCCTTAGTCAGCATCTGTGTGCAGTCCACAAACTGCACACCTGCACATGGATGCCCTGGGAAGTGCTCGGGGAGGGGCAGGGTGTAAACCCACCTGTTCTCCCTGGCAGTGGGCAAGTCTGGACTTCCTTAAAGTGGAGTAGTGACTTTGGTTGGTCCATGGTGGAAGGAAGGGTTGTTGGACTAGTCTCTGTGCCTTTGAAAATTGGCCCCTACACCTCAGCTGTCACCTCACAGTATAGACTATGGTTGATTTTTTGTTCGCACCATGTTGGAATTTCAAGAATCAAGGCCTACCACGTGCTAGTGACACCCCCTCCCACCTTGCAGCCACAGGGACATAGCTAGAGAGAGAGGCTAACGAGCTGGTAGCCTCAACCACAGGTTTCCAGCTTGACTCCTGACCTGCAGGTTATAGTAATTACTAACAATTAAAGAGCACATTTCAATTTACTGAGTGCTTTCACACATATTGGAAAACCTTGGTGGCATAGTGGTTAAGAGGTACAGCTGCTAACCAAAAGGTAGGCAGTTTGAGTCTACCAGGTGCTCCCTGGAAACCCTGTGGGGCCATTCTACTCTGTCCTATAGGGTCGCTATGAGTTGGAATCGATGCAATGAGTTTGGTTTTTTTTTTTTTTTACACACATTATCTCATTTGCCACCTGTGAGGCAGGGATAACAGGACCTTCACAGATGAGAAGACAGACTCAGAGAAGCCTCACGGGGCCAGGTGGGGTAGCACAGTGGTTGGGATTATGCTTTCTGGAGCCTGACCACCTGGGTTCACATTCCAGCCCTCCCATATACCAGCTGTGTGACAAGGAGAAAGTTGTTTCACCTTTCAGTGCCTCAGTTTCCCCATGCATCAGATGTGGATATAAGTAACTACCTCATGCAGGAGTTTGTTGTGATAGTGAAAAATACTTAAAGCAGTGCCTGGCATGGAATAAGTGACCCCGGCTTAGAGGGTCTGCTTTCACAGATTCATCTGGAAAATAGGATCCACCAATACATACAAAATCACACATCTTTGGGCAACCCAATTATGGCACAAATAAATTTGGGTCAGATTGCAGTGTCACATTTGGGAGATTTAATGGTCAATGAGTTTATTGAGCACGACTTGGCTACACACAGTGGGCTGGGTACTCGGGGAGTGTGCCAGCAAATGCAGCTAGAGGGAATGAGGGCAGCAGGTGGAGTGGGCACTGGAGTGGGCTGGTCAGTGTGTCCCCTCTGAAGGAGCATCTGGCCAAATGTCACCAAGGGGGAATACAGACCCAGTGCAGCCCAACTTCCCATTTTTCAATAGAAGCCCAAAATACTAACTTTTCATGTGAAATAACCTGATTTTCAATTTTAGCAACTAATTTGAATTTCTCTAAAACACTGTGTGGGCCAGACCAGACCCATTTGCAAGCCACCAGCTCAGGCACTATGGGCCTGTGTGTCCGTGCATCTGCTTAGGTGGGTTTAGGGACCTTGTGCCAGTTCTCAAGTGTCTCTTGTCAGTCAAGAAATATTTCTGGACCATCCTCTCTGACTGCCATCCCTGGGAGTCTTCAATGCCTGCGAGCCCCACTCACCTCTCTCCAGGCCTGGTTTTTGTCTGTCCCCTTGATGGACACCACCATGCTCGTTCTGCTCCTTGAGGTCTATAGGTGGTAAAATGCCTGCCATAAAAGGGATGGGCGTACTGCCTTGAGCATTTCAGAATCCATAAAAAATTAATTACTCAAATACCATGTAGTATTAAAAATACTGTACTATGTAAAATAAGATAAAATGCCTTTCTGAATGTGAATGTGCAATGGTAAACGTTAAGTAAGCTCCACACATGTTAAGCCACCACACTCTCATGGTGACGTTTTAATAATAGTCATCTCAGGGGAGAGATTTGACACCACATGAAAATCCTCTATTTAAAGGTCATCTCACCCAAACTCTCATACTACAAATGGAGAAACTGAGTCCCAGAGAGATCTGCGTAAGACTGCAGAGCTAGAATCCAGGCTCCGGATGCCAGCGAGTGCTCACTAAGCCCGCTTTTCCAATTTTAGCATGCAATTCCGGCTTTCCAGAGCCTGTGCTTCCCTCCTGGAGAATGGCGATAATGGAGTAGCTTACATTTGCAGGGTGCCTCATGGGGGTTATCCAATGACCTTCATGTGTTCCTCCACTTTTCTGAAAGGGGCACAAGGCATGGAAGAAAGAGCCCAGGCTCATGGTCAGGCAGACTATGGCTTTCGTATAAATACCACCTGTGAGCTGTAAGACTTTGTGTGAGATATTTGGTCTCCCTAAGCCTCCTATTCCCTTACTTTGTATAATACGAGCTATCTCTTAGTGTTAGTGTTTGTATTAGAGTTAGTATTAGATTAGTATTATGAGATTTCCTCAGACCCCAATTAAAGACATGTAGCTGAATGACTGTGATGCTGGGGTTCTGAACCTGGTCCAGGAATGTTTTTTGGCTGACAGGTGACACCTTGAGAAATGGCACAAGGATACGCACACTCAGGCATTCACGCACACATGCACGCGCTGCCTGAGCACCGGCAGGCAGAAGGCTGCTAAGGAGGTGGCTTTTGGGAACCCAGCCCTGGCAGCTATGAGCCAGCCTTCAGGTCACCCAGGCTTTCCACCGAAAGCCAGTGAATGCCTTGGCTGGGGCTGGTGGCCTGTATACCCGGCTGGCCACAGGCACTAGAACGCCTTCTCTCTGACTTCTGGATCCATTTGGCAACCCTGCTGCACTCTGAGACCAGACTGTTTTAGCAGCAAATCATGGGGACAATGACCTCAGCAAGACTGAGGCAACAGGATTAGAGCTGCAGACAGTCAAGAACAGGGCCTGTACTCATCAGTGTGCTGATAAAGTTACCCAGGCTGGTAGGGCTTAAACATGAGAGGGTCAACATTCAGGGTAGAAAGGATTTTCCAGAGGGGAACAGCCAGCCACTGATGAAGACTAACATTTGAGAGGTGATACAGGGATAGACTAGCCTGTGGCCCAGGTTAGAGGAATCAGGGGTTTATTCTTAGTTGCATCATTAGAATCTTAATTTACTTAGGAAAATATCTTAGTCTTCTTGACTATTGTCCCCTCCATTTATAAGGGGGGGAGATAGTTAATCGTCAACATCTAGTAGTGCTTACAATATGCCAGGTGCTGTCCTAAGCACTTTCTATGTGTGTCTTATTTGATCCTCACAGTGAAGTAGGTACTGTTACTATTCCCATTGTCCAGATGCCAAAACTGAGGCTGAAAGAAGTTTAGCTATTTGCTACTTAAAAGGGGTGATAAATTATCACAGGAGGAATTGGGAAAGGCTTCACAAAAGAGACGATGTTGGAACTGTCTTAAAAACCTACTAGATGTTTGTTGAGTAGACAACACCAGGAAGAGGAGAAAGGAAAGAGCATATTTGAAGCAGAGATATCAGCTTTACAAAGGTCCAGAAGCAGGAGATTAACTGGAAAAACAAACTGGGATTCAACTGTGAAAGGCTCTATAGGCCAAGCTAAGGAGCTGGGCAACTATGTGTCATCAAGGGCTATCTGGTAGGAAGAGTCAAATGATGGGATTTGCTGGGTGGACTAATGATTTTATACTGCCTTTTGGAATAAATCTTTGCACTGTCCACTTATTATGACTACAATTGACTCTTAATTCCCCATCACTTATATCTCGATCCCTATTTTATTAACCTAGTGTGTGCATTTCTGCCAGCTGTTTAAATCCTTGTTGAAATCAGGCAGAAATAGATACCTGCCTACCTACAAATACATATGTATGTATATATACATGGTGTTCAGGCCAGCAAGAGAGACGGGAAAAGTAGACAAAGTAATGAAGAGATAGGTCACAGAATCTAAGAGAAGAGAGAGTTAAATGAGAGCAGCTGGCTGAATTGTCACATGTTACCAAGAGGTTAAGTTGGATGAGAAACAAAAAAAACGCTTTGGGATTGAGCTATGAGAAGGTCACTGGGGATGACAAGATGAGCTCACTGCCCTGTTGTAAGACACAAATGGGAGATGAAGAAGTGGACACAGACCTACATGTTCAAGAAATTTGGCTGTGAAAGGAAAGACAGAAAAAGAGCAATGGGTTGAGTAAGGGGGGAGGTTGCTTGCTTGGTGGTGGTGGCTGTTGTTTGGTTGGCTGATTTGGTTTTTAGTTGTTTGTTCTTTTTTTTTTTTGTTGTAGTTTGTAGCGAGTGGATCTTGATGGGAAGGGGAGCTTCAGACAAGTGAGGGGATACAGGAAGAAAGAATAAATGACTGATAAACCCAGAGATAGTCCTGGCAATCTACTTCTAAAAAATCACCCAAATCCCACTGTACAGTCAAATCCCACTGTACATGGGGTCACCATGACTCTGGAGCCAACTGGACAGCAGCTAATAACAACAGAATGAATCTTTGTCAATGGAAACATCAGACAGTGGAGATGGGGAGAAAACTAAACCCTAAGCTAGTCTCCCCTTGGAATAACAGCTGAGAGGTGATGAAAGTGCAATCTGACTGAAGGAATCTGAGAAGTGGATTTCTATCCTTCCCCTCATGGAAATATTATTGAGGTCATTGCTTCAGCTGCAGAATCCTGGCACTCCTATTCCTGCCCCCCTACACACACACACACACACACACACACACACACACATACACACACACACACACAATCTCACTGCATGTCCTCAGTCAGGGATAGTCCCTCCTCTGGGCCTCAGTGTTCCTGCCTGACGCTTCTGGTGGAGGCGGGGCTGCTTTGGGGGAGCCTGGGAAGGGGAAGTGGACCACAGTGATGGGAGGGAGGAAGGGAGACAGGGAGAGCTGGAAGCTAGGGCTGGACATGCAGGCTCAAGGCTCAGGGCTTCCATGTTCCGATTCCAGCTTCTCTTAGAGGACTGCGTTCTCTCCAATTGATGGGCAATGCCTCCTCCGCCTGTTCACCAGTAATGCTTCCATTTCCATTCTAAAAAATGAGTTCAAAGAAGTTTGTATCCAAAAGTAGTATAAAGGAAAAAAAAAAACCACAGTAGTGAATCCGACAGAGAGATGTGTGCAGCTGCCAGCGGATAACCTGGCCTGTTTCCATGTGCTTACATAATCGCAATGCAACAGTGAATCACAGCTGCCAGCAGAGCTGGAAACATGATTAAGTCCTTCTTACAACCACTCTGTCTGGAGTAGGGCAAGCCATGCTATTTAACCCCTCCACTGACAGAGCCTGCCCTTAAGTAGACAGCTCCCCAAGATGGGTGAGTTCAGAGCAGGGGGGGAGGACCCCTGACTTGCAAAAACTCCTCTCTGAGACAGTAACATTCCATGATGCAAATACCCCTGGGAGAGGTAACACATGGAATCCCAGCATTTGAAAGCTGAGAGGAACTTTACATTTGCCCATTTGAATCTTCCTCCTTAACAGATGAGGGCACTGAGGTTCACAGAAATGTAGCAACCACTCAAGATCTGGCAGAGGAATAGCAGCAGGGTGAGGACTTGAACCCAGATCTCCTGACAGTGAGCCCGTGATGTAGAATAGGTGATGATCTATTGGGAATATCATGCCTTCTGCATTTAAGGCAGGGAGCCAAGTGGTTCTCCACTTCACTGTTGCCTGTGTGAACCTGTTCTTCCTAATAAGAATGACCCCAGAAAAGTTTTCTGCTGTAGCGGAAAAGTCGTTTCCTTATTTCTATTAATCCCCAAGATCTACTTAAAATTTTCATAGCTGGAATTCTGGAGGGAATAGTATTTAGACTCAGGTTGAATCTCCAGCTCTGGAGCCTGTATGAATGCAGTCCTGTTTTCGACATATTCTAGCTGAGTGACTTCGGAGTGATTATCTAATTTATTTGAATCCCAGTCTCCTCATCTATGAAATGGGGATAAAAACAACAGGGTTTTTGTGAAATCACTTGAAATTTATTAAAAGTGCTTAGTACATAGTACGTGCTCAACG
This sequence comes from Elephas maximus indicus, assembly GCF_024166365.1. Classification (NCBI taxonomy): domain Eukaryota; kingdom Metazoa; phylum Chordata; class Mammalia; order Proboscidea; family Elephantidae; genus Elephas; species Elephas maximus. The sequence continues at coordinate 61,090,273 of NC_064835.1, forward strand.
AGTTGTCATTAGTGGCCATTGAGTTGGCTCCTGACTCATGGCAACCCCATGCCCTACAGAATTAGACCATTGTGATCCATAAGGCTTTCAAGTAGTAGCTCTTATTTAAATGGCAGAGGCACAGCTGCCTTCACAAAGAATGGGGAGTTCTGACCACCCAGGGAATGCTGGCTTCAGGCTGACCCCCAGACATTCTGTTATGGATTGAATAGTGTTCCCCAAAAATAAGTGTTGTAAATTCTAACCCCTATACATGTGGATGTAACCCCATCTAGGAATAGAGTTTTCTTTGTTATGTTAATGAGGCCGTACCAGTGTAGGATGTGTTTTAAACCAATCATTTTTTGAGATATAAAAGGAACAGATTAGGCACAGAAGGGAACAAATGGGGAAGATAGATGTCACATGAAGATCACCAAGGAACCAAGGAACAGGAGCAGCAAGAGTTAAGAACCTTCCCCCAAAGCCTTCAGAAAGAGAAAAACTTCCACTAGAGCCTGCACCCTGAATTTGGACTTCTAGCCTCCTAAACTGTGAAAAAATAAATTTAAGTTTGTTAAAGCCACTGACTTGTGGTAGTTACATTACAGTAACACTAGATAACTAAGACAAATTCCCAATCTTCTTGATAATCTCAGTGTCCGGAGCCTTTCTACAAAGACCCCAAAGTTCCTTCCTAGGCCCCTGCCCTGTAGCTGCCAGCATCCCCAAGTGTGGGGTCATCTGAAGCATCACAGATGCCTGGTCACCCTGCCTGACTCTGGCAGTGGCAGCAAGGGACTATGTGAGAAGTCAACAGGTTGTCTTCTCAGCACCCTCCACGAAAGGCTCAAATGCCATCTCCCTACCCTAACGTCTGTCCTGCTTTGACTTAATAACCAACTGATTCCATCATCCAGGAGTTTATCTAAATAAATACTTGTAAGACAATTTTTATAGTAGTTCTATTCAAACATTCGTGCTTTAAAAGCACATATTCTGGGGGAAGAAGGCCTGTAAATATAAAGAGTAACGTGAGTGACATCAGATTGAGGACACTGGGCAGAGCAGAAGGTGGCGTGAGGGAGTGGCTTGATTAAGTGCAAGTCTGCACACTGAATGGTGAAACCCCTTGCCCTTCCCCCAATTAGGTTCAAGAATGCTGGCAGCCAGGTTTATATCCTCCCAGGAGGGAAGTTAGAGGATCTTGATCTAGAGAATTTAATCTTACTAGGAGAAAGACCTACAGATCTTACAGATAATGACATTTGGAAACTCCTGAGAGAAAAAGTCCCATTGTTGCTGAAATCTAGTAGCATCGGGGCCTGCCTGCATTCAAGGGAAAGAATGAGAATCACCATCAGCCCAAAGCTGATTCCTATGAGGTGGAGGTCAGACATGCCTCCATTCTCCAAACTTTTTATCAGTTCTGACACCAGCCATCCCACCTCGCTCTCTACTTCTCTGCTGGGTTCAAAATTTGTTGCAAAACTCTTAGGTCATACTTATCATGATTATGTGTTTTATTAGGAAAGCTATGCAAATAAGGTAAAGATCAGGATCAACTTGGAAGTAAACAGGATACAACTCAGGAGAGGGTATACAGTTCATCAATCAGAACGGCATCCAACCAAGACAGCTCTCTGTTTCTTCTCGGCCGTGCCCATCACCGGGCCTCACTCTTGGCCTGGCTTCTGCTGCTGAGCCCCATTCTCAGCCTGCCCTCTGCCCTGATCAGGCAAATGTTAGAGCTCTTTTGGGTCTGCCAACAAGTGCCCAGAGGCACCCTTTCCACCAGCAAGTCTTCTGCCTACAGACCCTCAGCTTTCTCACTCCATGGGTCAGCAAGTCCACTGCAGCTGCCTTATGCCAGTCTCCTGGCTCCTGATGCTCATGCCATTCATGCTGCTGCCACTGTCTCATGGCATTTTGTTCTGTCTCCAGTGTTACAGCTCTCTGTCTCCTGGGTCTAGGAGGTTCTCAGCACAGGGACCCTAGGTACAAAGGACACACTTGACTCCAGGCTCTTCTTCTTAATTGTAATGAGGTCCCCCTTCAACCTCTGTGGGACTGGCCCTTTCATAAGCCTACTCCTCCCACCAAGAACCACAAACTTACCAACGCCTTTGGTAGGCCAGTCACCAAATTTGCATAGTAATCAACTAATTCCTGAAATGTTTTATGCATCTTGTTTGTATTATAAACTGTCCAATCCTGCAAGGTACATAAAATAGACCAATCACAGGGCAGACTGTGGGCCAATCAATTATTTCTAGAAGAATTATAAACCCAAGGCCAGAGACACCACATATATGAGAAACCATTGCACTACATTGGCCTGTACCCTCTCACCTTCGTTTTTATATCAGCTTTATTGAGGCATGTTGTTAGCTGATTTCAAGTCAACACCAGCTTACATCGACCTTATGTACAACAGAACAAGACGTTGCCTGGTCCCGTGTCATCCTCACAATCATCAGTGTGTTCAAGTCCAACCTTTTGATTGTTGTGCCAATTTATCTCACCGAGAGTCTCCCACACCCTTGTTGGCCCTCTACTTCACCAAACATGATGTACTCCTCCTTCCTGGAGATGTGTTCAAAGCAAGCCAGTTAGACAATATTCTGTTGTCATCTGTTAGGTTTTCATTAGCTAATTTTTGGAAGTAGATCACCAGGCCTTTCCTTATAGCCTGTCTTTGGAAACTCCACTGAAACTCATCTACCATGGGTGACTCTGCTGATATTTGAAATACCAGTAGCACAGCTTCCGGTATTGTAGCAATATGCAAGTCACCACGGTATGACAAACAGATGGGCGGTAGCTATTGAGGTATAACTGACATATAATAAATTGCTTATATTTACACAATTTGAAAAGTTTTGATGTATCTATATACTCATGAAATCATCACTCCCATCAGGATAATGAACATATCAATTTTCTCCCAAATTTTCCTTGTTTCCCTTTGCAATGCACCCTCCTGCCACTCGCTGTCCCACTCCCCCGTCTTCAGGCAATCACTGATTTGCTTTCTGTCACTATAGACGTTTGAACTATAGGCTTGTGAATTTTTTAAAAATGGACTCAGTGTACTTTCTTTGTCTGGATTCTTTCATTCAGCATAATTATTTTGAGATTTTGAATTATGTTGTTGACGTCAACACCTTTTTAAAATAAATGTTCTGAAATATCCCCTTTACTGTCTGAAATGAAATTTATAGTTAAAATAATCAACCTGCATGTAATATTAAAAAAAAAAAACATTATAATGCCCTTATAAAGGAGAAACAAAAGGAATTTATGATTCAATAATCCAAGTTCCACTCTATAATAACATGGGTAGTGGACCCTGGAAGACATAATGAAGTAGTCAGATTCTTTCATCTTCTTACAATGTTTGAATGTAAAAGAAGTTAGACCATACTCTACTGAATACTGTTGACATTTTTTTCTTTATATTGTGTGGGGGGAAAAAGGCCTAAATAAATATATTTGAATCTCCATGAATAAGATAGCTACAAATACAGACTGACACAAGCCATGCTTTTGTCTGTGACTTCTTTCATCTAAATAGTGAACAACTTTGGGTTAAGTCTTGAATCAAAACACTGTCTCCCTCAATTTACATGGTAGTTGCATTCTTAGAACTCTTAAGGTATATTAAATCCATGCAAAAATTATTTGTATTTTCATGTAAAGCAGAGTTGATAACCTGGATCGAATAATTATGAACAGTTTTCATCTACATGACTGTCCAATGGGACTTTGAAAGTGGAGTAAGACACAGCTAAGATTGCCAGATTTAGCCAATAAAAATACAATATATGGGACATACTTAAATGAAAAAATATATTCATTGTTTACATGAATTTCAAATTTAACTCGGTGTCTTGTGATTTATCCAGTAACTGTAGATAAAAAGACAATCTTTGTTGTATAAAACTATCCTGGAATTGCAAGTCAGCTAGCATCCTTGGCTCCCACATGCTAAGTGCCAGTAGGGCACCCCAGTAGCTGTGACAACTGAAAATCCTACCAAATTTCTAAAATGCCCCTAGAAGCTGCCCCTATTAAGGACCACTACCCTACAATGAAGATCACCAGAAGCAAGCCCCACCCATGCACTCATAGCTTCCCATCAGCTTCTTAGTGATTGACTCAAACATTAATGAATTGTTGAGAATCCACATTTGAAAAAGACCCTCAATGTGAAAAACAAAAGCCAGAACAAAGATGAAAAACAGATTTGGAGAAAAGATCAAAAAGAAAAAACCTTAGGGAAAAAAAATCTATGCACAATCTTTGATAGCAAAAAAAGGATGCTATAGAAGGAAGAGAAGCAGAAATCTATAAGAGCACTTGAAAATTAAATATATGGTAGCCAAAGATTAAAAAATCAACAGAAGGGTTGGAAGATAAATGCGAGGGAGCTTCCCAAAAAGCAGAACAAAAATAACAGAGATAGACAATAGTAGAGAATAAACTGGAAAATTAGAGAATCAACTCAAGAAGGCCAACATCCCATTAATATGAATTCTAGAAAGAGATAACACAAAATTAAAAAAGGAAGAAATTATCAAACTAATAATTCAAGAAAAAGTCTTAGACCTAAAGGACATATGTTTCTAGATTGAAAGGGTTCACCAGGTAACAGCACACAGAATATGACCCATATCATGAAAATATTTCAGAGCATCAGGGATGAATAGAAGTTTCTAAAGAGAAAAAGAAAAGAGATCATATCAAAAGAACTGGAAATAAGAATGGCCACTTCTCAGCTAGAATTCAGTAAATTCAAAATTCTGTGGGAAAAATGATTTTCAGTCTAAAATTCTATCCCTAGCCAAATTATTAATCAAGGATACTGATAGAATAAAGAAAAATTCAGACCTGAAAAGTCTCAAAAGACTTATCACTGTACATTCTTTCTCAGGAACCTATTTGAGAATGTACTTCATGAGAATGACAACATTAATACAAGGAGCGGCTGGTAGATTAGAGCTGCTGATCTTTTGGTTAGCAGCTGAGCTCTTAACCACTGCACACCAGGGCTCCAGGAAAGAACCGTGCGGTGGGGAGGCGGGAATTAAGCACTGATGACCCAATTTCCTACACCAACAGACATGTGACTGAGTGAGACTTCCCTCTCTCTTACCAAACCATCACCTCAAATTACACGCCTACCTCCTTTAGGGATATACAGGGGTGGTCTAAAGAGGGTCAGGGAAACGATTAAAAAAAAAAGAAAAAAAGCCCAAGTCATGAACATTTAATTAAGCTGATCCTTCCTACAGGGTCACAAGATACCAGAGAGAACTGTTCATCCCCTGGAATAAAAAATGGAGCACTAACCTTAAACCAAAAATATCCCCTGAAGTCTTAAATCCAAACAATAGTTTAGCTTAACTCATAAAAAGATGTCTGCCTTGAGCATTATGCTGTTTTAAGAACTATGTATATGCTATCAAATTGATAACAGCAACTCGAAAGATTAGATGGGAGCTTTAGGGGGCCGTGAGTTTATGTAAATGCGGGAGGGACAACTCAGAAAAGGAGGGTGAGAATGGTTGTACAACTTGAAGAATGTGATCAGTGTCACTAAATAGTACATGGAAAAATTGTTGAATTGGTGTATTTTTGCTGTGTATATTCTTAACAACAACAAAATAAATAAATAAAATTTTAAAAAGGAAAGGAAGAAAAGGACCAGAGGGAGGGTCTCTAGGAAAGACCTTGCTGTGCACACCTGCTATGGCTGTCTTTCTCTCTCTTACTCAGTGTTTTGCCAAGTCACCAGGGGCGGGAAGCTGCTTTCTCTATTTTACAGAGCCACAATACAGAGTAACAAAGGGGGGATGAGTGATTCGATAATGAGGACTGACAACTGCCTAACACAGAGAAAGCCTGGGCCTCCCAAAAGCTTTAAGTTACAACTTCGATGACATTGATCAGGGTTCCTGAAGTTGCAACTGGGACATTCAGAACCACAGAAGATGCAGGGTGAGTTTTTCCCAAGCACAAAGAAAGACCTAAAGTCAGACTAAACAAAATCCCCAGCTATTGAGCAGATCAGTGGGAAAAAAAATAAGAGATGTGTCTATCTCTTTAAATCTTGCTCTAAATTGCAGGCTATGTCGTATGTATAGGGAAGGTTAGAAATTGTTTAATTGCTGTGAGTTTTAATGGAGAGTTTTATTTCAGTAGAAAATACCACAAATGGTTTGGGTGGGGTGTTACAGTTTGTGACTCAGTTAACCATACTTAGGAAAAACCTGTCTGCTTGGGTCACAAGTTCAAAGCCCAGACTCTACCATTCACACAGGCAGCAGCTTTATTTGGGTTGTGGACCAGGTGTCTAAGGCAGGCCAATCACTTTATGCTGACCTTGGCAACCTGAACCTATGAGGTGAGAAACAGCACGTCCCTTTTGAGCCCATGTATATTTTCAACCGAAGGAGCCCTGGTGGTGCAGTGGTTAAGCTCTTGGCAGGTAACGAAAAGGTCAACAGTTCAAACCCACAGGAGAAAGACGTGGCAATCTGCTTCTGTAAAGATTACAGCCTTGAAAACCGTATGGGACAGTTCTACTCTGGCCTATAGGGTCGCTATGAGTAGGAATTGACTCAATGGCAATGGGTTTTATATTTTCAACCTAGGCCACCTCAAGCCAGATCTGATCATTTACACATGTTAGTTCATCACAAATTCTGGTTGAGACAACATTAATTTAACTCTGCAGACCAGAGTATCCATCCCAGGTGGGTTTCAATAACTATCCCATTAAGAACCTTAGAAATTTTAGTAAGAGCAGTTGAAGATCTATGCATTTAAGATTAAGGTTATTATTTCTGAAGAGGTTTTTATGAGACTTTGGTTGGTTTTCCATCACCTGTTTTATTAACTGCACCCTAAATGCCCCCCAAAATGGATTTGATTTGACAAAAAAAAAAAAGGACATAAGACAAATGCATTTGTAAGCAGGGACAGATTACCCAAAAAGCAAGGTACGTTACACATGAGATTACTTCCATTTACTAATCTGTAGTGCACAATTTCACCTGATTTTAATCACATCAAAGACATCGTGAAACCCACGTAAAACTGTGCACTGCAGAATTAGTAAGTAAACACAAGAAAGTCTGTGTATACCTTGCTTAACGTAAGCCCCTGCATACCTTGCTTGCTGGTTAATTCGCCCCTGTTTGTAAGTGTAACTTCAGTAGAGCGAGCAGCCCTAAACTCTCAGACGTGTTTGACATGATTCTCCATGTCCCAGCAGGCCTGAAACCACCATCTCAAACTGAAGAGCTCTTGGTTCCCCAAATATGGTCTCCCTTCATTAATGATGAAATTCTAAGTGCTCATGGACTCTAGCTGCAGGGACCTGCCCATTAGTCAACAAATAGTCACTCAGAGCTGACTGTGGGTGCTCACAGTGGAGAAGGATGGCAGCATCACAGCCACCTACACCAACAATTATTTTACCAGGTCATGGTCAGCTTCATGGGAGTGTGCAAGTGTGAGGAAGAAAAGACCTGTGTCACTGCCCTTCTTTCCTGCCTTCAAAATTCTGCCAGTAATAACTCACTGACAACATAACTTTCTCCACTGCTCAGAACAGCTACTGCTCAATAACTGATAGCTACCCCTTATTGAGTGGTTTCCATGTGTCAGGCACTGTGCTAAGGGCCTTCTATGCCTTATCTCATTCAATCTCAATAACCCCAAGAGATGGTTACCATTTTTCAGATGAGGAAACAGAGGTTTTGAGAGGTTAAGTAACATGCCAAAGGCTGAGTAGAGCTGGTATTCAAACCTACTGTATCTGAGCAGACATCTGTTTCCTTCCTATTTTTTGTGTGTAAATAAATTTGAGTTGGGTTTCTGTCACTTGCCACCAAAATGATGCTAGCCAGTACAGAAGATCAGTGTGATAGTGATGATCAGCCATGGGCAAAACATGAAATGACCAAGCCACAAGAAGGGCAGGCAGCTGGGTTTCAGAAGTTTCTGGAACCAGAGGTTCACACACTTCAGGCCTCCATCCTTAGTTTCTGTTTCCCTACTTGCATGTGTTGGTTTCTTGCAACAAAATGGTTGGTGGCATATTGGACTAGAGTGATTATATCTGAGATTACAGGTTATTTTTAATTTAACATTTTGCCTACCTATTTTTTTCACTTTTTCTGTAGTGAATATTTATTTCTTGTGTAATTTTTAAAAAGGAATGTAGAAAACAAATAAAATCAAAACAAATCTCAGAGAGCTAACTGTGCATCACCACTTAACTGCTAGCAACCCCAGAAAACACTCCAGATCTGGAGCAGACGAACTCCCAGATGCCAGGGAAGTAGATTAAATGTGGTTGGATAATATGTTGATATAACAATGTTTTTTCTCCCTCTAATTTTCTCTTTCCTTTCTCCTTGACCCCAATATCTCAGGAAGGCTTGTGGTGGGATAGAAAGCAGAAGTAACATGAAAATACTTTCTTTTCCGGGTTTTTTTTTCCAAAAGCTTAAGTACCAGAGAAGGGAGAAGAATTGTCGCTAGAGAAAGAACATGTGGAAGAAGTATAAACAGAAAAAGATTTCCTCAAGACTAGAAAAAGACTCCCCAGGGAGAGGAGGAGGTGGCTCACAGTCTTAGAGCACTGGCACCAAAGATTAAGCTCTTTTGCTCTCTCTACACTAAATAAGTGTCTTAAAAGCTTTAAAAGAACTTTATAAAAGAAATTCATGTATTGAAGAACGTGAAAGTACACAGGAAAGTACTGACATAAGGAAATACTTGAACATGAACAACAAAAATATCTAAACAGGTACCTCCACCAAAAAGTTTTGGGACACTCTGAAAAGAGGAAGAAGCCATCAGAATCAAATGTCTGCAGTTATTTCCACTTTGAAGCTACTCTTTTGACATTACAGCTCACTGAAGACAGAGATTAAGCAAGAAGTGAAGTCCCGTGAAGATATTTTTGGTACTCTGCTTTCTTAAAAATTTAAGAGAACTGCACATTCATGTTTTCTCTGCATAAATGCTTCTGTCCCCATTTCTGCTTCACAGCTTCTGAATGTCACCGTGATGGCTAATGTTATGCGTCATCTCGATTAGGTTATGACTCTTAGTGGTTTGACTGATTGCTCTTCCATAAGTAATATAATGTAATCACCTCCATGTAGTGATCCGATATGATCAGCCAATCAGTTGTAAGGGGACTTTCCTCGGGGGTGTGGTCTGCATTCAATATATACAGATGTTCTGGAAAAGCTCATCGGCTTTTGTTCTCAATCCTGCACTTGACTCATCCTTTTCTGACCTCTGGTTCTTGGGACATGAGCTAGCAGGCACTATCTGACCTACAGATCTGGGGAATTATCAGCTCCTGCAAATCAGCAGCCTGCTGTCTGACCTGCCAGTTTGGGGATTTGCCAGCTCCCACAGCACCACGAGCCAGCAGCCTACCATCTCACTTGCTGATTTTGTGTTCATCAGCCCCTACAACCACCTGAGTCAAGGGAAGCCTCCAGCCTAACACTTCACCCATGGATTTGGGACTTGCCAGCCTCCACAATTGTGAGAGCCATTTCCTTAACATAAATCTCTCTCTCTCTCTCTCTCTCTATATATATATACACACACACACATATACAAAAAACCCACACATATACTATATAATGTATGTATTGAACACTAATGACTGAAGACCAGAGGAGCTGTGAAATGACATCGAGGACATCATACATGAAGAAAACAAGAGGTCATTAAAAAGACAGAAAAGACCAAAATGGATGTCAGAAGAAACTCTGAAACTTCCTCTTGAACATCGAGTAGCTAAATGAACAGAAGAACGATGAAGTGAAAGAGCTGAACAGAAGATTTCAAAGTGCTGGAGAAAATAAAGGATTAAAATGGCATGTGCAAAGACCTGTTTAGAAAACCAAAAAGGAAGAACGCTCTCAGCACTTCTCAAGCTGAAAGAACTGAAGAAAAAATTCAAGGCTTGAGTTGTAATAGTGAAGGATTCAATGGGTAAAATACTGAATGATGCAGGAAGCATCAAAAGAAGATGGGAGGAACACACAGCCACTGTACAAAAAAAGAACTGGCCTACGTTAAACCATTTCAGGAATTAGCATATGGTCAAGAACCGATGGTACTAAAGGAAGAAGTCCAACCTGCACTGAAAACATCAGCGGAAAACAAGTCTCCAAGAATTGATGGAATGCCGATTGAGATGTTGCAACAGATGCAGCACTAGAAGTGCTCAGTCATCTATGCCAACAAATTTGGAAGACAGCTACTGGTCATCCAACTGGAAGACATCCATATTTATGCCTATTCCAAAAAAGTGACCCAATCTAATGCAGAAATTATCGAACAATATCATTAATATCACACACAAGTAAAATTTTGCTGAAGATCATTCAAAAGCAGTTGCAGCAGTACATTGACAGGGTACTGCCATAAATTCAAGACAGATTCAGAAGAGGAGGTGGAATGAAAGATACCACTGCTAATCTCAGATGGATCTTGGCTGAAAGTAGAGAATACCTGTGTTTTATTGACTGTGCAGAGGCATTCAACTGTATGGATCATAACAAATTTTGGATAATGTCGTTGTCATGGATTGAACTGTGTCCCACAAAAATGTCTGTCAGTTTGGCCAGGTCATGATTCCCAGTATTATATGACTGTCTACCATTTTGTCATCTGATGTGACTTCCCTGTTTTAAATCCTATCACTATGATGTAAAGAGATGGATTAATGACAGATATATTGATGAGCTCTATAAGATTAGGTAGTGTCTCTAGCCAAGCTCTTTTGAGATATAAAAGGGAGACAGAAATGGGGGTCTCATACCACCAAGAAAGCAGTGCCGGGAGCAGAGCCCATCCTTTGGACCTGAGGTTCCTGCTCAGAGAAGCTCCTAGACCACGGGAAGATTGGTGAAAGGTCGTTCCTCCAGAGTCAACAGAGAGAAGAAAGGCTTCCCCTGGAGCTGGCACCCTGAATTTGGACTTCTAGCCTACTTTACTGTGAGAATAAATTTCTCTTTTTTAAAACCATCCCCTTGTGGTATTTCTGTTTTAGCAACACTAGATGCAAAAGACAGTTGTGAAGAATGGGTATTCCATAACACTTCTAATGCTTATGAGGAATCTGTTCATAGATCAAAAGGCCGTCATTCAAACAGAACAAGGGGATGATGCATGGTTTAAAGTCAGGAAAGGTGTGCATCAGGATTGTATCCTTTTTCTATACTAAATCAATCTGTATGCTAAGCAAATAATCTGAGAAGCTGGACTGTACAAAGAATAATGGAACATCAGGATTGGAGGAAGACTCATTAACAACATGCATTATGCAGATGACACAACCTTGCTTCTTACTGAAAGTGAAGAGATTTGAAGCACTTACTGATGAAGATCAAAAACCACAGCCTTCAGTATGGATTACGCCTCAACATGAAGAAAACAAAAATCCTCATAACTGGACCAATAAGCAACATCATGAAAAACAGAGAAAAGATTGAAGTTTTGAAGGATTTCATTTTACTTGGATTCACAATCAACACCCATGGAAGCAGCAGTCAAGAAATCAGATGACACATTGCATTGGGCAGATCTATTGTAAAAGACCTCTTTAAAGTGTTAAAAAGCAAAGGTGTTGCCTTGAGGACTAAGGTGGGTCTGACCCAAGGCATGGTGTTTTCAGTCACCTCATGTGCATGCAAAAGCTAGACAATGAATAAGGAAGACCAAAGAAGGATTGACACTTTTGAATTGTGGTGTTGGCAAAGAATATTAAATATACCATGGACTGCCAAAGAAAGAACAAATCTGTCTTGGAAGAAGTACAGCCAGAATGCTCCTTAGAAGCAAGGATGGTAAGACTTCATCTCACATACTTTGGACATGTTATCAGGAGTGACTAGTCCTTAGAGAAGGACATCATGCTTGACAAAATAGAGGGTCAGGGAAAAAGAGGAAGACTCTTAGTGAAATGGATTGATACAGTGGCTGCAACAATGGGCTCAAGCATAACAACAATCATGAGGATGGCATAGGACCAGGCTGTGTTTTGTTCTGTTGTACACAGGGTCCCTATGAGTCAGAACCGACTCAATGGCACCTAACAACATATATATATGTTATATATATATATATATATATATATATATATATATATATATATATATATATATATATAACACACACACACACTTCACTGGTTTTGCTTCTCTAGAGAACCCAGCATTTGGTACCAAGAGTGGTTCTAGAGAAACAAAATTGTAAGGATGAGTTGTCTAAACTGGTTCTCAAATCTAACTAGTCTTAAAGCATTGATGACTCTACCTCCAGTAGTAAAAGACGGCACTAAAAATTCACAGTGTGAGGTGGCAATGGAAATATGCAAAATACCACCACAAATAAATCAAATATTTGTGATAAATGAGGCTCTGGGTGATCACATATTTGATACTTTTCTACAATTTTGTCAGAATGAGAAATATAAGGGAGCTGGTTTGTTGGTCCTATTATCACTAGACAAAGTGGCAAAAGAATGAAATGAATTCAGGGCTTCAGAGTCACAGCTCGAATGCTGCATAAAACACCTGAAAGTTGCCACTTTTGCCCAGAGAGAAAGCCTTATTTCTTGTAGTAAAAAAAAAACTGATATTACCAAAAATCAAAGCCAGAGGCTTATCAAAAGAGTGGCTGGATTACAATGCAAATTGAATTTCCAACCTTGAATGGTGTCTGAAGTTAAAGTGAGGGCACTGATTGAGAATAAATGGGATCCTGAAACTTGGGATAGGGACATATGGGCAGATAATCCGAAAGCTGGGGACATTGAGCATCAAAACTCTATTGAATCACTCCTGCCAACAGAACCAGCTTTTTCATTCCCATCTGAAGAGATCACTCCATCTTTATCTGCTAAGGCACCTCCACAGTAAAACCATTATCCCCTCCACTCCTATCTGATGAGATTAACTCAGCTGTTCCTAAAGAGTCTTTGCCTGAGATATCACCTGGTACATTGCCTGGGGCATTGCCTGAGGCAGATGCCTAACAAGACCTTGCTGAATGTTCCCAAGGCCCACCCCCACCACCCATTTTGGCTTCTAGATCTATAACTAGACAAATGTCAGTGAGCTCCAAAAGGTGAAGTACAAAGTGTGGCCTAGGAGGAGGTATGCTACACTCCAAAAGAACTGCTTGATTTTTCTAATATATACAAACAGAAACCTGGTGAATATGTGTGGAAATGGCTATTAAGGGATAATGGTTCAAGGAACATGAAGTTGGATCAGTCTAAGTTTATTGATTTGGGCCAATAAGCACAGATTCTTCATTCAATGTTTCAGCTCAAGGGGTTACAAAAAGATCTAATAGTTTATTTTGTCAGTTCACTGAAGCATGGATTAAGCAGTGGCCTACACTAAACCAAATTGAAGTGCCAGACCTGCCTTGATATACTATAGAAGAAGGTATCCAAAAGCTTAGGAAAATCGGCATGTTAGAGTGGGTTTATCAGATTGTACCCACAGACACGTGGAGTGCCCAAAAGACACACATTTTCACACAACAGTGAGAAACAAATTTGTGAATACAGCCCCAGCTCCTTGAAGACTGCTGTGATTGCTATTTTATGTAAGTCGGACTTGACAGTGGGAACTGCCCTAACTGAATTAAAATGCCTAATTGGGGCTAATTGGACCCCATAGTGGTAGGGGCCAAGTGGCAGCATTTAATCACCAAAGACAAGGTGGACATGGTTACCATAATGGACAGCAAAGTCAAAACGTTAATCAGAATAGTCTAACTCATATGGACTTATGGTATTGGCTATTAAGTTAGGGTGTCCCAAGGAGTGAAATAGATGGGGAATCTACTAAATATTTACTTGATCTGTACAAGCAGAAGTATTCTAGGTCAATGAACAGCAATCTAACCCAAATCGCCAGAATAGAGAGTCACAGGCCCTTAATCATTTCCCAGACTTGAGCCAGTTTACAGACCCACAACCCCTTGAATGAAGGGGAGGCTGTATCTCCTTGAGGAAGGACCTCACTACACTGCCAAAAATTTATACTGTTAATCTTTCTCCCAGCCTTCCCCGGAGGGATCTACAGCTTTTTATGAGAGTGACTGTTCACTGGGGAAAGGAAAATAATCAGACTTTTCAGGGATTTCTGGACACTGGCTCTGAGCTAAAACAGATTCAGGAGAGCCAAAACATTACTATGGCCCACCTGTCAGTGTAGGGGTGTATGGAAGTCAGGTTACTAATGAAATATTAGCTCAGGTTCCTCTAACAGTGGGTCCCCAAGCACATCCTGTAGTGATTTCCCCAATTCCAGAATGCATAATTGCAACAGACATACTTAGCAACTGGTAGAACCCCCACATTGGATCCCTGACATGTGGAGTAAGGGCTATTGTGATAGGAAAATCCAAGTGGAAGCCATTAGAACTGCCTCTACCTAGAAAAATATTAAACCAAACAATTCCACATTCCTGGGGGGATTGCAGAAATTACTGCCATCATCAAGGACTTGAAGGATGCAGGGGTGGTTATTTCCACCACATCCCACATTTATCTTGCCTATTAACAGATAGATCTTGGAGAATGACAGTGGATTATCATAAATTTAACCAGGTGGTGACTCCAATTGCACCTGTTCTTCCAGATGTGGTTTCACTGTTTCAGCAAATTGATACATCTCCTGGTACCTGGTATGCATCTGTTGATTCAGCCAATGCCTTTTACTCGATTCCAATTTCGAAGAACCACCAGAAGAATTTTGCCTTCATCTTGCAAGGCCAACAACACACTTTTACTGTCCTACCTCAAGGGTATATCAACTCTCCAGCCATATTCATAATTTAATTCACAGAGACTCTGATCACCTTTCTTTTCCAAAGATGGCACACTGGCCCATTACATTGATGACAATATGCTGATTTGGATATAATAAGGAAGAAGTATCAATGACTCTAGACTTATTGGTAAGGCATTTGCATGCTAAAGGGTGGAAAATTAATCCAACAAAAATTCAGGTGCCCTTCCACTTCGGTGAAATTTCTAGGAGTCCAGTAGTGTGCTGCAAGTCAAGATATTCCTTCTAAAGCAAAGGGTAAGCTGTTACATCTGGTCCCTCCTAAAACTGAAAAGGAGGTACAATGCCTGGTAGGCCTCTTTGGATTTTGGAGGCAACATATCCCTCATTAGGGTGTGTTACTCCAGCCTGTTTATCAAGTGACTTGAAAAGCTGATAGTTTTGAGTGGAGCCTAGAATAAGAGAAGGATCTGCAATAGGTTCAGGTGGCTGTACAAGCTGCTCTGCCACTTGGGTCATATGATCCAGCTGATCCTACTGTTCTTCAAGTGTTCGTGGCAGACAGAGATATTGTTTGGAGTCTTTGGTAGGCCCCTCTGGTGAATCACAGTGCAGACCCTTAGGATTTTGGAGCAAAGCTCTGCCATCCTCTGCATATAACTACTCTCCTTTTGAAAAACAGCTTTTGGCTTGTTACCGGGCCTTAGTAGAGAGTGAATGCTTAACCATGGGCCAACAAGTCACTATACAGGCTGAGTTCCCCATCATGAACTGGATGTTGTCTGATCCACAAAGTCATAAAGTTGGATGTGCAGCACAGCAGTGTTCCATTATTAAATGGAAGTGGTATACACAACACTGAGCTCAAGCTGGACCTGAAGGCAAAAGTAAGTTACATGAGGAAGTGGCCAAATGCCCATGGTCCCCACTCCTGTTACATTACCTTCTTTCTCCCAGTCTGCACCTATGGCTTCATGGGGAGTTCCTTACGATCAGTTGACTGAGAAGAAGAAAACCTGTGCCTGGTTTACAGATGATTCTGCATGATATGCAGGCACCACTCAGAAGTGGACAGTGGCAGCACTGCAACCCTTTTCTGGAATCTCCCTGAACAACAGTGGTGAATGGAAATTCTCCCAGTGGGCAGAACTTTGAGCAGTGCACCTGATTGTTTACTTTGCTTGAAAGGAGAAATGGCCAGATGTGTGACTGTATACTGATTCATGGACTGTGTCATTAGTTTGGCTGTATAGTCAGGGACTTGGAAGGAACTTGATTGGAAAATTGGTGACAAGGAGATATGCGGAAAAGGCATGTGGATAGACGTCTGTGAATGGGCCAAAGAAGTGAAGAAATTTGTGTCTCATGTGAATGTTCACCAAAGGGTGACCTCGGCAGAGGAGGATTTTAACAATCAAGTGAATAGGATGACACATTCTGTGGGTACCAGTTAGTCTGTTTCCTCAGCCACTCCTGTCATTGTCCAATAGGCTCAGGAACAAAGTGGCCATGGTGGCAGGGATGAAGGTTATGCATGGGCTCAGCAACACGAAATTCAACTCACCAATGCTGTTGGCTACAGCCACTGCTGAGTGCCCAATCTGCCAGCAGGAGAGACCAACACTGAGTCCCTGATATGGCACCACTACAAGGGACAATCAGCCACCAACCTGGTGGCAGATTGATTACATTGGACCATTTCCATCATGGAAAGGGCAGCGTTTTGGTTTTACTGTAATAGGCACTTACTGTAATAGGCCTTCTCTGCACACAATACTTCTGCCAAAACTACCATCCATAGATTTACAGAATGCCTTATCCATTGTCACCATATCCCACACAGCATCACCTCAGATCAAGGGACTCACTTCACAGCAAATGAAATGCGGCAATGGGCCCATATTCATGGAATTCACTGGTCTTACCATATTCCCCATCATCCCGTAGCAGCTAGCTAGACAGAACAATGAAATGGCCTTCTAAAGACACAATTCAGTGCCAGCTGGGTGGCAATACTTTGTATGGTTGGAGCAATGTTCTCCAGGAGGTTGTATATGATTTTACCAGCCTCCAATGTATGGTGCTGTTTCTCCTATAGCCAGGATTTATGCATCCAGGAATCTAGGGTGGAAATGGGAGTGGCATCATTCACTATTACCTCTAGTGACCCACTCACAAAATTTTTGCTTCCTGTTCCCATAACCTTATGCTCTGTAGGTCTAGAAGTCTTAGTTCCAAAGAGAGGAATGCTCCCACCTGGAGACACAATACTGATTTCATTGAACTGGAAGTTAAGAGTGCTACCTGCCACTTGGGGCTCCTCACACCTCTGAATCAAAAGGCAAAGAAGGGAGTTACCATATTGGCTGGTGTGATTGATTCTGATTACCAATGGGAAATGAGATTTAATCACATAATGGAGATAAAGGTGAGTATTTTTTTTTTATATCTGCAATACAGGAGATCCTTTAAGGCATCTCTTAGTACTACTATGCCCTGTGATTAAAGTCAATGAAAAACTACAGCAATCCAATTCCAACATGACTAGTAATGGCCCAGACCCTTCAGGAATGAAGGTTTAGGTCACAAAAGACAAAGAACCGTGACCAGCTGAGGCACTTGCTGAGGGCAAAGAAAATATGGAATAGGTGGTGGAAGAAGGTAATTCTAAATACCAACCACAACCACGTGGCCAGTTCCAGAAATAAGGACTGTAATTTCTTCCTTGTTTCATTATACACGTGTGTGTATAGAAAATGTTTTTTTGTTCCTTTGTTTGTTTTCTTCCTCTCTTATCCCATTACTTATAAAATATAAGATGTAAATGAATCTAGTGCATTTTCAGTTGTATGTATGTCAGTTGTATCATGTTAGGGACAAGTATGACTTTATAATTGTCTATTTAGAGATTATATACAGTTTAAGGAGATGTACATAGCTGCCAAGTTGATCTGTAAACAGTACAGGTGGCTTCTGTGATCTACGAACTGTCACAAGGCAGAGCTCTCTGCCTAGTGAGTAACATAGACAGGAAGATACGGAAGGGTAAGGAGCGAGAGGTGGCAGTGAGATGCAGTGGTAGAGAAACTTCAAACAAGAAGTGGTACTTGAGGAGGAACACAGCAGGCTGGAAAAGGGGGCAGGGAGCTTCCTCAGGCAGACCAACATGAAGATATATACTGGGGCAGAATTGTCACAGCACATTTAGGGCCAGGTAACTGCCCCTTATGGGATCAACAACAACAGGTAAGTAGACAGAAAATTCTAGAAGATGATGAGGTTAGAGAATAAATGGACCAAATTGTGGAGAATTTTGAGTCTGTTCTCTAAATGAGTGGATCTGATGATTAAAATCATCTGTTATTGTTGTTAAGTTTAAAAACTTCCAGGGACCCCACTACAGACCTTGTAAGTCAGAATATCAGAGGGTGGAGCCGAGGAGCCTATATTTTTTAAAATTCCCACATAATTCCAATAAACAAGCAAGTTTTGGAACCACTTCTTTAGGCAAGGGACAATCATGGATGGTTTATTATTAGGAAACATGATAAAAGTGGGAATTTTAGAAATATGAGTTCAGCAGTTATATGGAGAGGTTGAGGGACAGAAGACAGGTATTTAAGAAAGGCAATTTCAATACCCTAGGCAGAAGGTGATGAGGACCTACAGGAGGGAAGTGGTTAGGGAGAGAGAATGAAGGAACTGCCAATCCCTAATTTTGGAAATACTTCCCTGGATTCACGTTACCTTTTCTTCTTCTTCTTTTTTTTTTTTTTTTTCTTCACTTTTTCATGAGGAAAGATTGTCCCAAACCACTCTCTCGGGAGGAGCAGAAGCAGTGGTTTCAAAGTGAGGTATGTGCTTCCAAGATTGTAGGATGCTCTTCCACCAGAGGAGTGAGTGGGCAGTGGCTTCTTTGGGTCATTGGCTAGTTTGTTCCCAGAACCTACCTGAACCAGTCTAGTCATTGGCCTTCGCTAGAAAGAAAAGATGTTATCTTCTTTGGGAATGAATGCCCATTTTCCCGAGGCAGGTGTCAGTGCCGAGAGTTAAACTGTGTGTAAAGCCCCAGAGGAGAAGACAGACTCTTTTCTGTGGTGCCATTAACATCCAGCTGGTGACTCATCCAGATAAGGAGAAGCTACAAGAGGTAGAACAACCTATAAAAAAAAAGGTAAATCCTGGCTCTATCATTTTATGGCCTGGCCTGTGCTGAAATAAATCTCCGCCTTGGCTAAACAAAGAATTTCCAAGAAGTCCATATGTCAGGACCAATGACGTGACGGCTGATTTAAACTCATGTGACCAAGGATGGGAAAATCTACCACAGAGCTCATTCTTGGACTCCCTGACTGTCCTGCTCAACCTGAATCCATGGACAGCCATTCAGTGCTGCCTTTGCTAATATCCTTGTCCCTGTTATGGACTAAATTGTGTGCCCCCAAAGCTATGTGAGGTCCTGACCTCTGTACCTGTAAATAGGACCCTGTTTAGAAATAGGGGTTTCCTTTTATTATGTTAATGAGATCATGGCAGAGTAGGGTGGGTCCTAAACCTAATCACTTCTGAGTGGTGTCCTATAAAAAGAGCAGAATAAACTCAGACACACATAGGAGGAAGACAGACACCTAGTGAAGATACATCTTCAAGCAGCTAAGCAACACCAAGTAACACCAGGGCAACAGAAGATGAAAGAGACAAAGATCTTCTCCTAAAGCCCACAGAGACAGAGAGAGCGGGCATAGCCCTGCTGGTGCCCTGAGTTCAGACTCCTAGCCTCCAAAACTGTGAGATAATAAATTTTTGTTCTTTAAAGCCACCAATTTTCTGGTATTTTGTTATGGCAGCCCAAGCAAACTAAGACAGCCCCTTTGGTCCATTTACCTTCCAGTAAGACAATCAAGAAACTGTGAGCCTTAAATATTTGGTAATACTAAGTAATTATTATTAATATGTTTATGTTTTTAAAACTTTTATTTTAGAGGTACATTTTGAAATATTTATAGGTACATTTTGAATTTTTTATTCATGTTAAAAAGATATGCAGACTAAATAAATTTGGCACCATGCTATATAAACATAGTTTGAATTCTCTCTTGAAATCTTATTTATTTATTTACTAACATTATACTTTGTCAAATCCTTGAATGTTCTTCAAAAACCTGGTTTTTACTGTCCGCAGAATGTTCCATCATATACATGGGCCATAATGTATTTATCTCATCTCCTGTGTTAGATCTAGTGACCCCTTAGACGCCAAAGCAATTCAGTTCTCTTCTTCCTTGACCTTCTGTGGTACTTGAGGCTCTTGGCCATACTTCTGCCTTGAAAAGCTCCTTCGTTGGCTTTTGTGATATTCTCTTGATCTTCCCCTCTCTGACCTTCTTTGGCCTTCTATGACCTGTCTTCCTCCCGATCCCTAAATAAAGCTTCACCCCAAGGTTCCACCTAGGTCCTGTCTTTCCCTCTTTTTATTCTCTTTCTCTCCCTAGGTCAGCCCTTGGTCTCTTGGCCTCACAGCAAAGGATTCTCAAATTTATACCTTCAGCCCTGACCTCTTTCCGGTGTTCAAGACCTGCATCTTCCCTGTCTATTGTATATGGTCACCAAAATATAGTCAAGATAGTCTCACCAACACTACTGACCAACCAAGTGAGCCATCTTTA
The DNA here is from genome assembly GCF_024166365.1 of Elephas maximus indicus. NCBI lineage: Eukaryota > Metazoa > Chordata > Mammalia > Proboscidea > Elephantidae > Elephas > Elephas maximus. The sequence goes on from NC_064835.1 coordinate 61,110,773, forward strand.
ACTAGATTTGTCTGACTCCTTGATACTGCTCTCTTCTCATTTTGATGCCTTGGAGTCACTATAACTCTTTCCTTCATCCTTCACTTCACCAAGTCACCATACCCTATAGAATCTATCCTGAAATATTTCCCACAAAATGTCTTACTTTCCATTCTCACTGCTTCATTCAGACCTTGAATTTCATCTCCTACTTTACCTCCTACTTGGTCTTCTCTTTTCTCTCCAATCCATTTTACCTCCTGCTGCCATAATAATTTTCCTGAAGCTTAACTTTAATTGGGTGACTTATCTGTTCAATAACCTTTCGTGATCCGCCATTACTGATCAAATTTAATCCCAACATTTAATGCCTATTTTAATATGGCCCCAAACAACCTTTCCAATCTTATTTCTCACTTCTTCCCATACACATCTTGGATAGTGAGTAGTATGATTCCAGAGTCAGATTCCAACCTAGTAGTGCTATGGCTTTAGGTAAATTATCTAAGTTCTCTGAACCTCAGCTTCTTCACCCATAAAATGGGAGCATTAGCAAAGCCTAACTCATGGAGTTGTTAAGAGGATAAAAAGAGATAAAGTACATAAAGCATAATAGCGGGCATATAGATCAAAGACCACAGCCGTCAGTATGGATTACTGAAGAATATAAAGAAAACAAAAATCCTCACAACTGGACCAATAAGAAACATCATGATAAATGACGAAAAGATTGAAGTTATCAAAGATTTTACTTTACTTGGATCCACAATCAACACCCATGGGAGCAGCAGTCAAGAAATCAAAAGACGCATGCACTGGGCAAATCTGCTGCGAAAGACCTCTTTAAAGTGTTAAAAAGCAAAGACGTCACCTTGAAGACTAAAGTGCACCTGACCCAAGGCATGATGTTTTCAATCACCTCATACGCATGTGAAAGCTGGATGATGAATAAGGAAGACCAGAGAAGAACTGACCCGTTTAAATTGTGGTGTGGGCAAAGAATATTGAACATACCATGGACTGCCAAAAGAACAAACAAGTCTGTCTTGGAAGAAGTACAACCAGAGCGCTCCTGAGATGCAAGGATGGTGAGACTACATCTCACATACTTTGGACAGGTTATCAGGGGGAATCAGTCCCTGGAGAAGGACATCATGCTTAGTAAAGTAGAGCGCCAGCAAAAAGTGAGGAAGACCCTCAAGGAGATGGATTGACACAGTGGCTGCAACAATGGGCTGAAGCATAACGATGATTGTGAGGATGGCGCAGGTCCAGGTAGTGTTTCATTCTGTTGTACACAGGGTCACTATGAGTCAGAACTGACTCGACGGCACCTAACAACAAGAAGTACATCCTTAATAAATGTTAGCTATTGTTAGTTTTCATAATCGACTCGATGGCACTGGGTTTTTATTGTTAGTTTTATTCTACATCACTGCAGTCAAACTAAATTGCATGATTTGCCCATACAAGTTCTAGTATTTCCCACCCCTGTATTTTTGCTCATACTATTCCCTCTGTAGGTTTTGCCCTCATCACTTCCACATTCTGAAATCCCTCCTATACAGTAAGTACCCATTTTTTCCAGACCACTAGCCACAAGTGAGCTCTCTTCGCTCCTCTGAACTTTGGGGCTTTTTTTCTTCTAACATTCCTGAGGCATTTACATTGCCTCGTGATGAGTTGTATGAAGGCTTTATCTCCCTATAAATAAGAGTAGAACTTCCTGGAGTCCCTGGGTGGTACAGATGGGTATGGACTGGCTGCTAACTGAAAGGTTAGAAGCTCAAGTCCACCCAGAAATGTCTTGGAAGAAAGCTTGGTGACCGACTTCCAAAAAATCAGCCATTGAAATCCTATAGAGCACAGTTCTACTCTGACATGCATGGGGACACCATGAGCTGGAGTCAGTAACAACTGGTGGTAATGTCTTCCTCATCTTTTTATCCCCTACACAGCCCAGCACAGGGCCTGGCACAGAAACTCAGGAAACTTTCATTGAAAGATTGAATGGATGACATTCCTGTTTCTCATCAATAAAGTTTCATCTTGATCAATTAAACAAATATTTATTAAGCATCTTTCATATGCCTAGGATTAGTGAATATGGTCCTTGCCCTGTGAATGCTAACAGCCTATTTCAGAGGATTATATGTTCAGAAAGAAAACCAAGAACAAGTCAGGCAATATTTAACAATGTGTTAATTCAACTATAATCAAGTTTCACAATATATAATACAGACAGACAGCTTCCTGGGGAGTCAAGTTAAGGAGGAGTCCATAGGAGCTGGTCATGGCAGGAGGCGGAGGCAGAAATCTTCAATGGAAGGTTGAGCTCTCTGAAAGCCAGTAGAATTCAGGTAGGGAAAGTAGAGGGAGGTGTAATTCTGCAGCAGAATTATAACTGCTTTCAAGGGGAGAGGGGCATACATTAATGGAGGTGGTCACCTACAGAGTTAATGATTCTTGGTGCTGGAGTACCAGTCGATGGCAATGGATGCCAACCACATTGTTCAAGTGTGGTAATTATCATAATTATGAACACCAAGGATTAACACTGATCTGTCAGGAGACCATGTGAGTAATGACTGTCTCTGAAACCTGTAGCTCAGTCAAAGCAACTACAATTCCTGGAGAATCAACTTCGATTAAAGAAGTTTCTGGGGTTTACTTTTTTTCTTTTGTGGCTCTGACTTGCTATACAGATTTCATAGTTACATCTCCACACTTCACTGAGAAGAAAAGAGTTGGTCAGGAAGTTGGACTTCCTCTCAGCCATATAAGACTTTAAGCTTGAGTCAATTATGATTTATAAGATGTAATTTAAGGAATCCTAGAAAGAAACCTACTGCTCAAAAAGATCGCACCGAAAAGCCTGTTCCAGGTGGCTGAAATGACACCATTAAATGCAGTTTTGTCCAATTCCCTTCTTACATATGTAAATATTCCCGAGGAAAGCCATATTCATCTCTAGTCTTTTGGTTTGGATGTCATTAGCATCAGTTTGAGGAGAGAAGGCATAGAAAGGGACGAAGAGGACAGGCTTCTGCAGAGGGAAAGTAGGGGACAAAACAACCAACACTCCATCTGGTCTAAAGAAAAAAGACTTTAGACTGCAGACCCAGGACCTCGTCTACTGCTTTCTGCAGGGACCAGCAGTAAGAGTGAAGTCGGCCAGGTGGCTGGAGCAGGCAGTTCTCCCTTGGACGTGCAGGGTGGCATGCCTCACCTGTCCCTAGGAGGCGGCGCACATGGGAGGGCAGCTGCCCACGCTCAGATCCTCAGTGGCACTGGATGCAGTTATGCAAGATCTGATGAAATGTGCAGGGTGCCCTTCCCAGGCACCTCGCTGCAGCTGGGCCCTGGGGCTGGCTGTATGGCCGTCAAGGGGCTGATAACCATGTAGGGAATTCTGTAGGAAGGTGCTACGGGTTAAAAGAGAGACAGATGTCAGCCATACCTAGAAGCAGAAGCATCAAAGATGTGAAATCCGTGTGAAATTGTTCACTACATATTAGTAAGTAAGCACAAATAAGCCCGTGCTTACCTTGCTTACTGGATAATCTGTCCTTGTCAGGGACTGTAAATTTGAAAAGAGGCTTTGATTCTGTAGGAAGGTAATGTGGGTTTGGGAGAGAGATGCCAGCCATACCTAGAAGCAGAATCTTTGATGTGGTGAAAAAATGTGAAATTGTTCACTGCAGATGAACTGGTGAGCAAGGTAGGCACCATGCTTACCTTGCCTGTTGGATAATTCACTCCTGTATCTAACCCTGCTCTTTTCTTGCTTCTCTGAATTACTTTGTCACAGATTTACGGCACTGAACGCCTTCACTGAACAGCAATCAGCACTCATGCACCCACCTGCAAGTGAAAGGGGAAATTACAGACTTGTAGCTGGGCGACTTGTGACTGGAAGGACTTCAGGTCAGAGTAGAGCATCTGCCAGGGACGTCTGGACATCTGGACATATTCCAGAGTACTCGAATAACTGAACTTTAGATATATGAATTTCAAAGAGCGCAATAACTGAAAAAAGACTTGATATAGGCTCCACGTCCCCCGGAAACTTCAGTTTGGTTTGTTTTTCCATTATGTGAATTTGGAATGGAATTAATATCTATTTGCATAAATGCAATTCAATGCTGTAGAACAGCTGTTCATCACCAAAGCAAGCAATTGATCCACATCAGTCAGAGCTGGTGTGTTATCAATGCCACCTCCATGAAGTCACTGTGATTTCCATCAGGTCTGCCGCATCCTGCCTCTGTTGCTTAGAATGGGCCATGTGACATTACCAATGGATCAGTTGGAGCCCAACGACTTACCCCATCACCCTGAGCTCTGACCCTCAGCAAACTCTTGCTTCAGGCATTCTAATGCCATGATTTTGAAAATGATTTTTTTTTTTAAATAACTTTAAAACAATTCTTTAGAGTGATGGTTAAGAACACAGACCTTGAGGTCAAGCTGCCTGGGTTCGAACCCTGACTCCAACTTATTAACGTTGTGGCCTTTAGAAAGTTACTTATTCTCTCTGTACTACTTAAAAATAAAAACAGTTTTAAAAACTGTTGCCATGGAGTCAGTTTCAACTCATGGCAACCCCACCTGTGTCAGAGTAGAACTGTGTACCATAGGCTTTTCAGTCACTGTTAAAAATGGCGCCGACTGTAAAAATGGCACGGCAGTAGTGTCAGACCTCCTCATCTAACTTCACAAGGGGGAGGAGAGAAAACCGTTATCCACATCAGTATCCCAAGGCTGATTGCTGTGAAATAGAGGTCAAACGTACCTCCACTCTCCAAATTTTTTACCAATTCCTACAACAGCCATCCCTCCCACAGCACTCTACTTCTCTGCTGGGTTCAGTAATTCGTTGCAATGGCCACACAGAACTCACAGGTAATACAATTCTGGGGTTTACTAGGGAAGTATTAGGTTACAATCCAGGATCAGGAACAACTCAAGATACTGTTCTTCGGTCAGGACAGCTTCTCAGCCGGGCTCACAGGCAAGCTTCTCCCTGGATCTTGGCCCCTCAGCCCCTTAGGCCTCTTGGGCCAGCCCGGCCTCTGCCCTGCTTAGGCAAGTGTTACAAAGCTCTTTAGCTACACTGATAAGTGCCCAGAGGCACCTTACTCTGCCAGTAAGCCTCAGCCTGAAGGTACTTTCTCACTCTGTGGGCCAGAAAGCCCACTGCACCATCTCCTGCTGGTCTCCTGGTTCTGCTGTGCAGGTTCTCTGCCATGTTTGTTGCCTGCTTTTTGCTGTCTTGCACTGTCTCCAGCTCTCCTTTCTCGGTGATAGTGAGGTTCCCCTCTTTCTGCCTCTGAATGGCTCATTTTAAGGGGTGGCAGAACTGACCAATCCCTTGGCTGGAGTTCCACACATCTTATTTGCATGCTCCTACCCCTACAAGTGTGCCATGCACCATATCTGCATTTTTAGCAAGCTATCCAATCCCTTTGGTAGGCCACAAGCACCTTATTTGCATAGTCCTACCCAATCATTTGGTGGGACTTAGAAGACCATGGCCAGAAAGGCCATATAAAAGCAATCCGTTGCACCACAGTGGCTGATTTTTCAGAAGTAGATTACCAGGCCTTTCTTCTGAGGCATCTCTGGGCAGATTCCAATCTCTAATCTTTCTGTTAGCAGCCGAGGACGTTATCTATTTGTGCCACCCAGGGACTCCTATGTTACTAAATGGGAATGACAATACAGTTCTCATAGGATTGCTGTGAATTCTAAATGAGATAATACAGATGACCCCTGTAGTACAGCATACGGAGAAAGAGGATGCGCTCTGAGCTCAATGCCTGGGTGTGTGTGCAGGCTTTGACACTTGCTAGCTTGGGAATCTAGGGCAAGTTATTTCACTTCTCTGTGCCTTGGGTTTCTCATCTATAAAATGCGGATGAAAAGATTATCGTTCTCAGAGAATGGAGAATTAAATGAGCTAGAACAGTGCCTGTGACACAGTAAGTAGTCAATAAATGTTATTCTTTTAAACCTGAACAATTCTATTGCTATTTTCAGCATCCTGTTGTTTGGATTATTCTGGTATTTAGACTTCCAGACAAAAAATTTTTATCTCTTCTGTTAATCATCACGCAGTTATCTTGAGTAAAATCTTATGTAATCCTGTCACAACATTAGGAGGTAGGGGTCCTCATCCCTATTTTACAAATGAAGAAACTAAGGCTCAAAGTAGGTAGGTGTATGACTTGCCCAATGTCATGCAGCAAGAGGAAGCAGGATGCACACCCAGCTCTTTTCTTTCCAAGAATAGAGCTCATAATTCCTCTAAAGCTGCAATGAATACACATTTTATAAGCATTTCCCAGATGTCTATGAACCCAGTGCCACCAAGTTGATTCTGACTCATAGCAACCCTATAGGACAGAGTAGAACTGCCCCATAGGGTTTCCAAGGCTGTAAATCTTTACGGAAGCAGACTGCCACACCTTTCTCCCTCAGAGCTGCTGGTGGGTTCCAACTGTTGACCTTTCAGTTAGCAGCTGGGCACTTGACCACTGCGCCACCGGGCTCCTTCAGCTATCTGTGGAGTGTTTGAGATTTTTCAGATTACAGAAGCTTCTTAAAATCAGATCTCAGCTTTTCAAGGAAACTAAAAGAAATACACTTCAAGCCTTTTCTTTGTAACAGACCATTTGATTTACTAATGGCCTATTAGGTGGTGTGTTTCAGAGGGGAGGGAGCCGAGGGGCTGCAGAGTGGGCCAGTGGGGGTGCCAGCCTCTCAAGAACTTCAGAAGCGTTAAGCCCTGTCTCCTCCTACTCCCGGCACCCCACACTCGTGGTGTTTCACAGTAATGAAATGATTTATTTTAATCCTTTCTTCCCTGATACACTCTAGAAAGCCCAGGCCTGTGTCTAATATGTCCGTAGTATTTTAAAAGTTCTTTCAATTTCCTTTCTGGAAAAAACGAAAATGCAGAAAAGAAGCCTTTTAACTTTTGACTGAAAGGAGGCAGGAAATAAACATCTCTTTGGACACTCAATAACAGAGCCAACCCAATCTATAAGGAAAAGAGCTTAGGGATAGATTTGATTACTTTTGGCCAAATATTCTGTTGAATATCTTCATTTTATGATATTAATAATAGTAAAAAAAAAAAAAAAAACCAAACCCATTGCCATCGAGTCAATTCTTACTCACAGCAACCCTATAGGACAGAGTAGAACTGCCCCAAAGAGTTTCCAAGGAGCACCTGGTAGATTAGAACTCGGGACCTTTTGGTTAGCAGACATAGCTTTTAAACACTATGCTGCCAGGGTTTCCTAGTAGAAATAATAATAGCTAGCATTAATCAAATGCCAACCACGAATAGGCACTATGCTAAGCATGTTCCGCATATTAACTCATCCAAGTTCTGCAGTAACCATATAGACTAAGGAGTCCAGTCATTCTCATTTTACTGATGAGGAAGCAGGCTGAAAGAGAGTTGAGGGTTGTCCACGCCACACAGCTGGTAAGTAAATAGCAGAACTGAGATTGGAACCCAAGTCTGTCTGCCTCTGCCCCATTCTGCCTTCTGGAGTGGCAGGGCTGCTGCAGCTACTGCTGCTTCTGGGCTGGCTCAGGAGCGGCACCTAGCATGGAGCAGCGGTTGGGGAGCGGGTGTACATGCTTCCTCCCCCAGTCGTCTTGATTTCTTTCTCTGATTTATTTTCTGCTTCAAGCAGCCTGGATTTGTACCCGAGTCATCATCCTTGGCTCCTTCCTAGCTGCGCTTTGCTTTCCTCCCTTGACTCAGGCCTCAGAGTGCTCTCTCCCCTAGTTCCTGTCACCAAGACCAGGGGAAATATCTAGTGTCAGAGATCAGCAGAGCCCTCCATGTGACCTCCTGACAGACAGACGCTCTCCTTCCTAGTGAGCTGCGTTCACCCCTCCAATGAGTGTTTTTGATGGCAGTCAGCCAGGCTGAGGCCTCATCCCTCCCCCCACGAGTCACAGATGCCTAGGTCACAGGGAACAGCTGCTCCTTGCGTGTTCCTGGCCCCAAAGCCCAATGTTTCCACGTGGTTCATGCAGTCCTGAAGCCTCTCAGTTCTCCTCCCTTGACCCCGTTTGCCCCTACCCACCAAACCCCCCAGAGCCAGTTCATTTTATGACTGACAGTACAGCCAATTTGCTTTTGGGATTTGATTTCCAAATACTCGGCAGCCCCAGTAATTTCAGCAACAACTGTACAGGCAGCCCCCATTCATTCATGACTTCTGTTCCCAAGGCCTTTTTTTTTTTTTTTTTTGAGCCCCATTGACACAGTAGTTAAGAGCTTGGCTACTAACCAAAAGGTCGGCCGTTTGAATCCACGACCGCTCCTTGGAAATCCTACAAGGCAGTTCTACTCTGTCCTATAGGGTCACTATGAGTTGGAATTGACCGGATGGCAGCAGGTTTGGTTTTTGGGTTTTGGTGTTTTTTTGTTTTTGTTTTTTGCTTTTTTTTTTTACTTTTTAAGGGTTATTTAGAATCCCAAACTCATTTTCCTATTATATCTGGTTCTAAATAATCATTAGGTACCATGACAGATCTTAGAAGTGACTTGTCATAGCACAGGCTGAGCATCGACAGTGAAAACTGAATACCTCCACACCAGCTAAGATTAGACAGGAACGTTTTCCCTCAATGCAGCATCAAGGGAAAGCATCTACAACTGGAGAAGGGGAAAGAGCAGCAGGGATTCTCTAGGGGGATCTGAATAACTTCAGAACCCATAAAGCAAGAGCTGATCAACTCCCACATGCATAGGCAATGCCAGGAGAGTTTGTTAAAATGCAGATTCTCAGGCATCACCCCCAGAGATTCCGATTCCTCAGGTCTGAAGTTGGACCCAGAATCTGCAGCACTAGTAGGAACTTGTCCAGTGCAGAAGTCTATAGCTAACCCTTGGAGAGAAGTTGCTTGAGGGATAGCTTAGCTTCCTGGTACTGCTGTAACAGATATACCATAAATGGGTGGCTTTAAAGAGCAGAACTTTATTTTCTCACAGTTTAGGAGGCTTACCCATTACCCATTGCTGTCAAGATGATACTGTCTCACAGAGACCCTATAGGACAGAGGAGAATTGTCCCATAGAGTTTCCAAGGAATGCCTGGTGGATTCGAACTGCCAACCTTTTGGTTAGCAGCCATAGCACTTATCCACTATGCCACCAGGGCTTCCATTTAGGAGGCTAGAAGTCCAAACACAGGGTATTGGCTATAGGGGAAGGCGCTCTCTCTGGCAGCTCTGGGAGAGATACTTGTCTTGGTTTCTCTTGTCCTGACATTCCTCAGTTCCTTGTCAGTCTTCATGTGGCATCTATCTCCCCCCCATTGGAGCTTGCTTGTCTCTGTGTCTCTGCTGCTCTTTATGTAACTCAGAACTGATTAGGTTTAAGAACTGCTATGGCCTCATTAACAGCACAAAGAAAACTCTATATTTCCACAAAGGATCACAGCCACAGGTACAAGGGTTAGGATTCTAACACATATTTGGTGGGGGACGAAATTCAATCCATAACAAGAGACCAAGAACATCTGGGAGAGAGAGACTGAGCCCACCAGGGAGAAGGACCCAGGCAGCAAGAAGATAGAATGGTTTCCTGAGGAAGGTACTCAGAAGGGAAGAAAGTCAGGGAGAGAACAGGAATGCACTATGGATAAGAAAGAGATTTGAAGGGACTATGACTTTCACATCCTAAAGGGACTACTGTATTTTATGCAAATAGCGCGCCCCTTTGTTTTCTGGCCACGCCCTTCCCCTTTGCCCCACAAGGGCTGCCAACAAATCCTCCACAAGTTGCCATTAAAAAAAAAAAAAAAAACCAGCATAGCGTGCTTAGGAAAATACCTAGCTGGGGAGAGCGCCACCACCGGCAAACAAACGCATAAGATGTGCATTATCTGCATAAAAAATACGGTAAGCATTCTTTATACAGTTCATAAATCATCCCAGAACATTCCCAGAGAGCATTTAGGCAGCCTTTCTTAAACATTCACGTTACGGGAAGTGAAAAAGCAGTTCATTTCACTTTTAATTTTGACCCCAACTCATGACAACTCCAGATGTGTCAGGGCAGAACTGTGCTTCACAGGGTTTTCAATGGCTGGTTTTTCCAAAGTAGATACCCAGGCCTTTCTTCCAAAGCACAGCTAGGTGAACTCCAACCTTTCAGTTAGCAGCCAAGCGCATTAATCCTTTGCACCACCGAGGGACTCCTCAGCACGGACGAGGGTCTTTTAAAAAGGCAGCATGTTATTCTCACATGGCTTCTTAGATCATCTTCTCAGCATAGTGATTGCCTCTTCAAATGATGAAGCGCTGCGTCATGTTTTTACTCTGTTTTTCTTCCTTTCCGATGTGTCAGTATTCCTTCTTCTAGTATTTCCTTTCTGATTCAAGAACTTCTTTGGCCATTCTTTGAGGGTAAGTTAGGTCTGCTGGTGACAAATTCTCTTGATTTTCCTTTATCTGAGAATGTCTTTATTCCGCTTCTTTCCTGAAGAATATTTTCACTGGATGTAGAATTCTGAGCTCACAGTATTGTCTTTCAGCACGTGAGAAATGTTTGCCTCTTCCCTCTGATCTCCATGGTTTCTTATGAGAGATCACTGTCATTTGAAGTGTTTTTCTCCTGTAGATAAGTTGTTGTTTCTCTCTTGCTGCTTTCAAGGTGTTTTCTTTGTTTTTAGTTTTCTGGAGTTTGATTATGATGTGCCTTGAATTTCTTTGGATTTCTCCTGTTTGGCATGTGCTTAGCTTCTTGAGTCTTTAGGTTTATGGCTTTTATGAAATTGGGAATTTTTTTCAGTCATTATTTCTTCAAATTTGTTATTACATTTTTTAATTCTAAAATTTCTATGTAGCTTCTTTAAATCTTCTATCTCAGCAAAGATTTTCTTTTCTCATTCAAGTTGAGATTTTCCTGGTTCTTGGCATGATGAGTGATTTTCTGTTTTATTCTGGATATTTTGGGTGTATTATGTTAAGAGAATCTGGATCTTATTTAAATCATCTGCTTTAGACTGTACTGGTAGGAGAAGTGTCATTACTGTCAGGTGGGGATGGAAGTCCCCAGTTGGAGAGAGGTGTCTCATTACTCCTGAGTGCAGATGAAAGTTCCAGTTTCCAGTTCACTCACACCACAGGGTGGGGTGCTTCCCACTCTACCTCCTCTGATACAACCCTGGCAGGGAGGGGGAAGGATGCCTTCCTACAGCTGGGTGAGAATGGAAGTCTAGGCTCCCCACTTGGCCTTTGTTGATAGGGATGGAGCTGCAGTTTTTTATATGGGTTGTATTTTTCTGCCTCTTTGCATGTCTTGTAATTTTTGGCTGGGTGCTAGACATTGTGAATTTTACTTTGTTGGGTGTTAGATATTTTTATATTCTTATAAATATTCTTAGAAACCCTGGTGGTGTACTGGTTAAGTGCTATGGCTGCTAACCAAAAATGTCGGCAGTTCGAATCCACCAAGCATTCCTTGGAAACTCTATGGGGCAGTTCTACTCTGTCCTATAGGGTCACTATGAGTTGGAATCGACTCGACAGCAGTGGGTTTGGTTTTTTGGTTTTATAAATATTCTTGAACTTATTTTCTGGGGTGCAGGTAAATTATTTGGTAATAGTATGGTCCTTTCAGGTTTTGCTTTTATGATACTTTAGGAGGGTCCTGAAAAGGGATAAGGCTAGGCCTATTTTTGCCTCACTACTAAGGCAAGACCCTTCTGTGTATACTACCCAAAGCCCTGTGAAATGTGAGGTTTTCCAGTCTGGCTTGTGGCAACAGGCATTTTTACTTCTAATATGTTCAGATAGTTTCCTCCCTCATACACATGTGTACTTAACAGTACTAATCTGAATATTTGAGGGGGACCCTCTGCAGATTTTACAGTTCTCTCTCTGTGCAGCTCTCTAGTCTCCAGTACTCTGTCTTGCCAACTCTAGTTGCTTTGGCCTTCCCAGATTCTCGTCTCTGTTTCCTCAACTCAGAAAGTCTGCCAGAGACCATCTAGGTTTCCCCCTTCTTGTACTGTGTGGCCTGGAAACTCCTTTAAAGCAGAAAGCTGGAGTAATCGCAGGGCTCACCTCATTTGTTTCCTTCTCTCAGGAATCAGTGTCTTTCATTGCCTGATGACCATGTCCTGAAAACTGTTGTTTCATGTATTTTGCTTAGTTTGCTTTATTTCAAGAGAAAGAGATACAGCTATGCACACATTATTATTGTTTTTGTTGAAACATTTAAGAGGCACTTGCACACATCATGCACCTCAATCCCCAATACTTCAGCATGTACCTTGTAAGAACAAGGATATTCTCTTATATTACCAAGTACAATTAACAAATTCAGAAATTTTAGTATTGAGAAAAAATTATTATATAACATATAGACTATGATGCTATAACAGAAATACCATAAGTGGACGGCTTTGATATTGTTGTAGTTAGGTGCTGTGGAGTCAGTTCTGACTCATAGCAACCCTATGCACAACAGAACGAAACACTGCCTAGTCCTGCGCCATCCTCACGGTTGTTGCTATGCTTGAGCCCATTGTTGCAGCCACTGTGCTAATTCATCTGGTTGAGGGTCTTCCTCTTTTTCTCTGACTCTCTACTTTACCAAGCATGATGTCCTTCTTCAGGGACTGATTCCTCCTGATAACACATCCAAAGTACACGGGATGTAGTCTCACCATCATTGCTTCTAAGGAGCAGTCTGGTTGTACTTCTTCCAAGACAGATTTGTTCGTGGATGGTTTTAACAAACGGAACTTTATTTTCTCACAGTGCAGAAGGCTAAGAGGTTCAAATTCAGATGCTGGCTCTAGGAGAAGCCCGTCTGTCTCTGTCGGCTCTGGAAGAAGATCCTTGTCTCTTTTGAGTTTCTGTTACAGGAAATCTTCATGTGGTTTGGCATCTCTCTTCCCCCATTTCTGCTTACTCACTTGCTTGTTTAATCCCTTTTATATCTCAAAAGAGATTGACTCAAGACCCACCCTACACTAATCCTATCTCATTAACTTAACAAAGACAACTTATTCCCAATTGGAATTACAACCACAGACATAGAGGTTAGAATTTACAACACATTTTACGGGGTGGGGGGGAACAATTCAATCCATAATATGCCACCTTTTGGCCTCCCAGAATTCATGTCACCGGGACACTGGGAATTACGTGAGAATAAATGGCAACAATGGTAAATAACTGTTACATACATGATCCTACAATAACAGTAATGTTATTGTTAGGTGCTATTGAGTGAGTTCCAACCCATCGTGACCCAATGTACAACAGAAAAACCACTGCCTGGTCCTATGCCATCCTCAAAATCATTGCTGTGTTTAAGCCCATATTGCAGCCACTGTGTCTATCCATCTCTCTGAAGGTCTTCCTCTCTTTCACTGACCCCCTACTTTACCAAGCATGATGTCCTCCTGATAACATGTCTAAAGTACGTGAGACAAACCCTCATCATCCTTGCTCCTCAGGAAAATTCTGGCTGTGCATCTTCCAAGACAGATTTGTTCATTCTTCCGGCGGTCTATTGGTATATTCAATATTCTTTACCAACACTGTGATTCAAATGCATCAATTCTTCTTCGGTCTTCCTTATTCACTGTCCAGCTTTTGCATGCATATGAGGGCATTGGAAATACCATAGCTTGGGTCAGGTGCACTTTAGTCCTCAAAGCGACATCTTTGCTTTCTAATACTTTAAAGGGGTCTTTTACAGCAGATTTGCCCAGTGCAAGCCACCACAGTATGACAAGCTGACAGACAAGTGGTGGATCAATCCATAACCATCTATAATTAAATTTTGCCAATATCTTTTATAGCATTTTTTCCCAATCCAGAAGCCAGTCCAAGACTATGAATTGTATTTATTTGTCAAAGACCTATTTTAAAATATAACCCAAATGAATCCCTAGTTAGTCAAATGCAAGGTAGCAGAGGGGTTGAGATGCCAGCCTTGTCCTGCTATGCCTAGCGTATAATTTTGCCCCTAGGACCTAGCCCTAACCCTACTTTGCCTCAATTTCTCCCCAGTCTCTATCTCTGCCTCTCTACTGTTCAGTTTTCTGAAGATTCCAGGGAGTTAGGGAGGAGAGAGTGGTATACCAGGGTCCCTGCCTGGTCACTGTGTTTGGTGCCCTCTAGCTGGCCTCTGCAAATAAGATCTTTCCACTCCTCACATGGCACTTTGATGAGTGTGAAGTGGAAATGCTCAGAAGTGCTCAATGGGGCACAAAAACTAATTGAAGGGAAATGAAGGAATGTCAAACAAATAGACAAACTCAGAAGTAAAAATCAATTAGTCAAAATCTGTCCTGCTAGAAAATAAATGAGGTGCAAAGGGATCGGCCATGAAATATGAGTCAGTGAACCTCATCCAGGCAACCCTAGACCAGTACTGCTTCTGCCAGAAACTTCCCCAGGTCTGCTCTAGATTCCCCATCTGTTCCCATCCCTCCTCCCTGCCATTACACCCACATGCTTCAACTTCCTGGAAAAGCCCTAGCCACAATCACTACTGACTGAAATCTGACCTTCAATCCACATCACAGCTCCCTTTCTGATTACTGCAGCCAAAAGGGACCCCTTTCTATATCTTCATAGGCACTCGTGTGCCACTAATCAGGGTTTACCTGAGCCCGAAGTCATTAGGTATGTGTGTTCTGACCCCCTCCCAGACTGCAAGGCTCTGTGGTGTCATGGAAAACTAAAACACCTGTCTGGATAATTACAAAGGCTTTGAGGTCAGACCTGGACATACGACCTTGGGCCTATTGAGTGACCTTAGAATGTAATCTTGTATGAGCCTCGGTTTACTTATCTGTAAAGTGGGGACATAATATCTAATGTTATCATGGTGAAAATTAAATGAAATTACTTGCTTCTTGAGTTGCTCTAACAAAGTAGAAAACCAAACACGTGGCTTATTGGAGTAGTCATTCTATTATTGTCTTTGTCCTGGAGGAAATGATATCTAATTGTTATTTTAATTTCTTTTTTTAAAATACTGCTTGTGTTTAATAAATATTGAACTAAAATGGATACACTTCTGTCCCTCTTGGACCTCAACCAAATCTGTCTGTACATTTGAAAGCTTTGTTGGTCTAGGATGAGTGGTCATGAAGACAAAATGATCATAATCGGGATGAAGCTGATTGATCCCTGCCAGGAGTTGAAGGACCCAAAGGAGAGGGGAACAAAGACATCTGCAAATGTGGGAGGAACTGAGGAGCAGCTGGGCAAATCAGGGGACCCTAGAGCAGGCAGGAAGGCAGTCAGGATATGAAGCTGTGTTTGGAGTGGGCAAGAGGGTGGGCAGCAACCCAAGCCCACTACACGCACACTGACCTGAAGGCATGCAGGGACTCTGGGAGTTGGGAGCATTGATGGAGATGTCTGGTTAAGTTTGAATCCAGCCCACACTGGTAGACAGGCTGCAATTTTTGCTCACTTAGGTCAGTTCATTAATACAATAATTAGTACCAGTTGCTGTCAAGTCAGTTTTGACTGATAGTGACCCCATGTGTATGAGTAGACTTGTGCTCCGTAGGATTTTCAATGGCTGTGATCTTTTGGAAGTAGATCACCAGGCCTTTCCTCTGAGATGCCTCTGGTGGATTCAAACCACCAACTTTTCAGTTAGTGGCCAAGTGCTAACTGTTTCTATCACCCAGGGATTCCATTAGTACAATACCCAAAACCAAACCAAACCCATTACCGTAATTGAGTCGATTCTGACTCATAGCAACCCTATAGGGTTTCCAAGGCCATAAATCTTTACAGAAGCAAGCGGCCACGTCTTTCTCCCATGGAGCTGCTGGTGGGTTTGAGCAGCCAAACTTTTGGTTAGCAGGCAACTGCTTTAGCCACTGCAACACCAGGGCTCTCCTTATTGGTACAATAGTTGTCCCCAAATAATAACTTTTCTTCATTCCTAATTGGCTAAATAATAATAACAATTAACAGTATTAACTTTCCACATGACAGAAGCTACACTCTATACATATAATCTAATTTGACCCTTACAATGACTTCATCAAGTTTGCACTATCATTATTCCCGTTTTACAGATGAGAAAGGTGAGGCTCAAAGACGTACAGTGACTTGATCAAGGCCACACAGCTAGTAAGAGGGGGAGGCAGGGTAAGAACTCAGGCCTCTCTTTCTTCAAAGTCTAAGTTTTTAACCACAACATTTTACAAGGGCCACAGTCTTTACTCAGCACATGATTCATACTTAATACTATTTCCTCAAATTGAAGGCTAAATAGTCATGAGAAACTAAAAGCAAGGCTTCAGTAGCAATGACACATGAAGAATGGGGAGAAGGAGACTAAGAATTCTGCCTCTCCCCAGCCCCAGTCCACACTGGTGACTCATCTAAGACTCCAATAAGCCATGTGTTTGGTTTTTCTGCCTACTTTGTAAGAACAACTTAGCCCCTGCCTCACCAAGCAGGGTTGGATATTTGATGCACTTGACTCTTCAGAGATGTGACACTCACTTAGGCCCAGAGAATCGATCTGTTTCCTGATTCACACATTCTGACCCCTTTCTCCCCTGCACAATTCAATCTAAAACAAGTGCCAGGAACTCAGACTTCTGGAGTCCCATTTCGCACCTGGCTACCACCCCTGAGGCTTGTGTCTGTGCTTGCTGGGTCCTCTCTAACACAGATCCACAGGTGGGACTTGGCCGCATTTAAAGAGAACAGCTGCAAACTCAAAGCCTTAGGAAAGGGGCACAGAAGGACCCTCCCTCATGCTTGCAGCTCCTGGTGGTAAACCCAGGGCAGCCTGTGGCCTTCTTGGATTTTCATGCTACAAAGAGAGTTGGAACCACCTCGAGGCAGAGGCTGTTACTGAATCTACAGGGGTTTGGTTCCTGTCTGGGTTTTAAGCCTGGCGTATATGTGGAAAACTATAGTCCCTGTCCGGGCCCATTCTGACCAGCCGTGTGAGGGTCCACTGAATCCACTGTGAAGATTTTCTGATGCTGTCACAGTGTCTCATCATCACAGTGCCTTCCTGGAAAAGGCGCAGATGAATATTTCACTTCAGTCCATTGCAACACAAGCTGCTTCCCAGCAGCTACTGGGAGGGGTGGGAAGGTCAGGGAAAATTTCCTTCACTATTTTCCAGCTAAATTCCACTCCCTTCATGAGCCTTTACCAGAACATTCTTGCCAATGAATCTCTGGGCTACTTCCTTCCCCCCTTCTGCCAAACTTCTCTGACCTTCTAGAATATTGCTGGTCTCCATCAGCTGGTGACATAATGCCTTGTCTGCTTCAGTACCAATCGACAAGTGAACGTCACCTTGTCTCCTTAACCAGATTGTCACTCCTGGAGGGCTGGGACTATATTTTAAGATCTTTTTGTATCTTCCCTGCTCAGAACATGATGTTAGATGCCTTCCCTAATCACTTTATTTAAAATGCCCAAGAAATCACTCCCTCCCCTCCACCCTGTAATATAATTTCCTTGTTTAATATCGGACCCCCACTAGAAGGTTAGCTCCAAGAAGACAGGAACTTTCATCTGTTTCAGTCACTGATTTTTCTCCAGCATTTCGGACAGCACCTGTCATATAGTGAGTGCTCAATAAATACGTGTCAAATTAATGGGTGAAGAATTATGAAGTAAAACATTAATATTTATGAGAAGATGACCCTTTTCCATTTCTACTTTTCACTATTTTATGAACTACTCTTTATGAATTTCAGGAGAATTTCTTTAGGCTCCTAAATCAACTTTTTTTTACTTTTTTCTAGCTCAGGAAATCCTGAAATAAAAAGTAACCATGAGTAGTTAATTGAACTTTTACTATGTGCCAGTGATTATATATAGTCTCATTAAATCAACACTCCTCTCTGCAGGTTGATACTGTTAAAACCACCATTTTAATGAGGAGGATTTAAGTTCTTCTAGGGGGTGGCACAGTGGTTAAGCATTTGGCTGCTAACCAAAAGGTCGGGAGTTCGAATCCACCAGCCGCTCCTTGGAAACCCTATGGGGTAGTTCTACTCTGTCCTACAGGGTCACTACAAGCCTAAATCAACTCAGCAGCAATGGGCTTGGTTTGGGGTTTTAGAGGGTAAATAATCTGCCTGTTTCACAGCTAGTAGGTAGTGGAGCCAGGACTTGAACCCAGGCCATCGTGGTTGGTCACCACTCGGCTTTCCTGCCTCAACACAATTCAGGCTTCCGGATTCCCCTGGAGCTTCCTTGCTCTGAGGTTCCTCAGGCCCAGCTCAGCCCAGCCTTCTACAGGCTGAGAGACCAGGTCTGGGGTGCTCAGGAAAGGTAGAAAGCCAGCTGCTACCCAGAGAACTAGTGAAGGGCAAGTTCATGGCAGGAAAGGCAAGTGATAAAACAGTTCCTCATTAATCAAGGCTTGCACATTGGATGCTGATGAACAGGTTTAGCTGTACCATAAGCATTAACTGAGATGAGGGTATCTGCAGACAGAGCAGATATCAGGGCTGAGGAGGGAGTTCAGTTTTGGCCATCTGGAATTTAAGATGTCAGTTCAACATTCAAGAGCAGATGATGCATAAATAGTTGGATATACAAGTCTGAAGTTCAAGCAAAAGGGCTAGAGATATAAATTTGAGAGTTGACAACATTATGGACCTTTGTCTAAGGCAAATGCCTCAGGGCTGCCAAACTTGCTTCTTAGCTGTCAGAGCCCCAAACTTCAGATTGTGTCAAGTGTTTTTGAAAGGCTGATGTGTGCCATATAGGGTTTCAGTGTTCACTGCGTGCATCACTGCAGCTGCTGTGTTTTAAAGCTCGAGCTCGCCATACTCCATGTTTCATTGGGGTCCTATTGGGATCCATGAGTGTGTGATCCCTTACAATTGTTCAACAGCTGACATGGTTAACCCCAGAGACTACCTTTAGGACTCCCTAGTTCTTGGGCTTCCATGGCAGACCAAGCCACTTTTAAAGGGATATGTTCTTTCTTTAGATATGTTAAAACCATAATCCAGGTCTGGGATCCAATCTGCCTCTTTTCAGTGACTTTGTATGTCTCCGATCTAAAGCACAAGACACCAGTTTCATAGTGCGATTTGAGGACAGTCTGATTCCCCTAGTTATCATATTCTGGGTATACCGCGTACCCGTTTACTAACTATTAAATCACTATGCATCCCATCCCTGCCCCCAGGTGTGAAGATGGAGATTACGGAGGATGAGGGCGCTGAGGGGACTCAGGGAGCTCAGAGCCATTGACATGGGGTATCTGAAAAGTAATGAATAAAAAGATTTTGGGGGGCAGCATTGAGGACCTAGCTGAGGTTGGAAATCACAAATTTGTTCCAGAACCAGTCAGCCTGGCTGTGTAATTTTCTCTGGCTGAACTCAAGCAGAGAAAACAAATGATCAGGCTGCTTCAGGGTGCGGCAGTGACCTGAAGGGCAGTAAGAGATCCTAGGGACAGCGGAGGGGGAGAGGAGCTGGTTGAATGGACAGAGGAAATACAGGGTGGAGAGGAGGAATGTGCTGTCACATTATAGGGATAGCAACTAGGGTCACATAGCCATGTGTGTATAAGTTTTTGTATGAGAAACTGATGTGAATTGTAAACTTTCACTTAAAGCACAATAAAAAAAAAAGGGGGGGTCCTAGGGACAGCAAGTTGGGTCATCGATGCAAATGCATCTGCAACAATTTCCCATGGGTCTCAAACCAGGTAAGAGAGGGAAGAGAAGCCAGAAGGGACAAATACACAGAGTATACCATCTCAGGCAGGCTACAGGTGGGCCAGTGAAAATACCTCAAGAGGAGAGAGTGTGGGAGGATCCAGGAAAGACAAGTCCAGGATGAAGGACACTAACTAGCTGATACCATGCCCCATCTTGCTCAGTATCCTCAACAACCCCATCCCCTCTTGAAAGCCAGGCAGTGGGAATCTTACACAATCCCTTTTGGTCATACCATACCCCACCCACCAGAGACCCCCAGATCCCGAATCCTCCATGAATAATTCCGTTCCTTCAGGTGAATCTCTCCAGGCTCTGTCCCCGGCACTGTACCCGTCAGCTCTGTCTTGGAAAATTCTGCTCACCTTTCATTTAGAACGTTCGCTGTTGTTGTTGGGCGCCATCGAATCAGTTCCAACTTATAGCAACGCTATGTACAACAGAACTAAACACTGCCTGGTCCTGTGCTATCCTCACAATCATTGCTATGTTTAAGCCCATTGTTGTAGCCACTGTGTCAGTCCATCTCATTGAGGATCTTCCTCTTTCTCGTTGACCTTCTACCTCAAAAAAAAAAAAAAGCATTATGTCCTTCTCCAGGTACTGGTCCCTCCTGATAACATGTGCAAAGCACTTGAAGTCTCACAATCCTCACTTCTAAGAAGCACCATAATTCAAAGGCGTGACCAACACCGTAATTCAAAGGCATCAATTCTTCTTCAGTCTTCCTTATTCATTGTTCAGCTTTTGCATGCATATCAGGCAACTGAAAATATCATGGTTTGGGTCAGGCACGCATTAGTCCTCAAAGCGACATCTTTGCTTTTCAACACATTAAAGTCTTTTGCAGCAGATTTGTCCAATGCAACACGTGGTCTGATTTCTTGACTGCTGCTTCCATGCGCGTTGATTGTGGATTCAAGTGAAATGAAATCCTTGACAACTTCAACATTTTCTCCATTTATCAATGCTATGGATTAAATTGTGTCCCCCCAGTTCGTGTGTGTCAACTTGACTTGGCCATGATTCCCAGTATTGTGTGGTTGTCCACCATTTTGTGATCTAATATGATTATCCTATGTGTTGTAAAACCTAATCTCTGACTGTGGTTAATGAGCCAAGATTAGGTTATATTAAAAACAATTAGGGTGGGATACAACCCCTTACTCAGGTCACAGCATTGATCCAATGTGAGGGGAGTTTCCCTGGGGTGTCACCTGCATCACCTTTCATCTTACAAGAGAGAAGTGAGCAGAGAGGAGAGGGACCTCTTGCTACCAAGAAAGAAGCACCAGGAGCAGAGCACATCCTTTGGATCCAGGCCCCCTATGCTGAAAAGCTCCTAGGCCAGGGAAAGATTGATGACAAGGACTTTCCCCTAGAACCGACAGAGAGAGAAAGCATTGCCCGGGAGCCGGCACCCTGAATTTGGACTTCTAGTCTCCTAGACTGTGAGGGAATAAAATTCTGTTTGTTAAAGCCATCCACTTGTGGTATTCCTTTTACAGCACCCTGGATAACTAGGACAATCATGATGTTGTTTATTGGTCCAGTTGTGAAGATTTTTGTTTTCTTTATGTTGAGGTGTAATCCATACTGAAGGCTATAGTCTTTGATTTCCGTCAGTAAGTGCTTCAAGTCCTCTTCCCTTTCAGCAAGCAAGGTTGTGTCATCTGCATATAGCAAGTGGTTAATGAATCTTCCTCCAGTCCTGATGCCCCGTTCTTCATGTAGTCCACCTTCTCGGATTATTTGCTCAGCACACAAATTGAATAAATATGGTGATAGGATACAACCCTGACACACACTTTTCCTGATTTTAAACCACACAGTATCCCCTTGTTCTGTTCGAATGACTGCCTCTTGGTCTACATACAGGTTGCTATGAGCACACTCAAGCGTTCTGGAATTTCCATTCTTCACAATGTTATCCATAATTTATTATGATCCACACAGTCTAATGCCTTTACACAGGTAAACACCCTTCTGGTATTCTCTGCTTTCAGCCAAGATCCTGGGGTGTATCACAGCATCAAAAGAATAGCTGAAGAACTAAGTTTCAAGAAAGTAGGAACCAAGTAAGTTCCAGGGACCTCAATGACTAGAATTGGGGACTCAAAACACCGTTAGAACAATCACTCTTTCTTCATCTTCCTTCTCTCCTTTGCTTTGCAGGTTGACTTCAATCTCTCTTACTGCAGAAAGTTAAGAGCATGTACTCTGTAACCAGCTTCCTGGGATTCTAATCTTAGCTCTGCTCTTCTATTTACCAGCTGTATAACCTTGAGCAAGTTACTTAGCCTGTCTGGGCCTCAGTTTCCTTGTGGAGATAATAATAGTGTCTACCTCATTTTTTTTTTTTTACCTCATAGGCTTGCTTAAAGAGTAAGTCAACACTTTCAGAGCACTTGAAGAGTCCCTGGCCCAGAGTAACTACCATATGAGTTTGTTGCTGTCATTATCGTTCTATCCCACCTCAGTGCCCAACCCAGGCTCCCAGAACCCCCACCCAAATCTGGGCCCCCAGGCTCTGCCTTATTCAAGAGAAGAGTTTGGACACCAACGGTGATAAATCAGCAATCCAGTCCTCAAGGCTGAAGATAATAAACTGGGGTCTCATTCAGGTCAATAGTGAGATCCACAGGGATCCAATCTCATGGTTGGGGTGATGGCAGCAGAGACTGTGGTGTCTGTCTGGGGTGGGGTCAACAGGAAGTATGTCATTTTGTTAGGAGCAGAGGAATCTACCTGCTGACCCCTGCTCTACCATTATTATGCTTACTCATAGCAGATAACCACACCTATTAAAAATTGACAAAAGAGCCCTGGTGGTGCAGTGGTTAAGCACTCAGTTACTAACCAAAAGGTCACCAGTTCAAACCCACCAGCCGCTCCATGAGAGAAAGATGTGGCAGTCTGCTTCCATAAAGATTACAGCTTGTGGGGCAGTTCTATTCTGTCCTATAGGGTTGCTATGAATCAGAATTGACTTGACAGCAATGGGTTTGGTCTGGTTTACTAAAAACTGGGCATCTTCTTGCCTCCCACCTTATCTGATACTGTGATTAATCTGCTTTGAACCCCATCCATACTGCTTTTCCTCCATCTCTATGAATTATGTGCCCTTTCCTATTCAAGAATAATCCCTCTACTGTCCTTTATAAGGAGCCCTCGTGGTTCAACAGTTAAGCACTTGGCTGCTAACCAAAAGGTTGGTGGTTCAAACCTACCCAGCAGCTCTATGGGAGAAAGACCTAGCGATCTGCTTCCATAAATATTACAGCCAAGAAGACCCTATGGGACTGTTCTACCGTGTAACACACGGAGTCATTATGAGCTGGAATCGACTCTACGGGAACTAACAACAACAACACTATCCTTTATATGCCCCTCACACCCTTCCTCATGACTGTGTTCCATTAACCACCCCCTTTCTCCCCTCTGCCTTCATATCTTTTACCTCTCCTCTCTCCTGGCCCCTTCCCATTGGCATTAAAAGAAGTTCAAATGTCTCCCACCCTAAAGGTAAATAGCTCTGCCTTGACTTCCCCTTCCTTAAAAAAAAACCATTACTGTTGAGTTGATTCTGACTCATAGCGACCCTATAGGACAGAGTAGAACTGCCTCATAGGGTTTCCAAGGAGCACCTGGTGGATTCAAACTGCTGACCTTTTGGTTAACAGCCATAGCTCTTAGCCACTATACCACCAGGGTTTCCTCCTTCTTTCCCTTCCCAGCCCAACTCCTTAAAAGAGTGTCTCCACTCACTGGCTCCACCTCTTCCCCTCCCATCCATTCCTCAACCCCTCTGTTTTCTAGCTCCCACTCCCTCTTCACCTCAGAAACTGACACTTCCTCTCAATGGCCAAATGCTTGCGGCTCCGTTGAGGTGATATCGCTGATCACCCCTACTTTAAACTCTCCTCCGTAGGTTTCCATAGTAACATTCTCCTCAGGCCCTCTGCCATCCTCTCCCACTGTTCCTTCTCCATGTTCTTTGTGTACTCCTCCCTCTTGGTCCTCCCATCCTTGATCAATCCATCTGCTCCCAGATTACATCCTGGGCCCACCACTCTCTTCACCCCACAGTCTCCCTGACTGGCCTCATCTACTATCATGGTTGCAACCATCCTCAACCACATAAGCTAATGGTTCTCAAATTTATATCCATTAGAGTTCTCCTTTTGAATGTCACACAGTCTAAAAAACAGCTCATGTGACATCTTCACTTGGACGTCGCCCTGGGGAATTGTAAACTCAGCACAGGGGTTGAGGTGAAAGTTCCTAAAACCATATTACATGGAGAATGGTTGAAGACATTAGAAGCATCTGGCATGCAAAGAGGTGACTCAGGTGGGTTACGATGAGAATTGAACTGGAGACAATCTGCATGGACTCCAGGGGGTCAGATGATTGGAATCCAATTTCCAATGACTAGAAAATTGGAGAAGATGGATTTCAATGGAACCTAAAGAAGACCCTTTGGAAGTCAGAGTGCCCAAAGGTGGATTTAGGTACCTTAGAAGGTTGTGAATGGCTACCGAGGGCATTCAAGCACCAGGTTTTAAGTTCCTTCCAACTGCAAGGATCTATGATTCTGTGAGAAAGCAAAATTGCGCTTATGAAGATTTAAGGAAATGAAGTTAAATCTGGTAACACTGGGACAAATTGAGCATTGGTTAGCTTGCTTGAGTCTCCAATCCTCTGAAATGGAAATAACAACAGAAACATTTCGGGGTAGCCAAGAGGATGGAAGAAATTAAATGAGCTCTCTGTTGGGAAAGGAGTAGCATGGCTTTCTCCTCATGATCAAGATGTATTTGTATTTAGTCATATCTGTTTATCATATCAGTTAAAGTTCTGTTTCAACAAACCTAACGAGGTTTTGTTTGAGGCAGGGACCCCTGAATCTGGGTGGAGCATAAAGGCCTGCCAACCAGGCTGCGTAGGATTTGTGCCTGAGTCTGCAGATTATCTTTGCCTTTTGGGTAGAGTGCAGCGATTAGAAATGCCCTCTGAAAGAGGATGGTTCTCTCTTACAGTCAGCTCCATGTACCTCCAGTCTTCCATGTTACAGTGTAGCCCATTCCTGAGGCAGTTCCATCCCATGCTCACTCCTGGGCCATCCCATCCGATAACATGTACTATAGTTAGTTACACTTCTTGCTCACAGGGCTTCTACAGCCTCTGCCTCCCTTCATTCTGCTCAAATCCACTCACTATGGCCAGCTTTCCCTGATCTCCACACTGTTTTTTCATACCTGGATTTTCCAGTTGTATATAATAGTTTCAGATTGATAACTTGGCTGGATTTTTTCCCATAATATCACCCTTAGACCTGGCCCTACATTTTAAAGAATTCTGCTTTGGCCAGGTATCTATGGATGCAAAAATATGTGCCTAACTGGAGTCTAAACTTACTCTATCTCATCCTCCAGATACCTGAGGCCCTGGAATTCCCTGATCAACAGCCCTGACCCAACTTCTAGGGCCTGCACAGGCCTTTTCCCTAGGTCTGGAGAGTGGATCTCACTCCCTATATGTGAACTCTTAGGCCTAAGGGGTGGCTTAGCTAGTATACAGAGTTCATTCAGATGCAGGGTGGGGCCAGGGCTAGCAGAAGAAGATGTTGAGCTGGAGATTGAGGTCTTCCATTTGTACCCTGGCCCTGCAGATCCTAGAAGTATCATATACAAAAGTTAGCGAGGTCTAGTCCCTGGCCCCAAGAAACACCAAGACATAACTCTGGACGCAAACAAACCAGTGCTCAAAGTAGGACTTGAACTAAGCGTTAAAATGTTTCTTTCTTCTCTCTTAGGCCTGGAGCCTAGTGTCGGCCTTAAATATGCTGCTGTCAACTCTCTCTGTATGGCATGCACCCTAGACCCTTAGCACCTCCCTAGCAGGAGGTAACCCCAGCTCAAAATGCTCTTCAGCTCATCAATACTTCAACTTTACAAGCAGGTCCCCTCAGGAGAGGAGAGGCAAGTAAGAGCAGTTATCAGACCCCTCTGTGCCTCAGTTTCTTCATCCATTTAATGGAAATTTGAACCATCCTTTTTGTCCCACAGGATCACTTTAAGAATAAAATTAGAATTAATCCCCCAATTACTTAACATCCAAAGCTATTCTAAGCAACAGCCTGTCAAAGAGAAGTGCCAATAAGAGCTAATTTGGGGTGAGAGATACTGATACTCTGAACTGTAGTGCATTAGCTGTACCAAGTTTTTAAGTCTAAGCTGTTTTCCCACATTACCCAGCATACCTCTGGACCAATGCCCTTTGACAGCACCTGGTATGTACTCAAGAGATGAAACAAACTTTAATACTAGTCCAAGAAGTTGGTTCTTTGAGGGGATCAATAAAATTGACAAACCACTGACATAGGGGAAAAATGAGAAGATGCAAATAACCAAAATAAGAAATGAAATAAGTGATATTACAAGAGTACCAACTGAGATAAAGAGGATCATAACAGAATATTATGAAAAATTGTACTCCAACAACTTTGAAAACTTAGAAGAAATGGATCCCAGCCCAAGAAGAAATGGATAGATTTCTAGAAACACATTACCTACCTGAACAAATACAAATAGAGGTAGCAAATCTGAACAGACCTATAACAAAAGAAGAAATGGAAGATGTCATTTTAAAAAAAAGCTCCCAACAACAACAACAAAAAGACCCAGCCCAGATGGCTTCACTAAAGAATTCTACAAATCATTCAAAGAAGAGTCGACACCAATTCTTCTCAAAATATTCTAGAACACAGAAAAGGAAGAAATTCTCCCTAATTTATTCTATGAAGCCAGCATAACCCTGCTACCAAAGCCTGGCAAAGACATCACAAAAAAAGAAAATTACAGACCAATATCCCTCATGAATATAGAAGCAAAAATTCTCATCAAACTTCTACCCAACAGATTTCAACAGCATATCAAAAGACAATACATCATGATCAAGTGGGATTCATACCAGGAATGCAAGGCTGGTTCAACATTAGAAAATCAATCAACATAATTCACTACATTAAAAAAACAAAAGAATTCCATAATCTTCTCAATTGACACAGAAAAGGCATTTGATAAAAATCCAACACCCTTTCCTGATAAAAACTCTGAGTGAAATAGGAATAGAAGGAAAATTCCTCAACATAATTAAGGGCATATATGCAAAACCAACAGCCAACATTACAGAAAGATTGAGAGCATTCCCCTTGAGAGTAGGAATGAGATAAGGATGCCCATTATCACACCCTTACTCGACATCGTACTGGAAGTCAAGAAAGTAAGAAAGGGAAGTAAAGTTGAAAAGGAAGAACTAAAACTATCCTTATTCATAAATGACATGATCCTATATATAGAAAATCTCAGAGACTCCACAAGAAAGTTACTGGAACTAGTAGGATTCAGCAAAGCGGCAGGGTACAAGATCAGTACACAAAAATCAGTTGGGTTCCTCTATATGAACAAGGAGGACTCCACAAAGAAAATCAAGAAAACAATAGCATTTACAATAGCCCCCAAAAGGATAAAATACCTAGGAATAAACCTAACCAGGGACATAAAAGACTTACACAAGGAAAACTATAAAACACTACTGCAAGAAACTTACATAAATGGAAAAATATTCCATGCTCATGGATTGGAAGACTTAACATTGTGAAAATGTCAATATTACCCAAAGCTATCTATAGATATAATACGATCCTGCTCCAAACTTCAAAAACATTCTTTAATGAAATGGAAAAACTAATTTCCAACTTTATATGGAAGGGAAAGAGTCCCCAAATAGCTAAAGAAATACTGAAGATGAACGAGGTAGGAGGCCTCACAGCCCCCCCACCCCGATCTGAAAACTTACTATACAGCCACAGTAATCAAAACAGCCTGTTACTGGTTCAGTGAAAGAAACATAGACCAATGGAATAGAATTGATAACCAGAATTAAATCCATCCATCTACGGGCAGCTGATCTTCAACAAAGGGTCAAAGTCCATTTAATGGGGAAGAAAAGTCTCTTTAACAAACGGTGCTGACAAAACTGGATATCCATTTGCAGAGAAATGAAACAGGATCCATACCTAACACCATGCACAAAAACTAGCTCAAAATGGATCAAAGATTTAAATGTTAAAGCTAAAACTATAAAGTTCCTGTAAAATAACATAGGGACAAAACTAGGGGACCTAATTTTCCCCATAAATAGTCTAACAAACACAACTAAAAATTCACAAGCAATAGAAGATAAATTAGATAACTGGGACTTCTTAAAAATTAAATACTTATGCTTATCAAAAAACTGCCAGAAGAGTAAAAAGAAAACCTATAGACTGGGAAAAAACATTTGGCAACAATGTATCTGACAAGGATCTAATCTCTAAAATATATAGAAAACTTCAATAACTCAACAACAAAAAGACGAACAATTCAATCAAAAAATGAGCAAAGGACATGAACAAACCCTTCACCAAAGAGGATATTCAGGTGGCCAGCAAATATGTTAGCCATTACCAAAACCAAAACCAAACCCGTTGCTGTCAAGTCAATTCCGACTCATAGCAACCCTAAGAGAGATGCAAATCAAAACTACAATGAGGTACCATCTCACCCCTACAAAAATGGCACTGATCAAAAAAAACAGAAAACAACAAATGCTGGCAAGGATATGGGAAGACTGAAAATCTTATACACTGCTGGTGGGATTGTAAAATGTTACAGCCACTGTAGAAAATGGTACAGCGCTTCCTCCTCTAGAAGCTAGAAATGGAAGTAACTTATGATCCAACAATCCCACTTCCAGGTGTATATCCAAGAGATATAAGAGCAGTGACACAAATAGACATATGCACGCCCAGTTCATTGCAGCGTTATTCACAATAGCAAAATGAGAAACAACCTAAGTGTCCATCAACGTATGAATGGATAAACAAATTGTGGTACATACATACAATGGAATACTACACAACTATAAAGAATAATTGAGCCTAGTGGTGTAGTGGTTAAGAGCTCGGCTGCTGACCAAAAGGTCGACAGTTCAAATCCACCAGGCTCTCCTTGGAAACCCTATGGACCCTGTCTTATAGCGTCGCTATGAGTCAGAACCAACTCGATGGCACCTAACAACAACGACAACAAAAAAGAATAATGAGGAGTCCACGAAACATCTTATAACATGGATGAATCTGGAAGACATTATGCTGAGTGAAATAAGTCAATCACAAAAGGACAAATATTGTATAGTCCCACTATTATAAAAAGTCAGGAATAGATATACACACAGAAAGCAACGTTCTTTGATGGTTACCAGGGATGGGAGATGGAAGGAGCGGTAATCACTTTCTAGATAGTAGACACTTGTTATTTTTGGTGATGAGAAAGGCGATGCCAAATATGGGTGAAGTCTCACAACTTGACCAAAGTAAATGAAGACACTAAGAAGTACACAAGAAAAAGCAACAATTTCAGTAAATGCTACAACATACACAATTCTGCAACAACAGTAATAATAGCCAAAAAACAGTATGTGGTTACATAGGTAGATATGTATCCATATATGTGTATAGAAGGTCATATGCAAGTACGTGTGTACATGTACAGGTGTATCTATAGATATATGTATATACATGTTTGTGTGCGTTGCTCATGTAACCATATATATAATAAAGAACATAGGGGGTGCAGTTACAGAGACAAAATCCAAACAATTAGAGAGATTGGTTTACTGGGTTAAAAGGCTTGGGACCATAGTCTCGTGGGACAACTCAGTCAACTGGCACAACACAGTTCATAAAGACAGTGTTCTACATCCTAATTTGGTGAGTGGTGCCTGGCGTCTTAAAAGCTTACCAGCAGCCATCTAAGACACTACCATTGGTCTCTACTCATCTGGACCAAAGGCGAATGAAGGAAGCCAAAGACCTAAAGAAAAAATTAGTTTGCAGGACTAAAAGCCCACATGAACCACGGCTTCTTCTAACCGAAGTCCAAGAGAACTAGATGGTGCCTGGCTACCACTACCAACCATTCTGGCTAGAGACACACTGGAAGGTCTCGCACAGAATGGGAGAAAATGTAAAACAAAACTCAAATTCCTAAAAAAGACCAGACTAACTGGACTGATAGAGACTAAAGGCATCCCCGAGACTATCTGTCCTAAGATACCCTTTTAACTGGAAACTGAAGCCTCTCCCAAATGTCTCCTTTCAGCCATATAATAGATTGGCCTATAAAATAAACAATATCACCTGGGAGGAATGTGCCCCCTTAAATAACTAACTATACAAGACCAAACAATCAACATTTACCCAAAAGCAAAGATAAGAAGGCAAGGGCAGTGCAGGAAAGCTAGGTCAATGGAACCAGAACAAACAGAATGGAAATAACGAGAAGGCTGACCATTGTGAAAACTGTAAAAAGGGAACCCAATTTGCTGTGTAAACTTTCACCTAAAATACAATAAAATATATATTTTTTTTAATTTAATACTAGTCCATTTTTTTTTAGTCCAAACAGAATGTACCCTTCAAAGACAGATCTCCGGCAAGGACTAACGATCTGTGGGTTAAACAGGCACACTTCTACTCTGCGGATGGCAACGCAGAACAGCACAAGCCCTGTGGAAGGCAATTTGCAGTAACGAACAAAACCACACATGCAGTTACCCTTTGACCTAACAAACCCACTTCTGGGAATTTTACCCCACAGGTACGTCTGCATTCCTGCAAGATGACATATGAACAAGTTTATTCACGGCAGCTAGGCTGTAAAAGCTAAAGACTAGAAATAACCCAAGAATCCATAAATAAATAAAAAAAAATTTTTTTTTTTAATTTTTATTTACAGGGACTAGTTAAATGTACGAAGGTACATCCTTACAGTGCAATACCTTAAAACAGAACAAGGAAGCTCCCTAGGTCCCGATGTAGCAATAAGCCCCTAACAGGTGGTTTGTGTAAGGAAGAGTAGAAAATAAGAATCTATGTTTATATTTGCTTGTATTTTCACAAAGCAACACTAGAAGGATACATAAGAAATTAAAATAAGAGTGGTGGGGTGGGGGCTTTTTGGTATACACCTTTTTATATGGTTTTTATTTTTAAACCATGCGAATATTTTAACTTGGCAAAAGAAATTAATAAAGAAAAAAGGCCCTCTAGGCTGCATTCCAGATGACAAAAGTTCCTTAGACTTGGTTCTGGCTGGGCCCCTGGCTCCCTGAATTTCCTCAGCTGTAACAAGGGTAGGGGGCCCTGTCTATTCTCAGTTCCTCCCAGCCAAAGACTGTTCTATAAATAAGCTGCTTGCCTGGACCGTGCCCTGTTTTATATTATTGCTACCTTCTGTACTTATATTACTGCTATCTTTTCACTTGTACAGATATTTGCAAATTGACTGAGCATATTTAGCACCATTTTCTGGAGAATTCCCAGTAATTTACAATCCATATTTGCTGATTTCCCACACTTAGATTATGTTTGTCAATTGTCCGTGCCCATGTGCTGCTCTTTTAGGCTCTGTTCAGAAGCTTTTAAACTTGCACTTTAATTTGGATTTATTCATTTAGAAAGCAGTTTGGTCATATAAAAGGCAAAATCATAAAAAGGGTTAGGATGGCATCCTGTTTCTTGGGCAATTACCCCCTCTCTATAACAAAGTCCAGCTCTCTGCTGTTCATCCATTTGGAATTGCTTCTGTGCAGGGTTGTGGGAATGAAGGCGCAGGGGTAATAGAAACCATGGGAGTGGGACATGGAAGCCGAGGGGAGTGAGTGTCCGAGGGCTCTTCAGCAATGTGCACAGGACAGGGGCTGAGTGTGCTCTGGGAGTTCTGCTACCCAGGTACGTGTGCAAGAGGCATGGAGGGCGGGGCTGGGATGGAGGAGGATGGACAAACTCTATGAACACAGAACACCAGCTCCAGCTACAGAGAAGGTGGCTCTACTGTCGTATCTGGCCAAGTGTCTAATGCTGGTGAAGACAGTGTTTGTACAGCCTGCTAGGTGTGTGCTGAGATACCCAGAGATCCCAGCACAATATTTTTCTTTTACTTTTCTTTAAAAATCATTTTTGTCCATAATAGGGGTGGGTAGCCCTGGTGGTGCAGTAGTTAAGAGCTCAGCTGCTAACCAAAAGGCCGGCAGTTCAAAGCCACCAAGCTGCTCCTTGGAAACCCTATGGGGCAGTTCTACTCTGTCCTATAAAGTCGCTATAAGTTGGAATCAACTCAACGGCAGCGGGTTTTGGGTTTTTAACAGGAGAGGAACAATTAGGAAAAGGAGGGTGAGAATGGTTGCACAATTTGAAGAATGTAGTCAATGTTGCTGAATCGTTCACGTAAAAATTATTGAATTGGTATATGCTCTGCTGTGTATATTCTCAACAAAAAAATTATTGTTTCAAAATCATTTTTGTTCCAAAACACGTAAATAAATTTTTTTAATTAAAAAAATCCTAACTACTCTCACCCAGACACAATTATTTTCATTTCTCTAGGCTTACTTCCAGGCCCTGATCTTAAGAACTTCTTTTTCAGAAGTAGAACAGTAGTTTAGGTCAATCTCTGCTATGTTCACTTAACGTTACTGTGTCAGCATGTTGTGTGGGGTCAGAGCCCTCATAATGACTGTTTTAATGACCGAATAATATTCCATTGCATAGATACACTATAATTAGTTAACCATTCTCCAATTATGGTGGACTTTCTTGTACATTTAACTTTTTTTTTTTTTTTTTGATCTTTAGATGAAGGTTTAAAGAACAAACTAGTTTCTCATAACTTTTCTGTCTTTAGAAAATTTTCCTTAGAATGAATGAATTCTTAGGAGGGGGATAGCTAGGTTAAAGGATATGAACGTTTTGGCTGTTTTCATTACTCTCTTGCTCTTATTTATTTCCTTCCTCGACTTTATCTTACCTTCAGCTATGGAGTTTACCAATGCAATCAGGTAAATTGTCCACTTTTTTTTTTTTTGGCCTAAAAATGTTGGCCATTACTTAGGGTCAAGGTATTGTTTTGTTACATACTTGAATAAGCTTTTTCTTAACTTTTCAAAATTACTGTAACAGTTATTTTTAGAGTAATACCTACTCGTAAAATTTTAAAAGTGTTTTATAAATTTACACATAATCTATCATATTGATACATCTAATCCTATTAGATTCTTATCTAAGTCCTTTTTCAAAATTTTCCATTTTTATCTATTAATCTTTTATCACTTTTTCAGTTGCCTCAACTCTTATAAAGTTATCCCTCCACAATAAAAATATAATCTCTGTTAGTTTTTCCTTAAGGAGTCCTTGTGGCACAATAGTTAAGCACTGGACTGCTAACTGAAAGGTTGGCAGTTCAAACCCTCTCAGCTTCTCTGTAGGAGAAAGACCTGGCAATCTGCCTCTGTAAAGATTACGACCAAGAAAACTCCACGGGGCATTTCTACTCTGTAACACATGGGGTCTCCAGGAGTTGGAATCAACTCAACAGCACCCAACAAGGTTTTTCCATAATTGATTTAGATGTTTAAAAAGTATACAGACCTAGAGTTTAGTTTGTGAGGTGTGAGGCCCCCCAGAAGGAGCAGAAACAGGTCTTGAGTGTGTTTATTTTACAACATATGTGGTCCCTACTTTGGGAAGTTATTTGGCAACATTATCCAGTGGGAGTATTATTTTTAATGTTAACCAAACAACTTCCATACTGCTTTGCAAGACTGGGCTTCAATTTGTCAGGCTGTGAGTCTTGACTTACACTTTTCTGTTCCCTACAGCCAACTAGTCCTATGCCTTCCACATGGCAGATCTCCATAAGTATTTGGTCATTTGACCTGATTTGACATCAGAATGGAGCTGGCAGCATAGAGCTGTTATTTAAAAGAAAAATCCAGGAGATGAAGGTATTGTTTTTCACCATTGGAATGTACTCCCTTCAACCAGTCTCTGGAAGCTCACTGTGGGGGCAGAATGTGAAAGCCAGCCAAAGTTGGGGATGGATGTGGTTAACAGGGCAAAGCCATGGAGCTTATGGATTTGGTTTCAAATTCTGTGTCTTCCACTTTTTAGTTGGGGAGCTTGAGAAAACCAAACTCTGGGTTTCTTATCTGTAAAAAGAGCACAAAATAACTTCTAGTGTAGTTGAAATAAGTCTTATAAATAATGTACTCAAAGAACTCAGCACTGTGCCTGGCCCTGGGAAGGTGCTCAATATGTCTTAATGATTATCATCTTCTTTACTTTCATCTTATCCTAGAAGATCTAAGTTCATAAAACCCTTGAGAGGCTGAAGGACGTATGCAGCTAGGGGAGAGCGTGGGTATCAAGAAAGAAGCATAAAAGTTATCTGAGAACTCCTGCACACATACACACACACACACAACCTTCCATGCCCAACGTCCTTTGCAGTGGACGTGTTATCAAATACAGGAATAGATAATTGCCCTCTTATCTAAACTCTTTCCCTGAGACTATCAGACTTTATCTGTTTAGTTATCTATCTCTAAAAGGTTGAAAGCTTCCCAGTTCATTTTAACACACAGTCCCATTCCAAGACATATCCCAGCATCCGTATGAAATAATGTATGTCCAGAGTGACTCTCAGCAAAAGACTGGAAATACCCCCACTGTCTATCATTAGGGAACTGAATGAATAAACTGTGGCACAACCACACAATGAACACTCAGAAAAGAAAAAGGAAATGCCCAATGAACGGACAGAGGGCAATATCCTGTATACACTGCTGAGGGCAAAGACCAGGTACAGCCCAGGATAGGGAGCATGCTACCTTTCCTACAAGGTTTCCAAGAGCAGTGGCTTCTCTCTCCCAGACTGCAAAGTCACTAGGAAACCCAGGCGGGCTCAGCAGTAGGACATTAACAGGTTAAGCAGAAAAACTATATGATCATCTTAATGGATGCTAGAAAGGTATCTGACGTAATTCAACATTCATCTTGACTCTTTTAAAAGAGAAATATAAAACTCTATTAATGCATAAATACACTCTACAGGTATCAATAAGAAACCATGGAAAACAATGGCAAAATACTAAAGGCACTGCTATTAAAATCAGGTTCAGGTTAAGCATGAGTTCTATCCAGGCTTCTTCTGCAAGTTCTAGCCAATGTGCTGAGATAAGGAAAGGAACAGAAAAAAAACAAATTTGTATATTTGCAAATGATATGGTGTTAATCAACGGAAAACCAGTGGCGGTTGAGTTGACCCTGACTCATAGTGAACCTATAGGAGGGAGTAGTACTGACCCATAGGGTTTCCAAGGAGCAGCTGGTAGATTTGAACTGCCAACCTTTTGGTTAGCAGCAACCTCTTAACCACTGTGCCACCAGGACTCCTAATCAATAAAGGACTAGTTAAAATAATGAACAACAGACAATAGAATATTATGGCTGCTACCAGACAGGATGAGGTAGAATTGCCTTTATTATTGTGGAATGGAATCCTAGACATAGTATCAAATGAAATAAGCAGGTTGCAAAACAGTATCGGGCTATGATTTCATTTAAAATATATATTTATACACCCATATTGAACAGTCCCTGGTGGTGCAAATGGTTAAGCACTTGACTACTAGCTGAAAGATTGGTGGTTCGAACCCACCAAAACGCTCCTCAGGAGACAGGCCTGGCAACCTGCTTCCGAAAGGTCACAGCCTTGAAAACCCTACAGAACACAGTTCTACTCTGCACACACGTAGGGTCACCATTAGTCGGAAATGACTCGACAGAAACTAACAACAATGCACTGAACCTATACATTAAAGAAAATCTGGAGGAAATTCACCAAAATATATCCAGAGATGATCTCTGACTTATGGGATTTCAGGTGATTCTTATTTTCTGAATGCTTTGTAATGAGCATATTACATTTACATAAGCAGAAAAAAAAAAAGCTCTCTCTCTCTCTCTCACACACACACACACACGGAAAATAATCTCAAGGTCATGGGGGTAAGCTGTATTTCTCTTCAGGTTTGTGTTTGTGACCTAATACCACTTCCCAACTCACCCCCCACCTCCCTGTAAAACCATATTGGTCTGTTCCTGCCTGGTCCCTGTCCCTCCAAGGAGAAACCTCAGATCTGTGTGTTCCAGAGAGACCTACTCAATTGGGCTCAAATCCCTAGGTGACTATGGCCCCTGACGTCGGCACATATAAATAAAAACCCAGTCTTAATTTCATCCTAGCTGTTTACGAAGAACTCCCACCCTTCAGAGGCTGCCCACCTTGCCCAAAGCTGAGAGGGCTCCTCCTTGCATGACATCCACACCTCCTAGGGGTGAGTTTGGAAACCATTCTGGCAGTCTCAAGCCCCCACACAACAGGCTTCTTAGCCTGGCTTCTGGGCTGAAGGTCATGGGCAGAGCACACCAGGTCCAGCAACCTCATCTCAGGTCTCTTGGGGACCTCAGGTGTCCCTCACCTGTGCCTCCTCCTTTGGGCCCTAAGCCTGTGCCTCAGGGAGCAGTAGAACTGTTCTACTGCTTTCTTCCTGCTGGCCACTGTTTCATGTCTGAATGCTAGGTCTGCCTGCCACTCTTTACGTGATCTTAGACACAGTGCCTGGCACAGGTTGCCGCTCTGTGTGATGTACCTGATCCCTTGCTTATTCTCCACTGTGTACTCCTGACATTGCACCCTTGCCCAGTTCTTTTGCAGATAATGCCCCCACTTGGATCTCAATTCCTACTGAGAAGAGGACTAGATTTGCCATCTCCTGTTTCAGCTTGTTTCATACATAATCTAGCATCTCATCTCTGGAGCCACTTTCGCTTCATATTTGCCCACATGCACCAACTTCTCTTCCAGCCCAGTATCCACCATGCAGCTAGAGGATGGTCCTTAAGGCTCCTTCAGGCTGGGCTGCCTCTCCCCACCCAGGAGCTTTCCCTTCACATCACTGCAGCATTGCAGACAGTGACTGAGCCACACAGATGTCCCAGGGTGACACACTAAGCTGAGATCAAAGCTGGCCTTGGCCATCTTGTGACTTTAAAGAACGCTGGCATAGTCGTCCTTCATCTCTCTACAGCCAGTTCCTTATCAGTCTCACCTTCAATAATTCAGTTACGAACCAGGAAGTGATATACAAACCAAAAAACCAAACCTGTTGCTGTCCAGTAGATTCAGACTCATGACGATCCCATGTACTACAAAGTAGAACTAAGCTCCACAGGGTTTTCTTGACTGTAATCTTTACAGAATTAGATTGCCAGGCTTTTCTTCCATGGCACTGCTGGGTAGGTTCTAACAGCCAATCTTTCAGTTAGCAGTCAAGTGCAAACTATTATCCCACCCAGGAACCAATATGTACAAATAAAAATGCCTCCATATATATTCGCCTTCAGAACCAACTCAAAACCCGCAAACTTTAGACTCGTTTTTACCTAACTTGGTTATTTGACTTCTAAACCTGTAACAAGTTAGGAGACACAAACTAGGAAAGATGAAAGCAGCTGCCACAAGGCAAGCATCAGGAAGTGATAACCCAATAATGATCAAATGCAAGGGCTGGAAAAGTGTGGGACCTCAGAGAGCAGAAACAACCAGTCCTGTGCATCTAGTATTCCCACACAGCACAATGACCGATGTGTGTAATGGGAATCCCAAATCACAGCAAAGAGGGGTCACGTTCAGCACTCTCTTCAGGAATACTGCACGTGGGGCAGGGCTCCGCTTGGATCGTTTGTATGGCATTTCTCAGAAACCCACCCAAGTGTATTTTCACTGTGGATAAATTGGTATCTTAATATATTTAAAGCATAAAAACCCATTGCCTTGGAGTTGATTCTGACTCATAGCAACACTACAGGGCAGAGCAGAACTGCCCCATAGGGTTTCCAAGGCTATAATCCTTACAAAAGCGGACTGCCACATCTCCTGCAGAGCTACTGGTGGTTTTGAACTGCCAACCTTCTGGTTAGCAGCTGAGTATTTAACCCCTGCACCACCAAGGCTCCTATTTAAAGCACAAGTAGTGTTGTTTTGCTGCTTATATGCTAGTTCCTGGAGCCCTGGTGGTGCGCGGGTTAAGTGTTAGGCTGCTAACCGAAAGGTCAGCAGTTTGAATCCACCAGCCGCTCCTTGGAAACCCTATAGGGCAGTTCTACTCTGTCCTATAGGGTCGCTATAAGTCGGAACTGACTCGACGACAACCGGTTTGGGTTCGTTTGTTTGTCTGTTTTGGTGCTAGTTCCTAAAACTAGCTAATGGAGAGGAAAGAAAGATGGACCAATTAACTGTTAACAACTTAAGTTCTAAGGTTAACCTTACTTTCCTCCCCTGTAAAATGAAGTTGATAATACCTGGCTGGAATATTTCAAAAGATGACTCGGGAGATCTAATAGGGTGGCTAAGTGAAAATTCTAAGGCAGGTGTTTTAAGGTAGTAATTCCTCCTATCTAGACTGGGACACAGATTAGAATTATAACAGAAATGAAAATGACGAGTACTTATTATAGAGTGGCTATGAGTCAGGATTGACTCGACGGTTTGGGTTTTTTGGTTATTATTCAAATGTTGGAGATTAGGTAAATCTCGAAGGAGAGATCATTGAGTAAGAATTGGACCCAGCTCACAGAGACCATCTTCGCAGCAGTAGCAATGCGCCATTCTCGGGAAAAGAGCGACACCTACTGTACTCTATCTGTAATTAACCTGGAAAACCAGAGGGCTTTGAACTTGAGTCAGGACCTGTTTTATTCAGGCAGGAGATTCCCACCGTCCACTGCAAAAACTAAAAAACGTCAGATAGTATCTTCCCTGCAAAAATCACAATTTTCTGCCTTAAAAAAAAAATAACTGTTATTACTTCTTCAAATACAAATGCAATGTGTATTAACTGTAGAGAATTCAGAAAATAGAGACCAGCAATGAAAAGAAAATAAAGATCACCCATAAAATCATTAAAAAAAAAAAAAAAAACATAAAATCATTACCAACACATAATCCATATAACCAATAATTGGTGTACAGCGGATACTGTCTTCATCTTCTCTCTCCCCGTTTTCCTCCTTTCTCTTCCCTTCAGTCATGGATCGAATTGTACCCCCTGAAAATTTGTGTCAACTTGGTTAGGCTGTGATTCCCAGTGTTGTGAGATTGTCCTCCACTTTTGTGTTTGTAATTTTATGTTAAAGAGGATTAGGGTGGGATTGTAACACCCTTACTAAAGTCACATCCCTGATCCAATGGAAAGGGAGTTTCCCTGGGGTGTGGCCTGCACCGCCTTTTATCTTACAAGAGGTGAAAGGAAAGGGAAGCAAGTGAAGAGTGGGGACCTCTTACCACCGAGAAATCAGCACGTCCTTTGGACCTGAGTTTCCTGCGCTGAGATGCACCCAGACCAAAGGAAGACTGATGACAAGGACTTTCCTCCAGAGCCAACAGAGAGAGAAAGCCTTCCCCCGGAACCGGCGCCCTGAATTTGGACTTGTACTCTCTTAGACTGTGAGAAAATAAGTTTCTCTTTGTTAAAGCCATCCATTTGCAGTATTTCTGTTACAGCAGCACTAGATGACTAAGATACCTTCACCTCCTCCTCTTCCTGCTTCTTGTTCCTCCCTCCCTCCTTCTCTCTCTCCCCAACCTGGAATGGGGAAACTGGCAGGGGTGGGAGACTGGACTATGAACATTGTAGAACTATTTGTCTTTAAACTGTATATATGCATAACCTTATGAAAAATGACCATAAAACACGCAGGTAAAAAAAGCTGCAATTGCGCTTAGAATAAGATCTAAACAAGGCCCGCCTGATAGGCTGTGGCCCCTGTTTACTTCACCACCTTCATCCCAGGCCACACCCCTGCCACGCCCTACTGAGTGCACTTTAGCCACTCTGGCCTTCCTGAGTTCCTCAAACTCAGGCCCCTCAGGCCTTTCCTCTGTTCTGCTTCCTCTATATAGAATGCTTCCCTTCCACACCCATTCCATGTCCTCTCCTACCCTACTCTTTCAATGGCTAGCTTCTTACCCATTAGGAGTCCTAGTGGTGCAGTGGTTAAGCGCTCAGCTAACTGAAAATTTGGCATTTAGAACCCCCCAGCCACTCCTCGGGAGACGGATGTGGCAGTCTGCTTTGGTAAAGATTACAGCCTTGGAAACCCTGTGGGGCAGTCACTATGAGTCGGAATTGACTCAAGGGCAATGGGTTTGGTTGGCTTCTTATCCTTAAAGCTCCATCTCAGGGAGGCCGTTCCTGCTCACCTTTCTAAGGCAGATCCCCTTTTTAGCACACTGTATCATGCTTTGTAATTATTTTGTTTACTGCTTTTCTTTAAATCTCTCCCTATGACTGAAAACCACCATGAGATGAATCATGTCTGTCTTTCTCAAGTACCGGCACAGTGTTTGCAGACTCAAACCAAACCCATCCCCATCGAGTCGATTCCGACTTAGAGCAACCCTATAGGACAGAGTAGAACTGCCTCTACCATCTCCCCACCTAGGGTTTCCAAGAAGCAGCTGGTGGATTTGAACTGCCAGCCTTCTGTTTAGCAGCCAAGCTCTTAACCACTTTGCCACCAGAGCCTCATATAATAGGTAGGTGCTCAGTAAATATTGATCGCATAAGTGAATGAACAAATGTGAAGTATTAATGAGCAGAGGTTCTTGGAGGCCCATGACCATCCATGCCATATCACTCATTCATGCCACATTTCTCCCAGGCCCCACTGTAGGCTGGGCTTCACGGACATCTCCCCCTAAAGTCCCCCATTCCTACCCATCATGCATACTGAGGAGGGACCTCTCTTTCCCTGCATCGTGCCTGTGGCTCCAGGCTTCAGTAGAGAGTCCTAGTCAGTGACTGGGAGCCTCTAACCCAGACTGTAGATACACATAGCACAGCTGTGTGGACTGATCCTGTGGGAAAGGACCCCAGAGTGCTGACTGAACCCCCAGTCCCTTCAGGCTCCTTGGGGCATGCTGGACTGAGGAAGGAGCACAGGGCCTCCCAGGGGTAACCCAAATCTCTCATTTCCAAATCTGGGGAACAGAGATTCTAGTTTTAAGTTTCTGTTGCAAGAAGTATCCGGAGATGGGAACAATTTGCAAGACCAGAAGGCATTAGGGCAGGCAAGCTTCAAATTTGAATCATTAAGGCTGTTCAAAAACAGTCCTGTTGTCTGGGCACATGGCTAGGATAGCCCTGCTCCATCCGCTTGAACTGAGGCATAGCCACATGACTTGCTTTAGCCATTGAATTGCGATCAGAAAAATATGTGCTACTTATAGGCAGAAGCTTCAAAGACCAGCACAAGGTGGTCTTTTCCTTGCTTCTACTATCAGGAGGGGCCCTGGTGGCACAATGGTTAAGAGCTTGGCTTAAGAGCTCAGCTGCTAGCCAAAAGGTTGGCAGCTTGAATCCACCAGCCACTCCTTGAAAACCCTATGGGGCGGTTCTACTCTGTCGTATAGTGTCACTGTGAGTCAGAATCAGCTCGATGGCAAAGGATTTGCTTTTGGTTTACTATCAGGAGGCACTGGGAGGGGCTCCAAGGGCACGAGGCCGGGAAGCAGACGTTGAGACACCCTTCCGTGGGGCAGAGCCTGCCCACAGGCATGGCGGATTAGAAAGGGTATTTGGTGTGCCCACAACCAGCCCACACTGGGGAGCTTCGCTCAGACTTTGTAGACCATCCAATGGCCTCTTTCAGAACAGGATTTTGATGAGTTAAGTGTGAATGAATCAGAAATACATGGGTTGGATTTCCCTCCAAATGCACTGGGGTTTAAAAGGGACCTTTCTTTTCCATTATTTTTTCTAAGTTGTTACTGTTGAAAACAGGAAAGCTATTAATTTTCGTACATTTATTTTGTAATGGCTGTTTTAACTGAACTCTCATTATTTCTAATAGTTTTTCAGTTCAATTCTCCCAAAGGAAAAAAAAGTTTAGGTGATGTGACTAAACTGACAAAAACACATGAAATCCACCACTGTTCTATATAAAAATGCATAAAAATCAAGATAAAGACGCTTCAAATGCAGCCCAGGGAAGGAAGAGGGGGTCTGCAGAGGGAAGACGTGGCTTAATCAAAAAGGCCTTTTCTTCTTTCTGTTAACTTTTACCACCACCGCCCATTGGCTACTGTTCTCTACCATCCCTCCACCCCAACCACCTCATCCCCAGGGGTGGGAGACCCAGGTCTTTGCTGCCTGCACCCAGCAGAGGACCCAGGCCAGCTCTGCCAGCGTCAGACTCAGGGGGAGCTGGACTCTCCTAGACTCCCTCCGGCTACCGTCCAGGGTGCCTGGTGGAGGCAGCTGGAAGCCTTTCCTCTGGAGACAGTGCCTCTCTGTCCATGCTCGTCTTCTGAGGTGGGGGCACCCAGGGCAGTGAGGGCAGTGAAGTGAGGGTGCCAGATGCCCATCTGGGTGGCATACTTGGGTTCACAGGGACTAGACTGTGGTCCTAGAAGGAAGTGTCTCATAAGGAGGCAAGTTTTCAAGCAAGACTGTGTCTTTATGTATTTAAATCACATGTATTATTTTATTCCTTCATTATAAACATCAAACTTCTTTTTGGAAAGAGCCCTGGTGCAGTGGTTAAACCCACCAGCCACTCACTCCTCAGGAGAAAGACGTGGCAGTCTGCTTCCGCAAAGATTACAGCCTTGGAAACCTTATGGGGCAGTTCTACTCTGTCCTATGTGGTTGCTATGAGTTGGAATCAAATTGATGGCAATGTGTTTGGGTTTTTGTTTTGTTTTTTGGATTATCATGGAAGCATGTGTCAACATGGAGCCTCCATGAGTTTTGGTTCCTGAGTGACTACCTATGATGGACATATGGAGTGAGAAATAAACTGGTTGTTTTAAGCTACTCAGAGTTTGCAGCTGTTTGTTACTGCTTCATAACAAAGACTATCCTGGCTAGTATAGCAATAAATACCGAAAAAGAGTAAGAACTTATCTAGCAAAGTTCCTAATAACAATTTTATCACAAATCTTTGTAGCAGTAGCATTTGGACACCTTGGTTTGTTAACTAGGACCCTACCCTGTACACTTATGTTTCCTTCTGAGGACATTTACCTGGGAGTTACAAGGTCATCATAATCTATGTTGAGCTGTAGTAATATGATGAATCCACAGGTAGACTGCATAAATTCAGTAAACCTGAGAAGTAATGCATTTCGAGTCTGGTAAAAGGTTGACTTGGTGGATATGAGTGGGGAGAAGATGGATTAGTGGGAATGGTTCCTGCAAGGGGTTGGAGGGAGACCTTCTTTATTTCAGACACTGGAATCCCTGGGCAGCACAAACAGTTAAATGCTTGACTACTAAACAAAATGCTGGCAGTTCAAACCCACCAACAAGTGCCTTGGAATAATGGCCTGGTGACCTGTTTCCAAAAGGTCACACCCTTGAAAACCCTACGGAGCACAGTTCTACGCTGACACATGTGGGATTGCCGTGAGTCAGAATCAATTCGGCAGCCACTGGTTACTGGTTCATTCAACTCTATCCTATCTACAGCCAGTTCTCCTCTCTCAAATTATATGCCCATTCATGATACAGATTGCTCAAGACTCAGCTAATTTTTGAAATGCAGATATTAGTATACCCACTCACCCACTGCCGTTGAGTCGATTCCAACTCACAGCGACCCTACAGGACAGAAGAGAGCTGCCCCATATGGTTTCCAAGGCTGTAAACCTTTACAGAAGCAGACTGCCGTATCCTCCTCCTGCAGAGCAGCTGGTGGGTTCGAACCACCTACCTTTTGGTTAGCACCTGAATGCTTAACCACTGTGCCACCAGAGTTCCTTAGATACTAGCATAATGGGTATGAATTTTTCTCCATAAACTCACGGGTACAAAAAAATTATTTCTATAAATCAAAGTAACCTGGTTCTGAGCTCCCATTTGCCTGATGGGGAGATGTTCTATCTCAGCCATCTTGGGGATGGTCATCCCTCTCCCTAGAACATGAATCCAGGGGCTCATGTGGCTCCCAGCAAAGGACAGAAGAGCCTCTGGATCTTTCGATTGCTGCTGAGAAACTTATCATCCAAGCCTACACAGACAAAAGGTAGGCAGCTCCACCCTTCTAAGTGATAGTGTCACTTCCCCGCAATCCTCAAGGTCATGACTGTCTCCACATCCCATTCCGCTCAAGGTTCTATCCCTTCTGGAGAAGCTGCGTGGAGGCAGGGCACAGGTCTACATCACTCAAAGACTAAAACACCCATCCCCTTCCTCACCTCAGGGAAGGGCTGTTTCTGCCTCACTTCTTCTGAAGGAATAGGAGCT
Source organism: Elephas maximus indicus (assembly GCF_024166365.1). Taxonomy (NCBI): domain Eukaryota; kingdom Metazoa; phylum Chordata; class Mammalia; order Proboscidea; family Elephantidae; genus Elephas; species Elephas maximus. Next base: position 61,154,746 of record NC_064835.1, read on the forward strand.
TACCTGTCACCCACGTTTAAGTGTGTCTTAAAAGAATAGTACTGAGGATGGTTGCCAAGTCTCTACATTTTGAGACTCACAGGGGAGAATTCAGATGAATCTGTCTGTGGCTAATTAGAACTGCTTACCTGACAGACGAAATCTGCCAGTGAAGGCCTGAGGGCTGAGCTTTCACCCTGAGTTCTCTGCCTCAGCCTCTCTCACCAGACAGATCTAATTAGTCTCTTCAATCCTTAACCATCAGGGGGGTCCCTGAAGTGAACTTTGGTCCTGAGATTTTATTCTCAGTCTCAACTCAGAGCATGGCTTGAACCTGAGGGTGAGATGTTGGTCCTTGGATCCACCATCAGTTTTTGACTGTTGTGATTCTTTGTGTGGTTCAGCACTGCCAAGTACCAGAGTCCATGAGATGGGTGCCAATTCTGGCATAAATGAGGAGGACTGTCCCCACCAGTGGGCAGGTCTCTTCTTGCTTTTATTGCTAGTTTTTCTTCAGTTGGTGAAAACAACTTTTTTTAAAATTTCCTCTGCTACAACTAAAAAGGCAAGTTTTATCCCTACATCCTTGATAGGGGATCTATGCCCAGTGGACCAAAAGCAGTCACTGTGGCCACAGCTGGCCCCCCAATAACAGGGGTAGAATAGCCAGGAGGGTCAGAGTCCAGCAGATATGGAAGGTGGCCCTTTCCTGTCATTACTGAGGCCACTTGTCAACCTGTGGAGTTGCTGGGGGAAAGGAGGTTGTCTGGGGACTCCTGGGAAGGGAGTGTGCCTGCCTCCTGTCAGGTTCAGGGCCAGTGGTATGCTGGAGCCAGTTTGGCTCACAAGAGCCAGGGTGTGTTTCTTTCTAGTTCTGATGATTAAGTAATGTCACACTGGTAGCAGCAGACCACAGGTTACAGCTGACTAGCTGAGAGCCACCCTCATGGACTAGGGACTAGAACCAAAAGCAGAGAGGAATTTGTGTGAGGGACAGAAGGTGGGCAATCCTTGGAGTCTGGAGGTAAACACAAACACGAGGCCCCCTCACGGCTGATTTAATGTGCTACAAGCAGGCAAGGTCTCTGGTATCAGATTCCTAAGGGTCTTCCCTGCAGGAGCATGGGGGACAGGACACTGGGTGTCCCAACCCTGCACCCTTCTTCAGCTGCCTTGTCCACGGACTCTCTCCCTTTCAACACCACCATTATCCAAAGATAATACAGTCAGGTATTCCCACTGTTTCTTTGGGAGTTGGTTTCAAATTCATGTCCTATCACTTACCCTTGGGCTTGAAATTCCAACCATTAAGATACGGCTCCTCTCCCTTCATGTGTATTTCCATCCTTCCTCATTTTTTCTGCATTCCTCATCTCATCTTCCTCCAAGAGCCACTGTTCATGGACCAAAGGCTCCCAACCCACCATGGTCTGATCCTCCCAACCCACTATGGTCTGATCCTCCCCACATCACCTAAAGAACACTTCTCCTCCCTCCCCAAAGAGATCCCAGTCCCCTCTGACATCTCCCTTATCTCCCTTCCTCCCCAAGAGCAGAACTAACCCATAAACCTCAAGAGTAGGGTGAAGTGAGAATAAACCAAAGTACAGAGGCTTTCCTCTATTCCCATATACCAGGACCAGAAGCTCACTAAGGTCAACACAGCTAAGGATAAGAAACACAGGTGGTGATTCCCAAAACCTAGTCATTGACAGCTAAGATCAGTCCAGAGATGACCCAGGACTGGATGTCTGTGCAAGGTAATTACCCTCCTTCCACAGAATGGGGCCTAAAGTGATTCCATGTGTCATGGTTATTGTATGGCTAAGCTGAATGATAATGGTATAATAGGCCAAATTTTACAACAATAATCTATTTGTATAGATTTCCACATGTCTGCCAGTTCGTTGTGGTGACTTGAGTGTTACAGTGATGCTGGAAGCTATGTCACCAGTATTTCACATACCAGCAGGGTCACCCATGGTGGACAGTTTTCAGCAGATTTTTTTTTCCACACTAAGGTAGGGTAGGAAGAAGGACCTGATGGTCTATTTCTGAAAAAAATTGACCAGTGAAAAACTAATGAATAGCAACAGAACACTGTCTGGTATACTGCCAGAAAATGAGCCCCTCAGCTTGGAAGGCACTCAAAATACGACTGGAGAAGAAATGCTTTCCCAGAGTAGAGTCGACCCTAATGATGTGAATGGAGTAAAGCTTTCAGGACCTTCGTTTGCTGAGGTGACATGACTCACAATGAGAAGAAACAGCTGCAAACATCCATTAATAACTGGAACATGGAATGTATCAAGTATGAATCTAGGAAGATTGGAAGTCATCAAAATTGAAATGGACCACATAAAGATTGATATCCTAGGCATTGATGAGCTGAAATGGACTGGTATTGGCCATTTGGAATCAGACAATCACAGGGTCTACTATGCCAGGAATCACAAATTGAGGAGGAATGGCATCGATTCATAGTCAAAAAGAACATTTCAAGAACTATCCCGCAATACAATGCTGTCAGTTGATATAATATCGATACCCCTACAAGGAAGACCAGTTAATACGACTATTATCCAAATTTACGCACCAACCACTACGGCCAAAGATGAGGAAATTGAATATTTTTACCAACTTCTGCAGTCTGAAATTGATTAAACATGCAATAATGATGCAATGATAATTACTGGCGATTGAAATTGAAAGAAACGAAAAGATCGGTAGTTGGAAAACACGGCCTTGGTGATGGAAACAATGCTGGAGATTGCAAATACCTTTTTTTCAGCAATATAAACAGCCACTATACAAGTGGACCTCGCCAGATGGAATACACAGGAATTAAATCAACTACATCTGTGGATTGACACAGTGGCTGCAACAGTGAGCTCAAGCATAACAACAATTGTAAGGATGGCTCAGGACCGGGCAGTGTTTAGTTCTGTTGTGCATAGGGTTGCTATGAGTCGGAACCATGAGTATATTCCACCTGAATTTAGAGACCATCTTAAGAATAGATTTGACAGGTTGAACACTAATGACCGAAGATCAGACAAGTTGTGGAATGACATCAAGGACATCATAGCTGAAGAAAGCAAAAGGCCATTAAAAAGATAGGAAAGAAAGAAAAAGACCAAAATGGATGTCAGAAGGGACTCTAAAACTTGCTCTTGAATGTAAAGTAGCTAAAACGAACAGAAGAAATTATGAAGTAAAAGAGCTGAACAGAAGATTTCAAAGGGTGGATTGAGAAAACAAAGTATTACAATAAAATGGGCAAAGACCTGGAGTTAGAAAACCAAATGGGAAGAACATGCTCAGCGTTTCTCAAGCTGAAAGCACTGAAGGAAAAGTTCAAGCCTCAGGTTGCAATATTCAAAGATTCTATGGGCAAAATATTGAACGACACAGGAAGCATCAAAAGAGGATGGAAGAACACACAGAGTCACTGTACCAAAAAGAACTGGTCGATGTTCAACCCTTTCAGGAGGTAGCATATGATCAAGAACCAATGGTACTGAAGGAAGAAGTCCAAGCTGCACTGAAGGCATTGGCGAAAAACAATGCTCCAGGAATTGATTCAATACCAGTTGAGATGTTTCAACAAATGGAGGCAGCACCAGAGTGCTTACTAGTCTGCCAAGAAATTTGGCCAACCAACTGGAAGACATCCATATTTGTGCCTATTTCAAAAAAAGGTGACCCAACAGTGTGGAAATTAATGTACATTAACATCACACACAAGGAAAATTTTGCTGAAGATTGTTCAAAAGCAGTTGCAGCAGTACATCAACAGGAAACTGCCAGAATTTCAAGCCGGATTCAGAAGAGGATGTGGAACAAGGGATATCATTGCTATGTCAGATGGATACTAACTGAAAGCAAAGAATGCCAGAAAGATATTTACCTGTGTTTTAGTGACTATGCAAAGGCATTCAACTGTGTAGATCATAACAAATTATGGATAACATTATAAAGAATGGGAATTCCAGAACACGTAACTGTGCTCACGAAGAACCTGTACATAGACCAAGAGGCAGTTATTTGAGCGGAACAAGGGGATACTGTATGGTTTAAAGTTAGGAAAGGTGTGCATCAGGGTTGTATCCTTTCACCATACTTAATCTGTATGCTGAGCAAATAATCTGAGATATCCGCCTATATGAAGAAGAATGCAGTGTCAGGATTAGAGGAAGACTCAAGAACAACTTGCAATATGCAGATGATACAACCTTGCTTGCTGGAAGTGAAGAGGACTTGAAACACTTACTGATAAAGATCAAAGACATCACAGCCTTCGGTATGGATTGCATCTCAGCATAAAGAAAACCAAAATCCTCCCAACTGGAGCAATAAGCAACATCATGATAAAATGGAGAGAAGACTGAAGTTATCAAGAATTTCATTTTACTTGGATCCACAATCAACGCCCATGGAAGCGGCAGTCAAGAATTCAAACGACATATTGCATTGGGCAAATCCGCTGCAAAAGACCCCTCTAAAGTGCTAAAAAGCAAAGATGTCACTTTGAAGACTAAGGGGTTCCTGACCCAAGCCATGGTGTCTTCAATTGCCTCATTCGCATTCAAAAGCTCGACAAGCAATAAGAAAGACTGAAGAAGAACTGATGCATTGAATTACGGTGTGGGCGAAGAATACTGAATATACCATGGACTGCCAGAGAAACAAAGAAATCTGTCTTGGAAGAAGTACAACCAGAATCCTCCTTAGAAGCGAGAATGGCAACGCTTCCTCTCACGTACTTTGGACATGTTATCAGGAAGGACCAGTCCCTGGAGAATGACATCACACTTGGTAAAGTAGAGGGTCAGCAAAAAAGAGGAAGACCCTCAACGAGATGGATTGACACAGTGGCTGCAACAATGGGCTCAAGCATAACCATTGTGAGGATGGCATAAAAATTGTGAGGATGGCATAGGACCAGGCAATGTTTCAGTTCTGTGGTACTTGGGATCACTGAGTCAGAACCAACTTTACAGCACCTAACAACAACAACATTGGTATAGATAGTACTTTATTGTTTACACATTTTCTTATATAATCCTTGCAGCAACCCTGAGGTAGGTATTATTATCCCCACTTTACAGATGAGTAAACTGAAGTTCCTAGGTTAGATTACCTGCCAAAGATCACACACTTATCCCAAACCAAAGGGGACTCTTTTGAGTAGTTCACAGGCTGCTGCAAGAAGTGGAGCTGAAAACTTCAACTGGGGAGGGCTGGTTTGTTCACGGGAGCCCAATGGGTGCCTCATCAGGGATGAATGAGGCACATTCACAGGCCAAGACTGGAACCGAGCAGAAGCCTGGAGCATCTGGGAGTTGTGAACCAGGAAGAGGCCCTCAAGTGTGGTAAGAGTTGACGTTGTTGCTAGTTGCCGTTGAGTAGATTCAGACTCACAGCGACCCCATGTGTACAGACTAGAACTTTTCCAAAGGGTTTTCAAGGCTGTGATCATTCAGAGGCAGACTGCCACGCCTGTCTTCTGAGGTGCCTCTGGGCGGGTTCAAACTGCCAACGCTTCTGCTATTAGTTGGCTGCTTAACCATACGCACCACCCAGGAACACTATCTTCAAATATGCACAGAGCCCAGCTTGCAGGAACTCCAGAAACAAGAGGTCACCCAGCGGCTCTAAGTCCAGGGGCCAGCCACAGGGCAGAGGCAGCGGGGCCAGGAAGAGCTGCTGCAGAATGTCACCATCTTGGCATGGCCAAAGCACAGTGACCTCAGGCAGTGGTCCTTGCCCTTGTCAGAGCCTTGAGGATCTCATGAAAACCATAAAACCTCCCCCCCAAAAAACACATACACACAATTACATACAACATTTTGTATACAATTTCAGGGAGTCCATGGACCCCAGGTGGAGCACTCCTACTTGAGGGCAAAGATGTTACCCTGAGTAAAGTCGCTGATACAAACCTGTCTCAGTGCTGCTTGTATTTCCTGTGACTGTTTCTCTTTTGTCTTCCCTGAATATTTAGAATGTCGTGAAGTTTATTTTTAATGAGAGTCAAGGAAATGGGGTTCAGCCCAGACTAGCCAGAGGAAAAGCAGCTGTGGCATGGCAGTGGTGGCAGACAGGAGGCAAAAACCAAAGAGAAAGACGGGGTCACAGGTACCACTGCCCTTCCCACCCAGAAGGTCACTTCAAGAGGTTTTCAAATTTAGAGAAGGGTTGTGGGAGTCATTTGGGGAGGGGCAGTCATTTGTTTCCTTTTAGAAAGGAAAGCCATTCCCAAGCTGGCTACAGGGTCTAAGGTTCTGCAGGCAATGCCCCCGCTATGACCTTCCCCTTTCGGACCCCCCATAAATATGCCTAAGCGCTGGCCCGGTCATTTATGCACACGTGCCCAGGCCTCCTGTAAACAGCCATGTATTTACACATGCTCTTTCATGGAAGGAGAACTGGAATGGGGAGGTCTCAGGGCAGAGATTCCGTGTTGCAACATGGGGACCATGCACCCCACACAGACAGTCAGCTAAACTGGGCTAATCAGCAAACCACCAGAGGACTCAGTGTCCGTTAGCCCCAACCACCTCCAAGGCTTCTCCTTCTGGCCAGGACCCAACCAGAAGCCGAAGTCCTAGCTGTGTCTTGTGCCCCATCCCCAAAACCAATGGGCCCAAGATAGGGGCCAGAGCTGAAGGGGACACAGGGGTTCAGAGGGCAAGGTTGGGAAAAGCCCAGATTAGCTGCAGAGCAGCACCTCTGACCTCTCATGGGAATCAGGAAATGAGGCAAAGGCCTGTCTTGGACATTAGCCCGTCCAAGCCCAGAGAGGGCAGATACTGAAGTCCAAGTGATCACTCAGACTCAAAAAGAACTAGAGGCCCCTATGGTCTTCCAGGTCCAGCAACCCCCACTTCTGTGGTCATGCCATTCCAGTGATCACCATGCACTAGTGGTCATTTACCCAGCTCTAGATGGATGTTTCATCACACGTGGCTAGAGGAGCCCCAGTTAGCCGAATGTGGGCTGGGCTCGGGCAAGGATCAAGCAGGAAGGGTGGAGGAAAGCCACCAAAGCCACTTGCCCTCTTGGCCAGGGCCAGGGGCAGCCGCTCATCTTCAGGAGAGGGGGAGGGAGGGTCCTGGCTGTAGCTCGTGGTCCCAGACGCTGGGGCCCCCAGGTCCAAGCCCACCTTGTCTCGTGCCAGGAGTTCCCTCTGCCGCCGTCGCTGCTGATGCCGACCGACCAAGAGGAGAGTCAGGGATGCTGCAAGAACCCCCAGGAAGAAGCCAGCCACCCCAGCCCCCACTGTGTGGGCCCGGCTTGGAGGGGCCCGCCGGCTACCCCACACCAAGCTGTAAGCGGCTACTACTCGCACTGCCCCACCCTCCTGACATTCACAGGCGTAGGCGCCCAAGGCCCCTGGGGTCACCACCACCTCCAGCCCATCCCGCCGGGGGGTGAATGCCGTCCCTCCACCAGGCTGGTGCCATACACAGGATGCCCACGCTGAGCTTGGGGAACATGGCAAGACCACGTGTGCAGCTGCTGCCACAGGCACTTCAAACACTACTGGGTGTTCTGTGAGGAGACAGCAAAGGCACAAGAGGTGGTGAGGACACAGGCTGGGGGTGTGAGGAGGAGAAATATGGGGTGGTATTGGATATGAGAAGGGGCCATAGTGACACAGCCAAAAAGAGGATTCCCAATGAGGGTTAGATCCTGGGTCATCAGCTGCCATGCCTCCTAGGATCTAAGTTTTAAAGTGGGTCCAGAGTAGACAACTTTCTAGCCCTTTTCACCCATTCCACCCACACTTCCCTAAACCATACAGACCTCCAGGCTCCTTGGGACACAAAGAAGAGACGTCTGCTGACTCCATGCCTTGCACCAGCCTATAAAGAGAGTACTTGGTAAATCCAGCGTCAACATTTCCTCCATCCTCAGTGTCACTGAACATGCACTGATTACATCCCCCATCATCTCAGAAATCACTCCTAGAAGTACTGGCCAACATTCTCCTCATCGCTAAACTTTTCCCCAGTCAAAACTTAGTCACCTCTTATACCCCTCGTGACATTTGCCTTGCCAAATTCTGTACATATTTCTAGCAGCCCACAGTTAACTAAACTTGCACTAGGTCTGTTAGGTAGGAGTGTGCTTTTAAAGAAAGATGAGAGCTTTCCAAGAAATGTAGGTGGTTGTCCACCACCACAAGATTTCTATGGAAAAAAATATATTAAAATGGCATTTCTTTTTTTTTTTTTTTCCTGTTATTTAAGAAAAAGAGAGAACTTCTTTTCTATAAAAGCTAATGAAAATTCTAGAGAGAACAAGATGATCTCCATAGATGAAACTACATGGGGACTCTCTCACTTCAATACTGTTGATATACATTGGTCTCTAATGGATCTGTTTCAAACACAACATAATCCTCATACTTCCAGAATTTGGGTGGATTGTATCTGACAGAGGGATAGCAAGACAGACTGCTTGTTGAGGAACACCCTGGCACCACTCTCAGTAGGGTGAGCCTTCTGATGCCTCTACTAAGGCTGCCAGTAAAGAAGGTTGGTCTGAACACATGAACATCTTGACTGAAGATAAACCTAGCTTGAGGGTGAACTCCTTCAAGTTATTGAGCCCTCTGAAATGAGTCCTGAGGCTGGTATAAATGGATGGAACTCTATTGGGTAAAACCAAGGCAGACTGGTCCAGCTGAGCTTAGGGAACATGACAACACCACATGTAGCCACAGGAACTTCAAAGTCCAAGTATATTTTTCTCTCTTGTCTGAATTGAGGTATGAAGGATGGAGTGTACTGAAGTACCAATTCAGGCCACTGGCGCACACACATCCCTCACGTATATATGTTAAGGGTACTCGTGAAGCTTAAGAACATAGGCTGCCCTAGCCCAATGAAATTCTTATTTTAATGAATATTAAAACAATAAAGGAAACAACAGATCACCTGATTTTGTCCTAGACATTTAAAATTCTCCCAAGAGAAACTAGAAGACCAGGTCAGAGTTCTTAATCAAAAATGTGAAGCCGGCCAAACCTGCCATCCAACAGCTACTTTATATCCCCAACTGGTGGAAAGTTAAAAAAAGAGTCTGAGCAAGAGACGGCACAAAATCTTTCACTTATAATTCAAAATGAATGTCAGAAAGACAAAATCGAAATTTACGTTGTATTCTATGTGTCAGTTATCATATTAAACACTTTCACTGTTTTAACATGTATGAATTAATGTGTTAAATCAGTGGGTCTCACTTGGCTGCATATTAAAATCACTTGGAAAGTTTTTTTTTAAAAATCTGTGATGCCCATGCTACATTCCAGACTAATTACATCTGGGATGTGGGACCAAGGCAGCAGAGCCACAGCCCTAAGCCTTTGAAATTCCTACATCTAAGAGGCATTAGCAGGTGGACAGATCCAGGCCCAATCCACAAAGGGTCTGATAATTAGCTCAGATGAGGCCAAGCCAGCAGACAGACACACTGACAATGTAGAGTCAATGTACAATAAGCCAAACATCATAACAGTTCAGAGACAATATTCAGAAAGACATATGGGTAGCATACAGAGGACAGAGCTAATAGATGAAAAGCAGATCGCATCAATGAACAGGGAGAATCAATGATACAGAAACAACAGGTTAAAAACACTCCTGTATCAGAGACAAAAGACCAGGGAAATCACAGTCAAAGAAATACAAATGACCATTAAATTAAAAAAAAAAAAAAAAAATTTAGCCTGCCCAATAATCAGGAAAATAAAATTAAAATAACATGGAGATTCTAGTTTTACCTGTAAGACTGAGAAAGATGAAAAGGAATCATCCCCATTTTGTCAAAGATGGGGGGAAATGGGTATTTCCTGACGTAATTTTATAAATCCCAGAATAGTATGAAAAATTGGGCTTGATGGGATGATGGGTCAAAAGTATAAAGAGAATGTCATACAATAGGAGGGAGAAGGGTGTGGGAAAGTACCTCAATACATCCGATGCTGCCAGGAAACCAGTCTTAATTCAACCTATTTTCTACTAACCCAGATTACAATGGATCTTCTTAGTGTGAAAATACTCCTCAACTCCCTTCCTTTACTGTGAGGACTAAGAAGGAGTTGCCTGGGATTGTCTCAATAGTGTAGGGTCACTTGTACAAATAGCAAAACCCTCACTGGGCAGCCTGAGCCTGTCTAGAGAGCCTGAGTCCCTCCTGAATGGAGTTCATTACTGACTTCCTGACATCCATCTTTACCCACCCATCCATCCTCAAGAATCCCTCTTGGAAAAGGGGGAAAGCTAAGAATGGGCTCCTATACTCTTCTGCCCAACTCTTAAAAAGGAAATCGTTTTGGTAAGGTCTCTAGAAAATAACCTATTTTTAATCAGGGGCATGATACAATCTGAATGTCTTGTGGTAGGTACCAAAATGAACAAAGGGTGATGAGTTAGATTACTTGAGTAGTCTAGGTAAAGAAGTGATGAGGCTTGGACTAGGATGGTGGCAGAGTAGAGAAGAGAAGAGGATATGTTTTGGAGCTAGAATCAAGGTAAGTTGCAATACAATGTGGCTGATTTCTGGTTGGATTACTGGATGAATGGAGGTTCCTTTATTGAGGAAAACTGGAGGAGGCGTTTATGAAACAATAGTGCATACTTAGACTTGTTAAGTATCCAAGTAGGTAGTTGGATAGAGAATTCTGTAGTTCAGTAAGAGATACTTTTGCAGTTGTCATCAGCACTCAAATTGTATTGAAAGTGGGAATGGAATTACCTAGAGAGAATGTGGAAATGTAAAGGGGGTCCAGGACTGAACCTTGAGGAACATCAGCACACATGAGTTGATGGAAAAGGAATCAGTAAGGGAGACAGGCTAGTGAGGTAGGGAGGAAAACCAGGAGAATGAAGAGTCATAGAAAGCAAGAAGAAAGAGTACTTCAAGGAAGGAAGTCATGGTCAGCTGTGAAAATCTTCTGAGAGTTCTTGTAAGAAGAAACCTGAGAAGTGTCCACTAGAGTTGGCAAGAGGGAGGTCAATCACACGGTCAGAGCAGATCTAGCAGAGAGGCAAGGGTATTGATGAAGTGGCACAAGACGGACAGACAGATGAGTTAGTATGGACCAACATGCAGACACAAAAGTGACACAGACACTAACAGGAAGAAAAACACACACAGAGATAGGGCAGCATCAACAGATGGATGAGACCCAAACACAAATCTATGGATGGAGCAGAGCCCCAGGACAGCAGGCAAGAGACCAATGTGGGTACACTCACCCTCCATGCTCCCCGGTATGGGGCACGCAAGCCCCCAGCCGGAAGCTCCAGGCACAGACAGGGTCTTGGGCCAGGATGCACTCTGAGCAGCTCTGGAGACGGCCACAGTTGGTTGTATTCACTTGTGTCACCTCAGTACGTGAGCCAACCAGGAGCCAGCCCTAGAGAAAGGGAGTGGGTAAAGGGAATATACTGGATCTCCCAGACCTAAGGGTCACAAACTACCTCTGGACTCAGGTGTCTCCCAGGCCCCCAAAATCTACAACTCACTTGGTACAATTTCATGTTCTCAATTGGCTGTGGCTCTGAGAATAAGGCTAGATCCTCGAGGACGCTGAGCTGGGCCCCAATCTGCACTGCTCGGTGGAGATGTCCATCCTCTAGAAGGCAGGGACATAATGACATCACTGCACCTGTGCCCAGGATGCTGACGCCCAGCTAGATTACATCTGCACTGGGTGGGCAACGGCTGGACAATTAAATATACCTGTCCCCAGGTAGAGCACATCATAGTCTTTCCCTGAGAGGCTGGTCACCCTGTGGGCCACAACTCTGAGATAGACTGTATCTGTAGTGACCAGCAGCGGATGGCCAGCAGCTGGAAACACTGGCCTGTCCATGAGTGGGTGGTCCCGGATGAAGGTGAGTACACGGTCAGGTAGGGAGAGAGACGAGCCAAACTGCTGGAGCTTCATGTTGTTGGCGATGCACTAGAGGGAACACAGGGGTGGGTAACAAAGCTTTCCAGGGGCCAGAAAGTGTCAGTGATGGTTGGGTGGGCTCCTGCACTCATGGTAGCTCTTTATTTCAGGCCTGGGGATAAAGAGCTGGTCCAGCGCCCTCACCTCTCCAGGTCTGGGCTGGGGCACATCATTGTCCAGGACAGGCAGTCCCCTGTTGCAGTCATGTTTCAGCTCTCTGAAGGGTCCGTTCAGCACTGTCCGAATGTCTTGTGGTCGGAAGGCACAGACAGCAGAGATGGCAGCTCCCTCCCTGGAAGAGTTACAGGTTGGAGCCAGATATTCGAAGGGAGCTAGGGGAAAACAACTCATCCCTTGTCAGCTGAGATGACCCATGAGACATCCACAAGGAGCCTTGCCATTGTGGAGGGGACGGTCCTCCCTCTCTGGAGGAACAGCCCTGACATTGCGCCAATCCCACACACCTCCCACCCCATAAAGCTCCTCTACACCAGGACGCCCTCACCACTGGGAGGAAAAGATGCCATAAAAGGTGGGGGTCCTTGCTCCATGCTCAGGTCGAAGGATGGCCATGTCCTGCAAGACACTGGAAGCCCGGCCATGCTCAGACCCTGGACACAGCAGGTCAGCCTTGAGAAACGTTGTCCACCTCTGTTGGAGGGTCTTCCGACCCCCAAGGTCCCCCTGGAGTGAAAAGTACATGGAAGTTCTCTTTAGAAGACCAACATTGTGGGAGGAGCGAGGAGATGAACACAAGTTTCCTCTCTGACTTCAGGACAGACAGATAGGGAGAAAGATATACAGAAATGCAAGAAGAGAGATACAGAGTAACCTGGAAGATAATGAGATACAGGGCTTCAATATGAAGGTGGGAGGGTCACGATAAAAGAGACAGTGACTAAGTTAATTGTGTGCTTATGGAGTGCTGTGCTGCGTGCTTTACACAAGTTACCTCACTTAGTCCTCAGAACAACCCTGTAGATAGGCATAATTAGTATCTTCATTTTATAGACGAGGTTCAAAGATGTCAAAGAACCTGCCCAGAGTCACACAGGCAGTACGTGGTGAAGCAGGGACTTGAACCAGGTCTGTCTGTCACCAGTTCCTGCCTGTAACCTTTACACTAGGCCACCTCCTGGTGACAGTGTGTCACGAGGGTAATTATGGGAGTCAAAGGGGCCAGAGCCCCTCCACGCACTCCTCAAGCTCCCATAAAAGCAGCCGCTGCAGAGAAGCAGAGGAGACAGACGGGAGACACAAAGACAGGGGCCAGAGAGGAAAAGACAGGAGGACAGTCAGAGCAGGAGCCGACAGACAGTTGGGATCAGGGTCTCACCGCACACACGCGGGCCACCCGCGGGACCTTAATGCGCTCGTATGAGTCAAACGCCCGGGAAGACTCCGTAAAGAAGAAGTAGATTTCGTCGTCTCCATCTTCATCCCCCCACTCGGCTGGGCTCAAGGCCATGGCTGCGACAAAGGCTGGGGCTGGGGAGACCGGCGGCCTCAGATCCCCACAGATACATCCTGGTGCCACCCGGTCTCCACCCTCCTGCCCCCCCGGAGCAGCCCTCCCCGTGTCCGCACCGTTAAGCCAGGACGGCAAGGTCTCTGTCCGAATCCAGTCCTCAGCGCGACCCACAGCCCGGGAGATAATTGGCTCCGTCCCCAGGTAGTTTTTCACAGTGGCAGCATAGAGGACCCCCCCTGCAGGGCAAGAGGAAGGAGAGGAGCTGTCAGAGACCCACTGAGGAAAGCAAAAGGGGTCACAGGCAGAGTGGGAGATAAAGCAGAGGCAGAAACTATCAGGGACTGAGCACCCTTAAGTGCCAGGCACTGCTAAGCACATTACAGACGCCACCTCACTTAAAATAGGAAATGAAGTGCTCCTGGGCAGTAAGGGAAACCAGCATTAAGGGGAAACTGCCGGAGGGAGAATAAAGGCCTCTCCTGTGGAAGTCAGTTTTTTTGGCATAACCATAAAAGCTAAGTATACTTCTTTTCATTTTCTTTAGGGACTTCTCTACCCCATCGTATGCTAATTATCCTGGGACTCTCCAGGAGCAGGGTTGCTCTACAGTATGTTCCAAGCTTACTTCAGTTCTCCCACTGTGGTGAATGTCTGAGGGAACTAGTGTTCTTTCTGAACAGGAGTGGGTATACAGTGCTCTAGAACAAGTCAGATTTTTATGGTATCCTAGAATCACTTCAGAAGTTGATTAAAATGCAGATTCCTGGGCTCTGGGCCCAGAAATTCTCATTCAGTAGATTTGGGGAGTGGTCCAAGAACCTGCATTTCAAACAAGCAACAAGAGTTATCCTGATACTGGAAATTCAGGACCTCACTTTGAGAAAACTAGCCAAGGGGATTAATGCGGGTCTCACAGACAGTCAGGGGACACAACAAGGAATTGAATCCTCCCTCCTGGTACAGTGGAGGGGCAAAGACACTCTAGGGGTGTTGAGGATTGAGGAAGGGAAAAATCATGGACATTCTGGAACGAAGGTGAAGCTCTGTTGACCGAACACGAGGGAACCAAGGGCCTGGACATGAGCAGGCACAAAGTGATTCAGGGGGTAGGAGAAGGTTACAAACACACTGCAGGGGATTCGAGTCTCACAGGTACTCTGGAGAGAACATGGATTTTTTGACCACCTACTATGTACAAGGTTCTGTGCCAGGTACAAGGCACACTGTTGCCTCCAAGAATTCCCATCTGAGTCAGGAAGACAAGCGTGTCATCAGATGCCAGGAGGAGGAACACAGAAGAGGGCCCAGCTACGACTACCTACGGGAGGTGACATCTGAGCTGGGTCTGAAGAATGAGAAATTTGCCACTAAAAGGAGAACTTCAGGGAGAAAGGCAAACAAATGATGAAGAGGTGAGTCATGTTCAGGGATGGTGGGACCCTTCTTGTGGCTGAAGCTCCAGCTGGGGAGAGAGGCAAGTGAGCTGAGATAAAGTTGGAGATACAGAGATAGGCACTGAATTGTGATGAATTTGCCAGGGAATGTGAACTTTATCCCACAGGTAATCAAACAGAGTTCCTATGGACTGTCTACTCAGTTGGCCTAACAGTGTTTTTAAAGTTTCTCTTCTACCCCCTAGTTTGCTGAGTAGTGCCTGGGGTCTTAAAAGCTTGCTAGTGGCCATCTAAGATACAATTGGCCACTATTCACCAGAAGCAGCAAAGGAAGAAGACCCAGGAATCAGAGAAGGTAATTGCCTCCATAAACTACTGCCTTCTTTGTCATGAGACCAGAAAAACTGGATGGTGCCTGGCTACCACTACTGAATGTTTTGATCAAAGACTCAATAGACGAATCCTGATCAAAATGGGGAGGGAGGTGGAACAGAATTCCAAATTCTTATAGAATCTAGACTTATTGAACCCACTGAGACTGGAGGAACCACTGAACCTATTGCCCTGAGAAAATCTTGAACTGAAGCTATCCCCTGACATCACCTTTAAATGACAGTTTAGCTAAATTAGTAGGAAAAAAAAATGTTCACCTTGAGCATTGCACTCCTTTAAAGAATTATTTATATTAGATCAAATTGACAACAGTAACTCTAAAGTATAGATGAGAAGTTCAAGGAGTAGTAAACCTAAGTCAATGCTGGTGAAAAAATATGGGTAGAAACAGCAAGAATGATGTCACAATATGAAAAATGTAACCAATGTAACTGAAATGTATATGTAGAAATTGTTTACTGAGTGTATGTTCTACTGTGTATATTGTCATAAAAAAAAAACAACAACAACAACAATCACTGGGTGGTGCAAACAATTAACACACTCAGCTGCTAACTGGATGGCCAGAGGTTTGAGTCCACCCAGAGCTTCCTGAAAGAAAGGTCTGCCAATCTACTTCTGAAAAACCAGGCGTTGAAAACCCTATGCAGCACAGTTCCATTTGGACACACATGGGGTAGCCATGAGTTGAGATCAACTTAACAAAAACTGGCTTGTTGTCTTTAAGAATACAACTGAAGGGGTATTTTGAATAGGCGAATAAATTAATCCATTTTGCTTTTTTAAGATAATGCTAGGAGGTGGAGTAAGATGACAAAGTGAGTGGAAAATTCCACTTACTTCCCCAGCAACGAACCCACTGAACAAAGAATAAAAACAAGCCAAGATCTCAGAACTCTGGACAGCAGCTGAGGTGTTACAGCATCAGGATGAGTCCAGAAGTGGGATAGAGGAGGAGTGGGGATAGCACAGAAACTGGGAGAACCTGCCATTAACAGTGTGAGCACTCCCTCACTGCAGCCATTTTAAGACAGGGCAAGGCAACACACCAAACAGGAACACAGAAAAGGAGCTAATCTGAGGAAGCCGTAGCCCAATTTTTTTAAGGCAGTGCAGATTGGCTGTGAGAATTTGTGGGCCATGCAATTGGGAGGGGAAAAGGGAGACCATGACACTATGAGAGAGTGCTGTTGAATCTCGCTGAGGCCCAGACAGACAGGCACTAGGCCCAGAAGGAACTGCAAGGGCAGCAGGGTGAGGGGAATACTTCAGGCAGGCAGCGACACAGAGGGAAAGGGCTACCCCCTTGCCCACAGTGGGACATCATGGGAGGGCCTGTCAAGGGGCCCCTATGAGGTAGAGATAGAGAGAGCCCCCCACCTTCACCTCAGGAAGTTGAGCCCCACAGCTGATATCAGAGTCTGCAATAAGATAAACTCCCCCTTCCTGCACATGCGTATTACATTCCAGAGATCAAGCATACAGGACTGAATCAGCACTGAAAAAAAAACCTAAGGATAAGAGTGACCTGTAGTGGTTCTCAGGAGAAGATACCAAGCCCACTGCAACTCGGTCGATTCTGGCTTATAGCAACCCTGTGGGGAGATGTGGAGCTTCCCCATGGGGTTCCCAAGGCTGGAGTCTCTGTAGATATGGGCTGCCGCATTTTTCTTCCACAGAGTGGCTACTGCGTGTGGGTCCAGCCTTTCAGTTGGCAGCCAGATGCTTGGCTGCTGCACCACCAGGGTACCCAATCAGAAAATTTTCCCACATAAAAACAGAAAACAAAATTTTAAGTAAAAAATAATAATAACAAAATGGCCCAAGTTCCACAAAAAATGTTAAAACACACAAAACCACAAGAGAAGACAGACGAATCAAAAGGAAAACACGAAGAGGAAATTTCTCCTATAGAAGCCAGACTAATGTAAAGAATTGATAATTTTCAGACCATGGTGCTAAACATGTTTTTAAAAAGCAAAAACCACACTGAAAACAAACTAGCAGAGATCAGGAAATGAATGGAGGAACAAAATGAGAGACTCAACAAGGAAACTGAAACCATAAAAAAAAAAAAGAATTGCTGGAACTGAAGAATAAAGCAATTGAATTAGAAAAAGTAAGAGAAACACTCAACAATAGAATTGAACTGAAGATTAATAAACGAACTAGAAGACAAAACTGAATTGATCAAGTCTCAAAAGAAAAGAACAAAAGCAAACAAATTAAGAAATCTAACATCAGAATTATTGGAATCCCAGAGCAGCATAACAACAATAAAGGCATAGAAAGTTTTCCAAGAGATAATCAGAGAAGTTCCCAGATTTCAACAGGGAACCAAGCCTGCAAATACGGGAAACTACATGAACCCCAATTAGAAGAGACACAAAAAGATCAATGCCACACTATACCCTAATAAAATTCTTGAAAACCAAAGACAAGGAAATAATTCTGAAAGCAGCAAGAGAAAAACGCAACACAACATACCAAGGGGCTTTCATAAGAATACTGCAGATTTCTTCCCAGAAACTCTAGAGGCCAGAAGACAATGGAGTGACATATATAAAACACTAAATAAAAACAACTGCCAACCAAGAAAAGATGTATTTTTTTGCTTTACCCAGCAAAGATGTAATTCAAAAACGAGGGAGAAATCAAGACATTCCCAAACAGAAGCTCTGGGAAACTGTCACTACCAGACCAGCTCTGCAAGTATTACTCAAGAGACTACTCCAAATGTAAAGGCAAGAGCATTAAGTACTCATATCTATACATGGGGATAAAACAAACAAAAAATAAGAGAGAGAGAGAGATTTCCAAAAACACAACAACCCAGGCAATCATAAGGGCCAATTATTTGATATTGTCAGGGAATAAACTCAATAATTAAATCCCACAAACAATAAAACATCCAGTTTGTAAGAAATAAGTACAAAGTAAACTTATCAAATATAGGTTGTATACTGATGTTAATGGAGACACATCAACAGAAGTGGAGGGAGGAGCATATCAACAATGAATTTATTATGTTAAAGCTGTATGTTAAATGTTGTTCACATGTTAAATGTCGTTGCAAGTCTAAGTTGTATAATGTAACATACGTGGCAACCACTAAGAAATCACAAAGAAATATTCAGAAGAGCAAAAAGACTCACCACAAGAAAGTAGCCAACAGCTCAATTGGACTGGACCAAAAGCAAAGAAGTTTCCGGGATAAAATGAATACTTCAAAGGTCAGCGGAGCAGGGGCGGGGGTCTGGGGAACATGGTTTGAGGGGACTTCTAAGTCAATTGGCAAAATAATTCTATTATGAAAACATTCTGCATCCCACCTTGAAATGTGGCGTCTGGGGTCTTAAATGCTAACAAGCAGCCATCTAAGATGCATCAATTGGTCTCAACCCACCTGGAGCAAAGGAAAATGAAGAACACCAAGGTCACACGACAACTAGGAGCCCAAGAGACAGAAAGGGCCACATGAACCAGAGACCTACATCATCCTGAGACCAGAAGAACTAGTTGGTGCCCGGCCACAATCGATGACTGCCCTGACAGGGAGCACAATGGAGAACTCCTGAGGGAACAGGAGATCAGTGGGATGCAGACCCCAAATTCTCATAAAAAGACCATACTTAATGGTCTGACTGAGACTAGAGGAATCCCGGCGGCCATGCTCCCCAGACCTTCTGTCGGCACAGGACAGGAACCATCCCCAAAGACAACTCATCAGACATGAAAGGGACTGGTCAGCGGGTGGGAGAGAGATGCTGATGAAGAGTGAGCTAATTATATCAGGTGGACACTTGAGAGTGTGTTGGCAGCTCTTGTCTGGAGGGGGGATGGGAGGATAGAGAGAGAGGGAAGCTGGCAAAATTGTCACGAAAGGAGAGACTGAAAGGGCTGACTCAATAGGGGAAGAGCAGGTGGGAATACGGAGTAAGATGTATGTAAACTTATATGTGACAGACTGATTGGATTTGTAAACGTTCACTTGAAGCTTAATAAAAGTTAATAAAAAAAAAAGAAAGTAGCCAAATACAAACAAAAACAGAAAAATCAGAATAAAAAAAGAAGATATAAAACACTCAAAAAACAAATAGCAAAATGGGTGAGGTAGACACTTTGCTTTCAGTAATACCCTTAAATGTAAATAATTTAAAGCTTCCTGTAAAAGCCAGAAAGTGGAAGAATGGATAGAAAAACATGATCCATCCTTTTGCTGTCTACAAAAAGCATACCTTAGACATAAGGACACAAACAGACTGAAAATAAAGGATGAAGAAAATATTCCATGCAACCAGTAAACAAAAAGAAGACCAGGGGTAGCCACACTGATATCAGAGAAAACAGATATTAGATCAAAATCTATTACAAGAGATAAAGGACATCATATAAAAATAAAAGAATCAATACAGCAAGAAGACATAATAATTATAAATATATGTGCAACTAACAGCAATATTCCAAAATACATAAAACAAATACTGACTAATATGAAAAGAGAAACAGACAACTCCACAATAATAGTAGGGGACTTCAACATACCACTTTCAACTATAGACAGAACGTCAAAAAAGATCAATAAGGGCACGAAAACTTAAATAAAACCATAAGCCATTTGGACTTAAAGGACATATATAGAACACTCTACCCAGATTCAGGACAATACACATTCTTCTCCAGCACACATGAATCATTTTCTAAAACAGATCATATGCTAGAACACAAAACAGGTGTGAACAAATTTCAAAAGACTGAAATCATACAAAGCATCTTCTCTGACTATAATGCTAAGAAACCAGAAATCAACAACAAGAAAAATAAATACACGGAAACTAAAAAAACTATTGGGTCATAGAAGAAATCAAAAGAGATATTAAAAATTTTCTAGAATCAAATGAACATGAAATCACATCATTTCAAAATCTCTGGGAGACAACAAAAGCAGTACTCAGAGGGAAATTCAGAGCAAAAAAATGCCTACATTAAAAAAGAAGAATGATCCAAAATCAATAACTTAAACTGACAACTTGAACAAACAGAAAAGGAACAGCAAAAGAAGCTAGTAGAAAAATGGAAATAATAAAGATCAGGGCAGAAATAAATGAAACATAAAATAGAAAAACAATAGAAAGAATTAACAAAAGCAGAAGTTAGTTCTTTGAAAGGATCAATAAAATAGACAAACCACTGGCTAGGCTGACAAAATTAAAAAATGAGAAGAGGCAAATAGCCAAATTAAGAATGAAATTAGTGACATTACAACCAATCCAACAGAAATACAGACAATCCTAACTGATTACTATGAAAAATCATACTCCAACAAATTTAAAAACCTAAATGAAATGGACAAGTTCCTAGAAACACACTACCTACCCAAACTAACACCAACTGAGGTAGAAAATTTAAAAAGACCCGTTACAAAATGAGAGATCGAAGATGTCATCAAAAAGCTGCTGAAAGAATGAGGCCAACATGGTGCCCTAGACAGACATACCACTCCATCTCTCTGCAGATAAGACCTGAAAAATTAAGTAAAACAGATACAAACATCAATCTTGGAATCCTACTCATCAAACGAAGGGATAAAGAACTAGATCAAACACCAAGTGGAAGAAGAAACAGAGAACGAGGAGAGATACAGAGTGGAGGTCTCCTGCTGACTAACACAGCACAGTGTCACCATCTGGGCACAGAGCCAGCAACGACCACACAGGAGCAACATCACAGAGTTCCAAAGAGGAGACAGAGCACCCAGAAACCAGAGAAACACACTTTCCTACCACTCACCCTTCTCATGAGTTGAAGCAAGAACCCCCCCCCCTCATCCCGCCTGCTCGCATAGTCAGGATCCACAATATAAGCCAGACAACCAGCTCAACCTACCCTCTCCCACTGTGCAGCTTTTTCTCCCTCTTTCTTCCTTTTCTTTCTCCCTCCCACCTAGGCCAATACATCACCTCACCCCATTCCCGCAAGCCCCCCACCACACTGCCATTTTTGTACTTTTCTTTTTTTCCCTCTCTCTTTTCTTTCTCCTTCCCACCTAGCCCTGTACGCCACCACTGAATCCCAGCCATGTCATTGCAGCAAGAGAGCCACTGGCATACTACTGCCCCGGGTGTACCCCACCCCAACTACGGGCTCCCCTACACCACTATTTTTCTTTCTCTTTCTTTCTCTTCTGTCTTTTACTTCTCCCTTCCACCTGGCCCCATACGTCACCCTGTCTTCCCACTGGACACCAGGTCTCCCCTTCCCTTAGTCATTGGTTCCTGCCACACTACAATTTTATCTTAGTTTATTTTTCTTTTTTCCCTTTCTCCCTCTCACCCAGATCCAACTCCCCCTACCTCCTGCCGAACCACTGCCATGCCATCGTGGCTAGAGAGTCATGGGCCCACTGCTGCCCCGGATCCACCCTTACCCCAACATGCCAAGTCCCACTGTGCAGCCTTTTTTTTTTTTTCTTTCTCTTCTGTGTTTTCTTTCTCACTCATACCCAGCCCTGTACATCACCTCCCCTCTCTTCCCACTGGCCCCCTCCCCTCTGCCCTGTCCCCACCTGCCGGCTCCTACTGAGCCATTTTTGTTTGTTTGTTTTTCTTTTTTCCCTTTCTTCCTTTCCTTTCTCCTTCCCACCTAACTCCATACACTACCTCCCCCCTTTCCCACCAAACCTGCACAGGTGAACCAAAATCAGGGGGCATACAGTGCCTGCCCAGACCACCCTCTGCCACCTTGCCAAATCAGTGTACAGGGAAATGGGCTTACCCTGCCTGCTGCTCCCCTGGCCACCCACACAAGGTGGTGACAGCTTTTGCGCCCACAGACCAGCAAGCAGCAAAGCACCCCTGGCCCACCCAACCTGACATATCAAAACAAAACAAAAAAGGAGGATGAAACAAACATACAATAAATAAAGAAAGAAAATAATAGCTTAATGTCTCAGAGACAGCAGACAGTATCAAAACATATTTAAAAAAGTGGGACAAAATGGCTCCAGCAAACGGCTAATAAAGGCAATCAGACAACCATACACAAAACTAACTCAAAATGGATCAAAGACCTAAACCTAAAACAATAAAGATCAAAGAAGAAAATTTAGAAACAATGCTAGGAGCCCTAATACATTCGATAAATTCAATACAAACCAGAACTAACAATGTACAAACACCAGAAGATAAACTAGATAACTGGGAGCTCTGGAAAATTAAACACATACTCATCAAAAGACTTCACCAAAAGAGGAAAAAGAGAACCTACAGACTGGGAAAAAAAATACTGGCTATGACATATTGACAAGGGTCTAATCTCTAAAATCTATGGAATACTTCAATGACAAAAAGACAAATAATCCAATTTAAAAAATGGGCAAAAGATATGAACAGATAATTCACTAAAGAAGACATTCAGGCAGCTAACAGACACATGAGGAAAAGCTAGAGATCTTTATCCACTAGTGAAAGCAAATCAAGACTACCATGAGATACCATCTCACCCCAACATTATTGGCACTAAAAAAAAAAAAAAAACCCAGAAAATAACAAATGTTGGAGAGGTTGCAAGAAGACTGCAACTCTTATGCACTGCTGGTGAAAAGGCGAAATGGTATAACTACTACAGAAAATAACATGCTGCCTCCTTAAAAAGCTATAAATAGAAATACTATATGATCAAGCAACCCCACTCCTAGGAATAAGTTCTAGAGAAATAAGAGCTGTCACACGAATATACATGCACACCCATGTTCATCCCAGCATTATTCACAATAACAAAAAATGGAAACAATCTAAGTGCCTAAAAACAGATGAATGGATAAATTATGATACATACACACAATGGAATACTGCACAGTGAAGAACAATGATGAATCTGAAAAATATCTCACAACATGGATGAATCTGGAAGACCTTATGCTGAGTGAAATAAGTCAGTCACAAAATGGCACTACAGAAAACAACAATCTTTGATGGTTACAAGGGAGGGAAGGGGTAAGGAGGGAAAATCACTACCTAGAGAGTAAAAAAATAAAATAAATAAATGACAAGCGTTAACTTTGGCAAAGGGATAGACAACACACAATATAGGGGAAGTCAGCACAACCTGACCAAGGCAAAGTCACAGAAGCTTCGTAGACATATCCAAACACCTTGAGGGACCAAGTTACTGGGGCTGAGGGCTGGGGACTATGGTCTTGGGGGACATCTAGGTCAGTTGGCATAACATAGTTCATAAAGAAAATGTGCTACATTCTACTTTGGTGAGTAGCATCTGAGGTCTTAAAAGCTTGCAAATGGCCATCTAAGACACAACTACAGGTCTCTACTCACCAGGAGCGAAACAGTAAGAAGTTAACCAAAAGCTCAGAGAAGAAACTAGACTACACGGGTCACAACCTCATCTACACTGTGACCAGAAGAGCCAGACGGTCCCCAGCTACCACCACTGAGCGTTCTGAGTGGTGTCACAATAGCTGCTCCTGGATAGAATGGGAGAAAAATATGGAGCATAACTCAGATTCTTATTTAAAAAAAAAAAAGAAAAAAGAAAAGCCTGACAACCTGGAATAGTAGCGAACAGAGGACTCCCTGAGACTATCGCCCTGAGACGCTTTTTAAACCTAGAACCGAGCCTATCCCCTTAACCACCTTTTAGCGAAATAGCAGAGTGGCACACAAAATAAAGGATATTACCCATAAGATCAGTGCCCTACTTAAAAACCATCGGTATGAGACCAAAAGGTCAACAAATTACTCAAAAGCAAAGATGAGAAAACAGGGGGAACGGAAACTAGAGTTACTGGAATGGGAACAAACAGGACACAATTAAAGAGAATATCACCGAACAATGTGTGTGGAAACTGTTAAATGGGAACCTAACTTGCTGTGTAAACTTTCACCAAAAGCTCAATAAAATATTACTTAAAATAAAAGAAGATAATGCTAGTTAAAAGATCATTTACACAGTCCAGACGAGAGTAGAGGGCCTGATCTACAGCAAACACAGAAGGAATAAAGAGGCTGGATTCGGGAGATATTTCTGAGGTAGAATCAGTGAACAAGGTTTGAAAATCAATCGACTCTGAGATGTCAAAGAATATAGTAAGAAAAACATCCCTAAAGTTTCTAGCTAAGATTGAGTAGATGGTGGCATTCTTAACAAAGTCAAGAAATACTAGAAGATCCATAAAGGCAGTAGTTGAAGAGGAAGTAAGTTCAGTAGCTGCACACACTAAGGTTGAAGGGCCTTCAGAACATCTAGTCAGAGATACTGGAAGGCAATTAAACAGAAGGGCCTAGGAAACAGGGTCAGAGTTGGTCATCTGGGAGTATTACACATCATGTTTAAGTCATCACCTGAAGCGGAAAGAAAGGTGAGTGATAGAAAGCCCTAATGAACGCCACCATTAACAGGGAGGAGCTACTGAAGGCAACGAGAAGATCAAGAACCGAGAAAAGCAAGTGTACTGGAAGCCAATGCCTGGAAATCCTAGCAGGAACCATGGTGGGGCTCACGTACACTTGGAGGAAGCAAGAGAGGGTCGGGCTACTTAGAGGGAAGCACGATCATCTTGGGATCACAGATGCAAGACAGAAGCTGCATGTCTCAGGCTCTGCAAAGATAACCAGCATTAAAAAACACTCTAGGCAGAGCAAAAGCCCTCTGAGGATAGCAGTGAGGGCTAGAAACCCACTTTGAGGTGGGGAACGGAGACTATCATTTGAGATTGTGAGAAGAATCCAAGAGTTTTGGAGCCAGGCAGTCTTGGGATTAGACCCTACTTATTAGCAGTATGATCTCAGGCAAATTAACCTTCTTAAGCCTCAAGTTCCTCAAATGTAGAATGAGGATAATACCACTTTCCAGACTGGTGCTGAGGGCTAAATGAGTAACAAGTACAGAGCCCCAGCTAGTACCTGGCAGATAGTCGACATTCAATGTATGGTAGTTGCACTGCTTGATTTGTTGCCATAAGGAGGGGGGAAATACCCTATAAAATGCCTTCTCATTTCCTTTCTGAGGATTTCAGGAGGGAGAAGAACAGGGATACTGGTCATCAGTCCTGGCAACAAACAGAGTAATGAATAGGTCAATCATCATTTTACTCCCAAAAGTAAAAAAAAAGTTGATACATGGGCCAGAGTTGTATTGAATATTTCCCCTAAGAGAAAACATTCTAAAACCAAAACTCGGGCAGAAGCTGTGTCATAGAAAGCCTGAGAACGGAGGGAGGTTTGGGGGAGGAGGCAGTCATGAATATCGTGGGGCATGACTTGTTGTGTAGGGTATGGGGGAAACAATCATAAGCATTCTGAAAAGAGTAAAGGACCAGAGATACCACGCAAGGACCTGGTCGTAGATGGAGGTGAAGGGTTCCAAAACTTACTAAGGGATCAATGGGGAGGTCAGCAACACGGAGTCTCGAAATGCTGAAGAGAGCACGGTCACTCAGAGTGGACTCACAGAGGGTCACAGACACTGGGGGACAGCAGGATGGGTGAGAGCTTTGGGAGGAAGTAGAAAGGCTCCAAATGTTCCCAGTGTAAGAAGGGGCTTGTAACAAGCCTTCCTCTCACACACTGGAGAAGGCACAGTCAGCATCACAGGCACGAGGACAGGTGCTGGGGGGAGGGGGGGACACAGGACCACCACACTCCCTAGAGTCTCCAGGACAGTCTCAGTGCCAAATACTCTGCTGTACTGTCTATCTAATAAAACACCCCTGAAAGTGCAGTTGTTTGGCAAATTATTGCTGAATGGGTGAAGTCAGGAAACACTAAAATACGCATCTGGCAAATGATGGAGGGCGATCCCCGCAGTGCTAAGGAGTTACTGAGCAATGTTAATGATGTTTGTCTCTGGCTAGTGGAATTACAAGTGATTTTTATTTCCTCCCTTACACTTTTTTGTATTCACTGAACGTTCCTTGTAGTCAGCATCTCAATTTTATAACCTGAAAAATTAAGACATTTTCATTTTGGAAATATCAAAAAATAAATAAATAAACCCAATGGATTAAAAACCACAAAAGATGAAGAACCACAAACAAAGAAAAATCACAATTATGTATGAAAATGGATCCCTACTTGCCCAGATGTAACGCCTGAGAACACAGGCTTCCCAAATGTGTTGTTGTTAAGTGCCATCGAGTGGATTCTCACAGCGACCTCATGTGACAAAGTAGAACTACCCCACAGCATTTTCTAGGCTGTTATCTTTACGGGAGCAGACTACCGGGTCTTTCTCCTACAGAGCCGATGGGTGGGTACAAACTGCCAACCTTTCAGTTAGCAGCTGAGCATTGAGCCATTGTGCCACCAGGGCTCCTTCCAAACGTTAGCAACACCACAGTGCCAGCCAGGAAGGGTATCATACCAGTGAGGAGTATACATAAACTCTGGGGGTTTCAAGTTTTCACTCTGGTGTCAAAATGAGAAGGTTTATAACAAGAATATCCTGTTCATTAGTTTTACAAACAAGATTTTAAATATGCCCTGGCCTTTCTTCCTCCACTCCCTTCTCACAGTTAGATGCCTTTCAGATAGACAGTTCCAACCCTAACGTCTCCATTTCCTTATCTAAGGATTGGGCCAGCTCAATACTTTTTTTTATCTTAACAGCCTCTTAAGAAACATAATTAGATAGTTAGAGATGCAGTGTTTACGTTTTCCTCTGCTGGTCATACAGGACTTCTTCTAGAACTACCTTATTTAAGTGTATGAATGTCAGTCTTGGGTCAGGCATGCACAGATTTATGAGGTAGGCTGGGCTCCAAAATGCTGGGAGCACCCAATGTGCAGTGAGTGCTATTTTGGCAGATGCGGTAATCAAAAGATGTAATGAGGCCAACAGGAGAAGAAAACAGCCCAGGATGGGTTTCTAAAGAGAAAGGCCAAAGCTCCCTCCTTCCCTGCTCTTCTTCATAAAAGTCTCATTACAGGAGGTGGTAGGGAGGACCAAAGACAACTGACTGCTGCTACTCTAGCTTGGGTGCCTCGATGGCAATGGCGCCATTCACTCAGACAGGGGGCACTGGCGGGGGGCAGGTTTGGGGAGGTGAGTGAAGATGATGAGCTTGGGACATGCTAATTTTGAGATGCTGGTGGAACTTCCAAGCGGAGATATCTGGAAGGCAGATGGATGTTTGGTCTCTAGCTCCAGATAAGGTCTGGGAGGCCGATACAGATTTAGGAGGTAACAGAATACAGGTGAAAACAGAAGCCACAGGGCTGGTTGAGATCTCTAGGGTAAGCACACAGAATGAGATGAAGATCTTGGGTGGAAGCCTAAGAAACCCCAAAATCTAAAAGATGAGCAGAAGACAAAGAACCCATAAAAGAGACAGAGACACAGTCGCCAATGTTCTTCAGGCTAATGAGAAAGTTACTGTCAAAACAGTCAGCTTTTTCCAAATTTGAATAGCACAAATACAGACACTGAGAAAATTTCATTGATTTTATCTAAGTGCTTCATATTTGAAGACAAGATTTCTGCAGCTTTTCCCAAAAGAAATACAAGTACCAATAAACATATGAAGAGCAGTTCAACCTCACTAACAGAAATGCATATCAAAACACAAATCAGATTGGACTTTGGAGGAGGTCATTGTTTGCTTGCATATTAACTGTATTCCTTGAGATTGACAAGGATGCGATGAAACAGGCCCTCTACTGCATTGCTGGTGGGACTGACTGGAGGTCAATGTGGTCAAATCCATCAAGCCCCATAGAAGTCTTTATACCCTTTGACCCAGCAATTCCCAGTCAATTAGGTCCCACTCAATTTTTGGATTGACTCTTATGCAATTGACTTGATTTACATAAAAGATTTATATAAAAATGTATGTAAAAGGATTTCCACGGGACACTATCTGAAGCTAGCCATTCTAAACCATGACAAAGTGAATTCCCATCACTTCTGTCAATTCACAGATGAAAGGTCACTCTGAATTTCACTATCTGAAGGTAAAAAAGGAAATCCTCGTGGCGTAGTGGTTAAGTGCTATGGCTGCTAACCAAAGGGTCAGCAGTTCAAATCCGCTAGGCGTTCCTTGGAAACTCTATGGGGCAGTTCTACTCTGTCCTATAGGATCGCTATGAGTCTGAATCGACTTGATGGCACTGGGTTTCTGGGAAGGAAAAAAAAAGGACTTGAAATCTTTTTGAAACGTTCTCCTCTCTGTTATACAAAAATTTTATTTGTGAAATTTGTGTTCTTAAACCTCATCCCAATGTGAATTTGCTTGCTGAACAGAACAGAGAAATTACTGAAGGTCACATGTGCTTAAAGATTACTACTTTAAACCAAGAAAGTATGTTAAATGATAGTCTTAGAATGTTGCAATTGATCATTTTTGTTGATTAACAACTTTGTGGAATCAAAAGACATTCACAAGTACTAAAACTGAGAAATCTGTCTTAAGGATTCCAATGGCCGGCTCAGAGTTTTGCCAAAGACACTTGATAAAAAGCCAAGAAAAATTATCTATTGACTAAACTTTTATTCAAATATGTGTAAGTATAAGTAAGGTCTCATCAATTTCAACAGATAAACGATAAAAATGATAACCTCTATGCTCATTTCCAAAAACTTTTACGTTGTTTTATTATTTTTTGGAAAAGGTGATTCATTAACTGTGTGACTAAAGAGTGGTTTAATTTTTACAGATTTTAAGACTTTTCCTATAAAGTCATACACAAGGAAAAAAATTAATTGTTAAATCTTGTGTCCCAATTTTTGTTGTTCCTAAAATACTACCCAAAAGTATAGGTAAGAATTAATTTTACAATAAACCAAAACCAAAAAAAAACAAGCCCACCACGTTCAAGTCGATTCTGACTCATAGCGACCCTAGAGGACAGTGTAAAACCACCCAAAGGTTTTCCAAGGAGTGACTGGTGGATTTGAACTGCCGACCTTTTGTTTAGCAGCCAACCCCTTAACTACTACACCACCATGGATCCTTTATGATTAAGGAAGAAGCATTTGTCAGTGAAGAAAGAGAAAGGTCTGATGAATAATGCTAAGTTACTGACTAGCTAGTTAGGAAATTTTTTAATTTAGATCCCCATCTCGTACAATTCACCAAAACAACTTCCAAACAGATCAAAGAGTTAAATGTTTACGGGAAAAAAAATTGTAAGAAGAAATTTTATATCTGTTCTCTAAATGAGGAAGGGTTAGGTTTAGGAAGAAATAATCACAAAGGAAAAGACACGTAGACTGCAACACTAACATGCTATACCTAATAATCTCTCCAAGAACATGGGCAGAGAATTTATCAAAAAAGAAATAAAAATAAGTACTAAAACATGAAGAATGTTCAACTTCACTAATATTCAAAGAAACACAAATTAAAACAAGGTGCCATTTTTAGTCTCCAATTAGCAAAGATTTTTTAAACGACATAAATTCTGAGAAAAAAAATTCTCATTCATCATCAGTTTTGGGTGTAAACTGATACACCCTTTCTAAAAATTCAATTAGCAACACATAACGAGCTGTAAAATGTTCACACCCTTTGATATAGTAATCCATTTCCAGGGATCTTAAGAAGACAACGTAAAATAAGGACAAAATCCCGGACACCCTTTTAACTCAGTACTAAAGTCATTCCTGAGGTTCACCCTTCAGCCAAAGATTAGACAGGCCATAAAACAAAACGAGACTAAATGGGCACACGAGCTCAGGAGCAAGGACAAGAAGACAGGAGGGGGCAGGAAAGCTGGTAAAGGGGAACCCAAGGTCGAGAAGAGGAGAGTTTTGACATGGCTAGCAACTAATACCACGAAACAATATGTGTATTAATTGTTTAATGAGAAACTAATTTACTCTGTAAACCTTCATCTACAGTACAATAAAAAATAAAGAGAAAAACTTATGTACAAAAGCTTCAATGCAGCATTCTGGATAAAAGCAAAAACTGTGCAGTAAACTAAATAAACTCAAAAATAAACTTTGGAATTGCTTAATTATTATTTTTTTTTTTACAGGATGAGTAACACGATATCATTAAAAAGTATTTACAAAGAATCTTTAAATTTTATAGAAAATGCTTATGATATAAAGTTACGTGAAAAAATACAAAATTTTATCAGTATACCATGGAATTTAAAAGTTCTATACACGTGTACATGTACATAAATTTTCCCTTAGTCTGCTTGTTTTTCACTATTGTGAGAAAATACCTGAGCTTTCACTTGAATTTGGAGGGTATGTGTGAGGTGGTCTGACCTAAAAGAGAGGCTATGTGGCCCACAAACAACTCACTTTGTGATCGACAAAGAACTAAGAGAGTTATTCTCCAGAAGAGATTTCGGCATGATTTGTGACAAAAACACTCCACACTTGAGCAACTGTATATATCCAAAACCCACTGCCGTCGGGTCAATTACCGACTCATAGCGACCCTACAGGACAGAGTAGAACTGTCCCATAGAGTTTCCAAGGAGTGCCTGGTGAATTTGAACTGCTGACCTCTTGGTTAGCAGCCATAGCACTTAACCACTACACCACCAGGGTTTCCACTGTACATACAGTGTTCAAAAATAAACAAATAACAGTAGGGATTCATTTAATAATCATTAAAGATTTCCCTGAGCAACCAAGGATTGGCCAGCAAAATATATGTGTGTGAGTGTACATGGGTACACGCCCATACAGAAAAACAGGCTAGAAGGAAGTACTGCATTAATATGGTAGACACTAGACGCATGTAGCAATTTGCATTAAAATTTAAATGAATCACAATTTAAAAATTCCATTCCTCCGTCTCACTAGTCACATTTCAAGGGTTCGAAAGCCACACATAGTTAGTGGCTGTGGTACTGGACAGCACAGATCTAGGATGTTTCCATTGCCGCACAAAGTTCTTTTGGACAGTGTTGTTGTAGATTTTTATGTTCTTCTTTATACTTTTTCCAAATATATTGCAACATGCATTGTAGAGGATTTCCCTTGTACACAGAAAAAATAAACACAATGAGAAAAGAAAATGAGGTTACCAGAGGAGGCATTCACACTAGGTGTGCGAGAGGACACACCATCTAGAGAAAGCCTTGGAGAAAGAACACTGCAGGGAAAAGTGGGAGGTCACAGGTACACTGGGAAGGACAGAAAAGGCTACTAAGAAATATGGGAATTATAAACATTCTGAGAAAAGTAAAGAAAGGATGCAGAAATTCCAACAGTAGGGTGGGAGAGGAGGCAATACAGAAAGAAGTCACAGGTTCTTGTCTCCCCCCACTCACCAGCCATTACAGCTGCTGACCGCTGAGCTGGCTCAAAAGGACATTTCCCCCGGCCACTCTCAAGTCTTTCAACCTGCCGGAAACTGGACACATCCTAAGACCAGAAGGGTGCAATTGGTTTAGGGGTCAAAGGGAAGATTCATGGTGAGAATTACAAAGATGGTCACATGAAGGGAAAGCCCAATTCCCCATTCATCTCCTATTGCTCCCCTACCACACCCATATTCCCAGTCTACTATTCCTGACCACCCCTACCTGTGCCTGCATTGCCCATCTCTGCCACCACTCTTTTCATCAGTTTCTCTTCCCTCAATTCCCCTAGTATCCAAAGCCCACGTGCCCTGATGAAAGAACACCTAGGATGGCCTTATAAGACACTAAGAGGCAGACAGGTAGCTCTTTCCTCTGAAACACTGGAGAATTGTGGGTTTTATAACTGGCTGTAGGATGTGGGACAGGACAAGGAGGACCAGGGAAGCAAGTAGGCCTCCTGAGGACTGGAGCGCTTGGGGAGGGTCAAGAAGAATGCAGCCTGATATAGAATGCTCTGAAGTCCAGGGGCCCAGATAAAGAAGGGCCATCCTCCCCCTACTCCCACCCCAAGGATGAGAGACAGGTCCAAAGTCAAGGATACATCCAAGGGAAGGAGGGGATCTGCAAAGTCAGTGAAGAATGACCTAAGGTTCAGGTCAGAATGTGAAGTTTTGGTACGTAAGGGCCTCCTCACCCAGGGACAGTGACCTGAATAGGGAACTAGGGGTATAGTTAACTTAACCTAGCATCCAGCACTGAGAGGCTTCAAGATAACATCTAAAAATGGATATCAGGGATGATTTCAACCTAGGTCTGAGAGGGAAGTTAACCGTGGCTGGTTGGAAGTCAAAGTCATGGCATGGAAGTGTCAGGCATGATATCTCTAAATCACAAATAGGACGAACATATGGTCTGGCTGGAGCCTAAGTACTCTGATAGCAGTTGAACTAGCAACATAACATATATCCCCTGAGCATACTACTGGCCCATTCTCATTGCTCATCTATTTACTGCAGATAGCAAGCAAGATTTTATTTTACTGAGAGCCTTGAAGGCAACCTGCTAGAATCAGACGTGATCTGAGTCTCCATAAAGGGAATAATGAGTCAAGAGAGTCCACTGGAATGGAATAACCCAGAGGCACAAGTACCTTACCTCTGTGGCAGTGGAAATAGTCTAGCCTAAGGAGAAAGATGACAATTTGGTGAGAGATTACTAAGATGTTCGGGTCCTTTGGAGATGGGATGAATACCTGCTGCTGCCCTTCTTAACCCTCACTTAAACTACTGCAATAACCTCCTTTTCTCTATACTATCTAGCCCCACCTCGAATTTATTCTACATATCCACCCCAGATCAGTATGCCTGGAGTATCAGTCACTAACTTGATGATAAATTTTTCAGGAAGAGAGTAACAAAATGGCTCACCATTGGCTGGAGTAAAAACTCTTTGGACCAACCTACTTATTTTCTGCGACTTCTCAAACTGAATTCTGTTCTATCCAAATCGGATCACCTGTTATTCCATCTCTATGCCTAAAGCTACTCCCTTACATTTTACCAAGGACTAAAAGGATGAGCTTTTCTCAGTTCTCATTCTCTTTAATCTTTATGCACAATTTAATATTTTGACTCACTCCCTTCCATGGTATACTCCATTCCTGACTCCCTTAAAATGCGACACTCCTAGAGTCCCTCTTCCTATCTAATTGTTGTTTATCTGTCTGCTTCGGTCATTTCTCTTCTTCTTTCTCACCCCTAAACATGTATCTTAAGGATCCTTTTCACATAACCCTCAAAGATCTCATTCATTCTTACATTTCCAGCCAGATCTTCTATACATATGATTCCCCAAAGTCTGGGAGTTCCTCTTCCAAACCCTAGCCATATTTTCAATTGACTGCTACACTTCCTCACAGAGATCATCTTAACAGCCCCTTAAAACTCAAACTAGTCCTTTTCCAGTTTCCCCAAGTAGCATCATCAAGTCATCCAGGTTTATAACCTTTGAGAAAGTGAGCCTTATATTAACTAGATAGGTTATGATTATCATATTTAATTAGGGTCTGAAAGAGGCAAGGCCACCCCACTATATTCTCTATCTGGTGAAATTCTTCATTGTATCATCATTGTTTCAATCAGCATAGTCTCTCAAAACCAGTTATGGTGAAGGCAAGTCCCTCAAGCTGAAACTCAGAGCTGGGTAGGAAGGCTCTCAGTGAGGATGGAACCTGTCTTTCGGCCTTGGCCAAGAAGGGTACAAGACATACGAGGTGGTCAGAAAAACAAAGGTGGTCCTTGTTAACATGAAACAGGTTTAAGACAAGAAAAGGAAGCCAAACGAGCTCTTCTGGGCTGCATGCTGGACCAAACACAGGAGCAGAGCCAAACAAATCTGAATTTGAATCTTGGCTCTCCCTCTGCTAGCTATACAATCTTAGACATGGTACCTAACCTCTCTGAATTTCACTTTCCTTACCGGTAAGGTATAAATAAATACCTAAATATCATGATATACTGTTGAGAATTAAACTCAATCATGAATGCAGTGTGCTTAGTACCAAGTTCAAGACAGAACAGATACTCAGTTGAATGGGGATTCTTTTTGTCATCATCTTCGCTGTTGTTCTTGTTGTTAGAAGTTCAACATTTTTCTCTACTAACTGTTGAGGAATTACTTCAAAAAACAAAACAAAATATTTTCTTCCAATGTCCAATGAACTGTTACTGAAGGGCAGCGTTCCATATTGTTGGAGCTGGTGGGTCTGGCATTTGAATTTCCTTTGTAAGTCTTCATTTCTCCATAATCATCTCTGAGCAAGTTGTTTTATCTGGATCAGCAAGTCAAAGCTCTGAGATAAGGGTTACGTAGCCTCAAGTCATCAGTCTGGGTCATAAGAGGTTCAGCACTAAAGAAAAGGCAAGAACTTGTTCAAGCACACTGGGGTTGCCAGGAAGCAGGATAAGACAGGTAAAGGCAGAAGAGAATGTTCAGAAAGTCTACAAAGCAGACTCACGGTTAACACTGCTGACTTCTTCAGGGCTATGTTCAATATTCTCCTACAAATAAGCCTTGACAAAAGAACAGCCCTTCATTTCACAAGCTAACCAGGTACCCTCCAGAGAGGGAGAGAGCACTGAAGTTGTGGAGTTTGGGATATAGACCCCCTAGTTTCAGTCTTCATTGCTGACATTCTTCAAGAGTGGCTAGAGGTCCAAGTCACAGAAATCCTGACAAGTATGTCCAGAATATACCTTATCTGACAACCACTAGGGTTGTATCTCTGAGAGACAAGGAAGAGTAAGAGGCACTGAGAGACTAACTTGGAACAATCTCATTGTAGATAAGCCATTGCTCTGGTATTCACACCTATGGGCTCCCCAAGCCTGTGCAGGCCAAAAAAAAAAAAAAAACCCGGTTGTCATCAAGTCGATTCCAACTCATAGCAACCCTATAGGACAGAGTAGAACTGCCCCACAGAGTTTCCAAGGAGTGCCTGGTGGATTCAAACTGCTGACCTTTTGGTTAATAGCTGTAGCATTTAAGCAGGAAAGGTCAAAAATGGCAATGGCAGTACCACCCTGTGGGCTTTGTGAGAACTGTAAAGAAAATGTAGTTAAGTACCATAGCAACTCTATAGGACAGAGTAGAACTGCCCCATAGAGTTTCCAAGGAGCAGCTTGTAGATTCGAACTGCCGACCTTTTGGTTAGCAGCTGAGCTCTTAACCATTGTGCCAACAGGGCTCCATAAAGAAAACTAGACTCTTAAAATCACAAGATGAGATACAAAGATTTTCATCACCACCCTGAACTGGAAAATTTTCTAGCCACCAGCCCCAGAATGAGGGAGCTAGCTATCCATGCCTAGATAGAGTATCTATCATCCACATTGCAGAAAGGACTCAACATATGCCCAACCAACCCCAAAGGTAACCCAAAGGGACTGACTGGGGCAATCAAGCAAATATAATCACGGCATCCTAAGCCAGAGATGTGAAGATGGTCTGTGGCAAAGAGGGATTTGGAGATACACACTGTAGATCCAGGTG
The DNA here is from genome assembly GCF_024166365.1 of Elephas maximus indicus. Lineage (NCBI taxonomy): Eukaryota > Metazoa > Chordata > Mammalia > Proboscidea > Elephantidae > Elephas > Elephas maximus. The sequence continues at coordinate 61,190,290 of NC_064835.1, forward strand.
GCAAGGATTACTGGGATTGCAGAAGGGTCAGGTCAAGCTCTCCAGTTAAGGATTAAGGCCAGAAGATGGGATGGTTCCACCCCCTCCTATTGTTCTATGGATCAGAAAGGGAAGCCATTAGACACAAAGACACGTGAGGCTTTGCACAAATGTGTGCTGTCAGAACCAGTGACTGGCTACTGGGCAACCGATGGGAAAAGCTGAGGATTCAAACAGGATAAGACCCCTGCTGAGATGTCACCAGTCCCAGGGACCCATGTAGCCATGACTACCCTAGATGTGATTAGGGGTATATATGTCCCAAGCCTGCCTGGGTCAGAGGGTGGATATGTCCACAGCTTCAGAGGCAAGGAAGAAGATTCAGAAGAAAATGTGGTTGACAGAGTGCCCACTGTGAAGCCAAGATCCAGAGTATGGGGCCAGCAAGTACTACATTAGTGGGCAGTGATCTCAGAAGCCGTGAGAGCAGAAAGTCACAGCCCACAACAAAATGTGGTCGTCAGGAGAGGTAGGGGAGGGTGAAAAGGGATAGTCACATGCTATGGGAGGAAGAAACAGGCATGGACTATACTGATTAATAAAAGCACCCATGCTGCTTGGACAAAGCATACACAGGACAAGGGAAATGTGAGTTCCTGGCCTCTGTAAGCCTCTCCTGGACTTATCCTCTCCCCACCACAGCCAACATCCCTAACTTCTTTCACCCTCCCACTATGGCTCCCTTTACGTCCTGTATACCTCACCTTCGATAGATAACCTCCCTCCTTCTCCCTTTTATGCCCCTCCCTCAGTGGCAAGCAAAGGCTCCACCCTGTAAGGGCATCCCCCCCACCCCACCCCAACGCTTATCATGCACAACAGTTACTCTAAGCATGCGCCCATCATGGTCACTCACAGCAGGCCCTTCCCGCCCCCTTGGCCCCCATCCCCGAGTAACTCACACTGGTGCAGGCTCCCTCTCCCTCTCTTCCCACCCCGTCACTCACAATAACCCCGCACTTCGGGTCAAAAGCGAAGGTGCCACAAGTGAGGAGGTGAGAAGCATTGGCAATGGCGAGAATCTGGACAAAATTGTGACATTCGTCCTGGGGGTCAGAGATGGTTAGAGAGAATCAGAAGCAGCAAGTGCAGAAAGGGTTGGGTAGTGTCAGGACAGTTCGATGCAGCTCTGGGATCAGAGATGATGAGTGATGGCATGGTGTTAGAGTCCCTGACTAGGCCCATGGGATGGGGGCGCTGCAGGGGACTGACAGAGTCAGAGCTGGACCAAGGCCTCAAATGACACTCAGGACAGGGCCCAGATTCACACCTACCTCCTTCTTGCCTTTCTTCCTACAGTTCTGTCTGTGCGCCTCAGGCACCATCCAGTCAATCTGAAAAAGGAGGAGTGATTGTTCCCCTCAGATCCCCACCCAAACTCCCTCAAGGTCAGGGAAGGTGAGATAGAGACCCCCTAGTGCATTGTTCTTTCAACTGGAGGTCCCCACCCATTGATAAGTAGTGAAATCATGACCAACATAGTTTTTAATGAAATAGAACACAATATGTCAGAATGTATCACACACAGGAGATTAGATGCTGTTAAACATTTCTTTCCAGTACACACTTTGTTTATTGGGTCATGTAAAATGTATTTCTTACTAATGGGTAGTCACAAAAGGTGAAAGCTGCTGCCCCAGCGATGTGATTCTAGTCATTCCTCTGCCAGCTGTCACCTGAAATCTGGTCACTGTGGCCTCCTCCCCAACATCATGACCCTCCCTCATAACCTCCCCAGGCACCATGACCCCCACCACCCTCAGCTGACACCCTCAGCTGCCATCTCCCCTATTCACTTTCACCAATACTCCCCCTCCCACAACCACCGTTAGTTACAATGAAACTCCTACACACACACATCCTATAACCATGGCTCTAATCACATGCTCTAGGGTCTGGCGTCCTCCCAACTCTCAACTCTCACCCTGCGGGAGCTCTCCCCAGAGAAAGGCAGAGATAAAGCGAAGATGGTGTCCCGGGCGCCAACATAAAGAGTGTGGGAAGCAGGATCCACAAGGAGAACAGAGTAATTGTATGTCTGAGGGACAGCAAACCGGGTGAGGTAGGAGTCAGCCTCTGGCAGGAAAAGAAATGAGAGTGATATTAACCGTTACTTCATAAGGGTTGGGTCCACAAGGGTAAAGCCAAAGAGGCCAATTTTTGGTTTCTTCCAGCTGGTGTTTATTTAGCAGCCATCCGGGAAAACATAGAGCTTGGACCAGCTGACCAGCTAAGCTTCCCCACAGGTAACTGATAAGTCCAGAATATTTAACACATAATCCCATCAAGTATGCTTTTTATTAAAATAACAGCATAAATATTAAGTCTGTAATTTCTATTTGTAGCAACCTGATACATAACTTGAAAATACTTACCAAAGGTTCAAATACTTTCCTCTGCTATACTTCATTTTTTTATCACTACTTAATAATAATTTATTTTCACTTAGAATGGAAGTGTTTAAACTCTTTTTACCAATACACTGAGAGTCTACCTTCCCTCTCTCCCCCACATATTGACCACCTTCCCAATTCCACTCAAAGAGGTAGAGAGTGTAGTGGAAAAAAGTACTTTGGAAACAGACCAGTCTGTGTTTAAATGTGGCTCTTCACTTACTAGCTGGATGATCTTGAGTAAGCTACTTGCCCTCTCTGAGCATCACTTTCCTAATCTGTGAATACCACCATCCAGGGTTGTTCAGAGAATTAAATGAGATAGCATATGTAGAAGCACCAAGCACATAGTACATGCTTCACAAATGGTTCCTTTCTTCCTTCCTTATGCATATGTTCTGTTTTGAACAATTCTAAACCTACCAGCATTCAGAACTCTTATATGCTTAAAGATTAAAATAAATTAGCACAAATTTACCTTCTTAGCTCAACCTCTGGCTCTAGAGACCCTATCCCTGCACCAACACAGCACTACTCTGCCTGCTTCATCTGTTCATCTTTCCTTTCCTTAAGGCAATAGAGGGCCATCAGCCATTCATTCTTAGATGTGATATATGGAGTCCCATCCACCTATCCTCCCCCACACACACACTCATCTCCAGGCTGTAGCCAGCCTACTCTCTCATGCTTAGAATAAGCACTGGATCGCCCAACCTCCCGCCCTACCCCCAACTCTGCTTCATCTTGCCACCTAGGTCTGTCCAGATTCTGGACATGACCCAACCTGGCAATCTCAACTCCATGTTATGGCTATTACTCCGGCACAACAAAATGAAACCCCAGGCTCTGATCATACAGCACTCCTATGTGTTACTGGTATGAAGTTTAGATTCTAAATTAACATTACCACTGGTGATTTTTGGCCAACAGGTTGTACTTTCCGCTGTACCAGTTCTTTTTGCCCAAGGTGCTAAGAGTCAGTGCCCTCTGAGAAGAAAACAAGATCCAAGACCACTCATGCCCACGTCAGCAGAGAGCCTTGAAGTCTGAATCACTCCTATTACCACTTTTAATGTGTGGCATCCATGGCTCCTTCGACGTCTTGAAAGGGCCATGTCTCCCGGCCCCCTTTCCTTTCGAAGACATTAAAAATCATCTAAACAAAACTTTAAATCAACTCCTTGAATGGTCTTCCTACATTCCACGTAGGGAATGGGTAGAGGGAGGAGGGAACCTTGAGGAAACTAGGAGAGTTAATGGATTGGATATCAGGGAAGATGGGCGCTAGCGTTAGAGATGTGAGGGGCTGGAAAACGAGTTAGGGAGATAGGGCCGTGAGCAGGGCAAGGCTTGGAGGGAGGTAGAATTGATGACAGGGGATAAACGTGAGAAGTGGGCACACGAAAATGCTGAGCTGGGGATTGGAGGGATGGGTGGTTGGAATGAAATGGAAGACCGATGGGTTTGAGAATAGAATGGGCGCCAAACTGGACACAGGTGTGTGTGCAAGAAAGTGGGAAGTGGGGAATAAGGGAGAGGAAACTTCGAAATGGAAGACCTCAAGCAACCCCCCATCCCCTCCTGGGCCTCAGTGTCCACGTCTTTACCGTAAGGGGCTCCATTCCTGCGGTTCTAAGAATAAGGGGCCGCGCAGGAGCAGCCAGGGCGTGTCGTGGGCACCAAGGCGCGAGGCCCGGGCCGGGGATGCGGTGGAGGAACATTGCGTGGGGGTCCCGTCCCGGTGTGGACTGCTCGGCGGGGGTGTCGCGAGCGCGCTGAATGGTCCTGGGTGCCGCCGCCCGAGTCAGAAGAGCAGGTGGTACGGGCACCTCTGGGCGGGGGCCTGGGCGCGGCGCGAAGGGCTGACGGCGAGGGTGCCCGCGCCTTACCGGAGATGGGAAGGGAGGTCCTGGGCACCGAACGGGGAACGTGGCCGGACACCGGGCCGCTCAGCACCGCCAGCAGCAGCAGCAGCGGGAAGGGCGAGGCGAGAGGCGGCCCAGGGCCCGGGTGGGGCCGCACGGCAAAGGCCGGCATCTTTGGCTCCGCCTGGCTGCCGGGTGGGGCGCGCCCTGCCGCCTCCACTCCCGGACACGGCGCCACCAGCGTCGGCTTCACTCAGCTCTCCTCGGCCGGGCTCGGCCTGAGGCTGCGGGATGGAAAAGCAGCCCAGCTCCGCCCCCTCAAGAAGAGACCAATGGTCGGGCCGCTTTCCTTCTCCAGCCAATTGGGGTTGCGTGGAGACGCCGCTGAGGAGAGGAGAAGCCCAACCCAGGTAGAGGCGGAGTTAGACCCAGGTGTAGGTGGGAGTTCTGCATCCAACCTGGGCTGGAGGTGTAGTTCTAAGGACCTCAAGTGGCAGGTGGGCTCTGGCATCTCCAAAAACTCAAATGCCCAGATCTGCACTAATAGGGAAAATATGTGGGTAAATGGGTATACGCACAAAGTTTCTCATAATTATTCCTTCTGCAAGCATTTAATGAGGGCTCCCTATGTGGCAGATACAACGCAAAACACTAAAGATACAAAAAATCACAGCCCCTGAACTTAGAGTGTTCGCAGTATAATGGGGCAGATATGTAAACAAATAACTGCAAATAGATAATTGCAACACAACGTGATGTATGTTTGCTGTTTAATCTGTTTTTACTATGAGAAACAGTTGAGAGGAGAAAAAGTGGTTTAGTGGGTCTAGAACATAAGCAGGTGACCCTTTTCCTATTGAAACGTCGAACCTGTCCTGATCCACTCATTGGCACACTCGGGTCCGCCCTTACTTCCTCCACCCCCAACCTGCATCTTAGACCATGAACTCAGAGAAAGAAAAATATATATATTAATAAAGACAGAAACAAAAGAAACCTATGTATCTATTCATTTTTGGTTTGGCATTTTCTCCCTCTCCTGTGGGCTCATTGAGAGAGGGATTTCTATCCAACCCCACAGAGTTGAAGACCCAGACCAGCCAGCTGATAAGAAGCAGGACACTCCTATCCTATATAGATTTTGTCAAAGAGACTATAGGAATCAACAGCAAGTAAGTGAGGATAAGTATAAGAGGGACAAACCCTCTTGGGATGCCGGAGTTTGAAAAGACTTAAAGAATTTCCTGAGGGTGGACTAAACTCTTAACTTCCATGAAGGCAGGGACCATCGTTTGTTTATCTACTATACCCCAATTTTTACCACAGTGCCTGGCACATACTGTGCCCTCAATAAATATTTATTGAATAAAATGGCGACTGATGAATGAATCAGTGAATGAATGATGTAGAAGAAAGGGTTAAAGCCAAGAACACAGTAGGGATGCTACTGGAATGTTTCATTGGAGGTGGGGTTAGGGGGGGAAAGCTAAGGAGAAAACGCCAGGTTTAGCATAACATTCCCCACAGAGATCCCAAACTCTATTTAAGGGCCAAATAAGGACTGTTATAGGTGACCCGGGGCGTGGAGAGCGTGAGCCTGAGGTTCACGCCTGAGGTGAAATCCTCCTTCCTCCTCCGCCCCCCGCAGCTCGCACACAGTGAGCTGCCCCTCCCAGCCGCCGCGGGCCTGAAGGGGGCGCCCTCGGCCGTGCGGGTGGACGCCGAGAGCACGGAAGGCCAGGTAAAGCGGCTCCTGGTGTCTCACGGGAGAGTGAGGCCGTCCGCGCTCCTCCACGCCTCAGGGCAGGAGAAGGGGCTGAGGGCCTCCGAAGAAGGGGTGAGCTCAGCCGCCCTCAGACAGGTGTTGGCACCTCAGGAAGCCCCCGAATGCGGCCTGGCCCAGAGCAGGTGCCGAGGCAGGATGGTGACCAGATGCTGAAGGGGAGGAACTAAAACCCACCGCGGGCCCAGTGGTCCTTCAGCTGGCGTGTACTGAGCTGCCGGGCTTTGACCCCGGAGCCACAGTGTCTGCCTCTGCAGACTGCTCAGGCCTGAGGGCAGGGCCGTCTGTCTATTAGGCGTGATTAGGACCGCGCCTGGAGACCCACACAGATTTTTTTTTTAAATAAGAACAAAACAATGGAGACGGGACCCACAAAATTCATAATGCGGCCCTACCTGAGGGAAAGCCATTGAATCACCACAGGACGAAGTAAACTGAGGGTTATAAAAGCGTTGTATAGGCACGTTTATGGGGCTTATAAAGAGGCCCTAACCTACTAAGTTGAGACCCAAAGGATGACTAAGGTTTAGGAGAGGATATTCAGGAAAAAAATGATCAGCAGCGGGAACTGAAAGGCACCAGAGAGGGGCTGGGGGGAGAAATGGGCGTTGAGCAGTAGATGGCATGGCATGAGACACAGGCAGAGTTTTGGGGCCGGGGTTAGGATTTTTTTCCAAGTGTAACTGGAAGCTGTTGAAGGGTTTCTGTGAAGTGACTAACTGCAAGGGTTTTGGTGGCTGAAGGCCGTGTTCCAGATATAACCAGTTTACAGGTGGAAACCATTAAGTGTTCCTGGCAAAAATGAAGAGTGTAGGGTCAGAAATAAAGTCAGATTCTGCTTAGTACTCTTACCGGAGAATGGCCTCGGCTCTCGTCTTCGGTGTAGGAAAGAATTCAAACACTGAGACAAATAGTGCCAAGCGAGCAGAAGTTTATTAGCAAGCAGAGGGTTAGTAGTAAAAGCACACTTGACTAGGAAGCGTCAAGTCGGCTACTCAGGTAGAGAAAGAATCTGAGTGCCCCATAGTCCTTTTCTTAGGATTTTATACCCTTCTTTTTATCTGTCTCTGTTAACCTTTAAAAGCCAGGACAGGACCCCCTATGAAGACCATTTCCTTGGCTTAAGGTTTAATTACCAAATTAGGGATCTTATCAAGTTAGGGACTTTATCAAGTTAAGGACTTTATCAAATCAAAGACCCCTGTAAAGATCATTTCCTTGCCTTAGAGTTTAACTCTGTGGGGACCCTCTTATTGAGGAATGTCACCACCCCCTGTCTCTTCCTTTGTAGGGATTGTCTCACTGAGGAATGTCACCACCCCCTGCCTCTTCCTATTCCCAAGTGCAAGCTCTCCCCCTCCCCCTTACAGTACTATGCCCAGACACATCAGATGCATTTATCGATCATGTTTGAAGATACAGAAAAGAGAGTTGCCTCTTAACTCGTTTAGAATCTTCACATTGTAAGTTAGTGTGAGATGGTCAAAATGACTGTCCAAGCTGAAACCATGCAAAATTATCTAAATGGGAAAAAGTACAATTGTTTTGTGACCTCTTAAAATTGTTGTTAAAACAGTAAAAACTCTGTCAATTATGTGTATAGGGAAATGAAAAACATAGACTAATATTTATGTAGCACATTGTACTTTAAAACATTAGAAACACTGAGAATTAAAATGTTTTATTTCTCCAAAAAAAAAATCATCAGGAGTAGGTTTGAACAGCACTTGCCTTCATCTCATGGTATTACTTACAATACAGAGCAAGCATCTTTTCTATGCCTTAGCAAGTCATTATACTCCTTTCTGAGTGTGAATCAGCTTCTAACATTTTATTCTTTGCACTTTGAATGTTACAAAATACCTCCAAGAGTTCTTTTAATGTGAAGTCTTTTGCCAGGGGCACTTTCTCTGGGATATCTTCAGCCATTTGGTCACAACCACTTGCCTCATTTGTGTTGTTAGGTGTTCGTCTTCCCTAAGTTCCTCTGGCTGCGTATCTTAGAGCCTATCAAGTGTGCCGTGTCAACATCCTCATGGTCAGCTGTTTCTTCTATAACTCTGTTTACATTCTAGTCAAATTTCACTTCCAGCATTAACACCTTTCGTTTCTTTACTGGATTTTTGTCTTTGTTACAAATATCCTCTTTTGATTATTCATTTGTGTAAAACGTCGCACGTGTTTATCCTTAGAAGACAAGGAGATAACAAAACTACACACTTTGCTGTCTGTGTGTGAACTGACTAGCAGATGTGCTGTCAGCAACCGACTTTAGGAAAAATGGGATTGGTCACTGATGATGATGCACGTCTGTTATTTACATAGTGATTTGCAGACTGAAGAGCTAGCTGCAATTTGTACTTTATATATAATTACTCATCATATTGTTGGGGGCCTGGTGTTATTTAACTAAATCAGGTAACTGAAATTGGTACATACTGGAGCCATAGCAAAGTGAGGACTGCCTGTACTCTAAAATGACAAAGAAGGGTTTCAGATGTGAGGGAGGATGGGCAGGGGGAGTAGAAGCTTCTACATCAAATAAGGTATCTGTGTGCCTATTTGCCTCTGTGAATCTGTGTGTCAGCCTCAAATTCAGCAGTCCCTGTAGAAATTGGCCCCATGCACTTAGTTTAAAAGTATAGTTAAAAGACAGTTATGTGCTTTCTTGGTCGTTAGTCATTGATTTGGATTACTGGTTTAAGATTAATTTTAACAGAGTAGCATATTTATTTGTTCTGTTGTACCCAGCATGTAGTTAGAGATTCATAAAAAATTGTTGAGTAAATGAATACCAATTTCTACCATCCAAAAAGGGAAATTTGAAGGAAAGAACTTAGCATATTCATTTTGAGGAGTTCCTGGGTAGTGCAAATGGGGGACATGCTCAGCTGCTAACGAAAAGGTTGGAGGCTTGAGTCCACCTGGAAGCACCATGGAAGAAAAACCTGGCAATCCACTTCTGCAAAATCAGCCACTGAAAACCCTCTGAAGCACAGTTCTACTCTGACACACATGAGGTCGCCGTGAGTCAGAATCAACCTGACAGCAACCGGCATTCATTCTGAGAAACACATTTATCTATGCACTTTTAGATAATTCCTAAAGATCCTAAATTACAAAGTGTTGCTGAAAAGTATCATAATCATCTTTCTCTTGGTTGTTGGAGAAATTAAAGAAGCCTTTATTTTCCCTGCATTTTTTAGCTAAAAAACAATTATCTAGATTCATTTTAGTTCCCAGAAGTAGGAACCTGTTTCTTTGATCTAAAGAACATTTCCATTTATGGTTGTTTTAATGTTCCTTTTAAAAAATTATTTTTGCTAATTTTTTTATAACACATATAGAGAACATTTCACAAAACATGAATGTACAATTTAATAATTATAAAGTGAGCAGCCATGTAACCACAATAAAGATCAAGGAACAGAACATTGCAAATACCCCAGAAGTCCCCCACCTTGTCCCTTCTGATCATAACGCCCTCCTTCCTTCCTAGAGAAAATCACTACCCTAATTTCTGTGATAATCATCTCCTTGCTTATAGTTTTACCACTATGTATTCATCCCTAAACAATATACTTATTTTTGCTTAATTTTAATGTCTATGTAGGTACAATCATACTATATGTATTCTTTGTGTCTTGTTTTTTTAGAGTCATCGGTGTCGCTCCATTCACTCATTTTCATCTCTGTATGTGTGAATATACTACAGTTTATCCATTCTAATGACCTTTGTGTTTGCAGTTTGGGGTAATTGTGAACAAGGCTGTTATGAGCAGTCTTTTTGCTGCTATGGTCTGACATTGTTCACTTATCCACGTGCATGTCATTATTCATGGATTACATGATTCTGAACAAAAAATCCAGAAGATTTACAGATAAATTATTATAACCACCAAGAGAGTGTAGCAAGATTGAATTTAGTACCCAGTCTGACTCCTTTTTGGATTTAGTCCACTAGACCTCTGTTCGTTGTTTCAACAGAACACATATGTCAGTTCTATGAAAGCCAGTAATTTCTCTTTCCTTCCCTACAGGTGTCAAGAATAATCAGAGAGTGGCTGCAGTTCCACCTCTGGTCAAGCTGCCATGTATCGTGGGCCAACTACCAGCAAAGGGCCCTCCACGCCTGCACATATTTACCAGCAACCACCACGACTTCTCATTGTGCATGTCACTCTGCCTTCGTGGGCTGATGTCTGCTCCAACCTGTGTGAGGCTCTGCAGAACTTTTTCTCTCTAGCCTGCAGCTTGATGGGCCCCAGCCGCATGTCCCTGTTCAGCTTATACGTGGTACAAAATCAGCACGAGTGCATCCTCCCCTTTGTGGTGAGTGGGATAATAATTTTTAAATATCTATATTTTATCCTGAAAACAAACATGAGATTTCTGAAGCAGAGATCAGAATTATTACTTACAGCAGTAACCACGCTGGTTCTCCACACCCAGTACCCACAGGCAACATATGGAAGTTTGAACCCCAAAATTATGAATCTGGGAATTATTATGGGCTACATGCCCCCCCCCCCCAAAAAAAAGAGAGCCTTGGCTCCTTAGTTATTTATAATCCTCTGGAATGTAAACAACTGACTTCATGGCTCTGAGTTTCATCTCCCTTTGACATGTAAGGAGCCCTGGTGGTACAGTGGTTAAGAGCTTGGCTGCTAACGAAAAAGGCTGGCAGTTTGAATCCACCAGCTGCTCCTTGGAAACACTATGGGACAGTTCTATCCGGTCCTGTAGGGTTGCTATGAGTCGGAATCGACTCAAAGGCAGTGGGTTTGTTAAGGTCTTTTTTGACATGTGAACAATTAAGGAAATAAGTCTCAATCTTTTCAGAGGTCTCTGACTGTTCAGTCACGCTTTCACCTCCAAGACTCGTCCTTTAACCCAGGTTCCAGTTTTCTTTGCTCAGAAAGCCCTAACTGTGAAGAAACATGAAAATATATTCTCCGCAGTTCCACATAGAACTTGGTGAAATTCCCTCTAGGGTTTGAGAAGGTAAAGAGTGGGCCAGGCTTATTGCTTTTACAAAGCTCTCTCACACATAAACAACTATCTCTCCTCCTCCTCAAACATAATTCAAATCTTCCCTTTCTCCCCTATGGAAAGTTCAGAATCACAGGGATCAGAAAGATTTCCCAAGGTTCTAGGTGCATCCCTTTCTTTGAGGCAGCCTTGTGCTGATATATCCTGTTAAATGGATATAAATCCTGTTATTTAAGATTTTCAAAGGTGAAAGTTTTATAAATCTATTGCTGAATTGCTAATATACTACCTGACTAGAATTAACTCATTTTTTAATTAATACCTTAGTTTCTATCATTTGAAGTGGTAAGATAACATCTTTGTTGATACTATAAAGAATAAAAATAATATTCATTGCTTTATGCCTCTTTGGTTAAAACATTATAAAAATACAAAATTATACTCTGGTGGCTTTGAAGGTACCTTAGGCTCAAAACAGGGGTTTACTTCTCAAATGAAATCATATAAGAAAAGTTTTGCGTATAAATGCTGCAAGTGCTACGTCTGGTGGTTTTGTGTGTGCATTGTTACTTGGGCTGGGGTAGGAATGATGAGGAATGGATGAGATTAATTAAGGAGTTCAACTTATCCTTTCTACAGCCTGAATAGAATTTAGTTCCTATATTAGTTGTCTATTGCTGCATGACCAAAAAAATAACCATTGCCATTGAGTCAATTCTGGCTCATAGCGTCCCTACAGGACGGTGTAGAACTGCCCCGCAGGGTTTCCAAGGAGCAGTGGGTGGACTCGAACTGCCCACCTTTTGGTTAGGAGCTATAGCTCTTAACCACTGTGCCAGCTGCATAACAAAATATCCCAAAATATAGTTGCTTAAAACAATAAACATTAGTTATCTCATAGTTACTATGGGTCAGAAATTCATGAGTAATTTAGGTAGGTGGTTCAGGCTCGGGGTTCTTCATGAGGTTTCATTCAAGATGTCATCCATGGCTGTCGTCATCTGGAGGCTGGAGTATCCACTTATAAGGTGGCATATTCACAAGGCTATTGGCAAGAGGTCTCATTTCCTTGCCACATAGGCCTATCCATAGGGCTGCTTGAATGTCCCAGCCTGCGCAGCTGGCTTCTCCCAGAGCAAATGATCCAAAAGACAGGGAGATCAAAGAGGAAGCCAAAATACCTTTTATGACCTAGTCTCGAAAGTAATGCATTCCCCTTTCCTCCACATTCTATTTGTTAGAAACAAATCACTGTTCTACCCAAGATGGAGTAACAGGGACTAAATTTACCCTCTTGCTTTAAATAACAAAATAACTGAACAAAATATACAAAAAACAGTTTACAAGACAGTGGACATCAGGCAGCAGATGACAGTGGTCCCTGAAAGACAGGAAACAAAGGAAGTGAGGCCTATAATTGCCCCCCAGCATACCGTCTTGAGAAAATTTCCAAGCTACAATGCAGAGAGGAGGAAACCAGGTGGGCCCAGTGATCTCCCTGAGTTGAAGAAATACATTTGAAAGTCCGGGGAGACCAAAGCAACTGTTCAGTTCATGGATGTAAAGAAACTACTGAAGGCCAAGAAACTAACTGCCTGAAAGGATTAGAGACAGTAGTACCTGGTACAACAGAAATAGAACATGTTCCCATATGCCAAATTGGGAATCCTCATAATTCACAGTACACTGGTTACTCAGAATGGTCTTGCCTCAGTAGTGGGAATAGACTTAGTACTGTTCGGGATCATCTAACAATTCATAAACACAAGATCCAAAAGGATCAACCTGTTTCCAAGTAACTCAACCGCATCCCAGGGTAAAGCTCAAGAATATTTATAGAAATACAAAAATACCCAGCTCCCAACTAGGTGAAATCCACAATGTCTGGTGTCTTAGTCATCTAGTGCTGCTGTAACAGAAATCCCACAAGAGGATGGCTTTAACAAAGAGAAATTTATTTCCTCACAGTAAAGTGGGCTACAAGTCCAAATTCAGGACGTCAGCTCCAGGGGAAGCCTTTCTCTCTCTGTCGGGCTTCTCATCAGTCTTCCCCCAGACTAGGAACTTCTCTGTGCAGGGACCTCGGGTCCAAAGGACGTGCTCTGCTCCCGTCACTGCTTTCTTCGTGGTATGAGGTCTCCTCTCTCTGCTCACTTCCCTTTCCTTTTTATCTCTTGATTGGATATATTGAATCAGAAATGTGACCTGGGTAAGGGTGTTACAATCCCACCCTAATCCTCTTTTACATAAAATTACAATCACAAAATGGAGAACAACCACACAATACTGGAAATCATTGCCCAGTAAAATTGATACATACATTTTGGGGGGGCATAATTCAACCCATGACATCTGGTATCCAATCAAAACTTGTCAAGTATGCAAAGAAGCAGCAAAATATGATCCATTATGAGGAAAAAGTCAATCAAAACCAACCCAGAGTTTATAACAATGTTAGAATTAGCATACAGGGATATTAAGACAGTTAGTATAACTGTATTCTGTATGTATGTTCAAAAAGCTAAGTAGAGGCATACCAAACCAAACCCGTTGCTGCCAAGCCAATTCCAATTCATAGCAACCCTATGGGACAGAGTAGAACTGCCCCATAGGGTTTCCAAGGAGTGGCTAGTGAATTCGAACTGCTGACCTTTTGGTTAGCAGCTGAATGCTTAACCACTGTGCCACCAGGGCTCCAGAAGTAGAGGCATAGAAGATGTAAAAAAAAAAAAAAAAAAAAAAGACCCGAATCAAACTTTTTAGAAATGAAAACTAGAATTTCTGACATGAGAAATACACTAATAGCAGATTAGACATTGCAGAAGAAACACTAGTGAACTTGAAAAAATAGCACTAGAAACTATCCAAAATAAAACACAGAAAGAAAAAAAGAATAATAAAAAAGTGAATAGAGTATCAGTCAACAGTGGGACAACTTCAGGCAGCTTGTTATATGTGTAGTTGTGGTCTCCGAGGGAAAGGAGCAAGGGACAGAAAAAATATTTGAAAAAATAATAGCTGAAAATTTTCCAATTTCATGAAAACTCTAAACTCACAGACCCAAGAACCTCAATGAATGCCAAATACAAAAACAAATGAAAACTACACTAAGGCACATCTTATCAAAACTACTATTAAAGAGAAAATCTGAAAAAGAACCAGGCCACTAGGGACATCTAAGTTAATTGGCGTAACATAGTTCATAATGTTTAGTGAGTAACATCTGGGGTCTTAGAAGCTTGCAAGTGGCCATCTCAGATACAACTATTAGTTTCCTCTCATCTGTAGCAAAGGAGAGTGAAGGAAATCAAAGACTCAAGGAACCAATTAGTCCACAGAACCAATGGCCCACACGAACCACAGCCTCCTCTAGCCCGAGTCCAGAACAACTAGATGGTGCCCAGCTACCACTACCAACCACTTTGACCAGGGACACAATAGAAGGTGGTAGCTAGAATGGGATAAAAATGTAGAACAAAACTCAAATTCCTAAAAAAGACCAGACTTACCAGACTGATAGAGACTGGAGGAACATCTGATTCTGTCACCCTAAGACACGCTTTTAATCTGGAACTAAAGCCACTCCTAAAGGCCACCTTTCAGCCAAATAATAGATTGGCCTATGAAATAAATAATAACACCCATGAGGAATATACTTCTTAGAAGAATCAGCTATATAAGACCAAATGGGCAACATTTGCTCAAAAGCAAGGATGAGAAGACAAGAAGGGTCAGGGAAACTGGACGAATGAAAACGGAGAAGGCAGAGTGAAAATGGGGAGTGTGCTGACACATTGCTGGAATAGCAACCAATGTCACAGAACAATTTGTGTGTGAATTGTTGAATGGGAAACTACTGTGTAAACTTTCTCCTAAAACAATAAAATGTTCAAAAAAAAAAATTTCACCCACCCCTGGAGCAGGGCCTAACTCATGGAAGTGCTCAATGATTGTTGAATGATAAATACACCTCTTATTTTTGAGGCAACAACAACAACAAAAAAAAAAGGCAACCAGAGAAAAGACACATTATATACAGTATAACAAAGATAAAGATGAGAACATATTTCTTGTTGGAAACAATTCAAATAAGAAGACAGTGGAGCAAAATCATTAAAGTAATGAGAGAAAATAGAAGTCTGTACTCAACAAAAACATCTTTTAAAAACTAAGGTGAAACTTCCAGTTCTAGAAAAGATCGAGTATTATTCATCCTGCCAGGTACAGCTAAAAGCCCTAGACATTATGTATAAGACAACTCTAAAAGACTCTGAAAAGTGAAGAGAGAAAGTACTAGGGACCTCAGGACCCAAGAAATGACATGGCAGTAAGTTCCCTGGATTTTCTTTTTGCCTCATATCATCTGAACTGGGTGGTAGAGAATTCTCCAACCTGGAAACACAGATGCAAACAAAACATTCCTGAGGAAAAGCCTGCTCATTCTAGCCAAAGGACCAGGAAAGGGCAGCTTAGCAAGACAGAAATTTTTTAGACAATAACCACCCTACTGAACCCAAACATCATGGAAAAAAAAAGTGCAGCTCCAACTCCATCCGCAAAAGCCCAGTGGGGAATAAACTTCTACCCTTGCCCAGCTATGACAATGTACCTGTCCCCTCCAGGCTGGAGATGCCAGAAATGGTCTAATAGAGAGCTAGGACTTTCATCTCTACCTGGCAATGAGACCCCCCTCCCACAGTGTCCATGGAGGCCATGTGAGTAACCTGGACTCCCACTCCCTACCCAACATTAACAAGGTGCCCTTCCTTATCCCTACTGAGATGGCATCACAGGAGGCAGAGCAGATGCCATGTGGGGAAACAGGAGTGAGGCATCCTTTCATCTCCAACCCAGGGTGGCACCAGTGAAGGACTAGTAGAAAGCCAGGACTTTCATCTGCACCTAACAGTAATGAGCCCTTACTCCTAATGGTGTTAGTGAAGGTCAATGGGAGCCTGAACGTCCACTCCCCACCCAGCCTTAACGAGGTGCCCCTCTCCCCTAGAGTGTAATCAGAGGCCAAGTGGGGAACCTGGATTCCTACCATCACCTGACAGTAATGAGGCAGCAACTCCCTTTTTCCACTACCACAATATCAGAGGAGTCCTGCTAAAATGGAGGATTTAAATAAGATCCAGAGTCTCGTAACATAATACCCAAAATGTCTAGAATATCATAAAAAGTCAATCTGCTTATTAGGAATCAGGGAAATCTCAGCTTTAATGAGAAAAGACAATTAACAGATGCCAAAACTGAGATGATACAAATGTTGAAATTATCCAAAAAGTATTTTAAAGCAGCCGTCATAAAAAAATGTTCAGCAGGAAGTTACAAACTTGTTTGAAACAAATGGAAAAACAGCAAGTCCCGGCAAATACATACATATATATATACATATATACATACATACATATATATATATATATATATATATATATATATATATGGAAACCCTGGTGGCGTAGTGCTACAGCTGCTAACCAAGAGGTCGGCAGTTCAAATCCGCCAGGCAAACTCTATGGGGCAGTTCCACTCTGCCCTATAGGGTTGCTATGAGTCAGAATTGACAGCAGTGGGTTGGGTTATATATATATATGTATCTATGTATCTATGTATCTATGTATGTATATGTATATATATGTATACATACACACACATATAATATAAAAAAGAACTAAATAGAACTGAAAAAGAGAATAACAAAACAAAATTTTTAATCTCAATGGATGGGCTCAACAGCAGAATGAGGAGACTAGAGGAAAGACTCAGTGAACTTAAAGATAGAGTAGAAATTACCCAATCTGAGCAACAGAGAGAAAAATACTTAAAAAAAAAAATGAACAAAGCTTCAGGGACATGTGGGACAATAAAGATCTAACATTCACCACTCGTGTCATCAGAATGTTAGATCTTTATTGTCCCACATGTCCCTGAAGCTTTGTTAAAGACTGTGAGGCTGAAAAAAATATTGAAAAAAATACCACATTTTTACACAAATAACACACCCTTTGAAATTTTCTGTTCAGCTCTCTTATTTCTTCATTTCTTCCTTTCACTTTAGCTATTCTACATTCAAAAGAAAGCTTCAGAGTCTCTTCTGACATCCATTTTGGTCTTTTCTTGCTTTCTTCATGTATGATGTACTTGAAGTCATTCCACAACTCATCTGATCTTCAGCTGTTAGTGTTCAATGCACCAAATCTATTCTTGAGATGGTCTCTAAATTTAGATGGACCATACTCAAGGTTGTATTTTGGCTCTCAGGGACTTGTTCTAATTTTCTTCAGCTTCAACTTGAACTTGTACATGAGGGATTGATGAAAAATTTACCAAAAAATGAAAAGGACATTGAGCCAACGGAAGAAAATTAAAATTACCTGCAATCTTAGAGGTAGATTTCCTTTTTCAAAACAAGTTAGTTTTTAAATATTTTTATATGGGAGAGGAGGAGGAGTCACTAAGTACAGCCCCTATTCAAGGAATGAAGAATTAGACTCTATCTTTTGAAGAGAGGAGTGTCAAAGAATTTGTGGACATACAGTATTTTAAAGCCACCACAGTTCCCTTTTGAAGATATCTCAAAAGCTTGAGTCGAAGGATAAAAGCCCTGGATTCTCTAATAGGGGAACTCAATCCTCAAGTCCTTTCCACTGACATTTCTGCCCTTAAGAAATTCTCTCTACAGTACAATTCCCTCATAAAACAAAGGAACAAAATGTTTATTGGTCATTTTCAAACGCGTGAGTCAGATAAATCATCCTGTTTCCTAATTTGTTAATATTAAGCATATACTGTGCACTCACTCCTCACTTATTGACATGGTTAGGCTCCAAAGACCAGGTTATTATGCAAAAATCAGCATTATGTGAAAATGGAGGATGAACACATCAAATCACAAAAAGGAGGATGTCTACATCATTACATACTGCCAAACCACTGAGAATCACGGCCCAGCCAAGTTGACACATAACCTTAGCTATCACAGCCAGCATTACTCTTGTCTCGCACTTTGGCATTCGTTACTGCCAGACATATGGTTATTGTGCAAAATAGTCAGACGGTAGATTTTTCATTATTGTCACAAATGTGAAATGTCTGATAATGAGACAGTTGATAAGTGAGGTGTAGGCGTATTGTGGAGTGCTTACTGCATACTAGGCATCATACTAAATGTTTTCATGGTTTTCACTTTTATTCTAATATGTGTATTTGTTTATTGATGATGTATTGAATGTAATATTTTTAATCTACTATGTTGCCATTTAGCTTATAACTTTTCAAATTATTTTAGCTGTCATTTTACTTTTTAAAATAAGGAACTAATGTAAGGAGCTGTATCAGTCAAGGTGTCAACAAGAAACAGATGACATACAAATTGAATAATTTTCAGAGAGAGATACAAAAGGAATGTTTACATAGGTGTAAGCAGAGTTTAGGAAGAGGCACCAAAAGATGGTGCAGAAGCCATATGACCTCTTGGACTGAAGAAGCAAGGGGAAGGAAGCTATATGAAGCGGGCTACCTGACAGTAGCTGTGGCCTTTAGTAGAGCCACACAGCCATCCCATAGCAATCTGGTGAGGAGGGAGCCGGGGGAATAAACATCCTGACCTCATTCTCATCCTGCCTTCTGGGTCTCCTAGCAGTACCTCCCATTGGACAAGCCCTGGTAGAAATAAGAATGTAAGTGAGCTCATTGAATCAATCCCTAAAGGTCAGTATCTTAGGAGGCGCAGAACCAGTAAAGTGTATAAATAGAGAGAGAGAGAGATTTATATCAAAGAAACAGCTCATGCAATTGTAGAGGCTGGGATATCCCAAGTCCATGGATTAGAATAGAGGCTTCTCCCAATTCACATAGCTGCAGTGGCTGGCAAACCCAAGATCAGCAGGTCAGAATGCAGGGTTCTTGCTCACAGGCTGTGAATATCCACGAATCCCAAGATAGGGAGATAAGCTGATAGCTCAAGTCCCAAAAAACGGAGGTCAGATGAACAGGAGGCAGCCACAGGATCCAGAGTGAGCAAAAAAGCCCGAACATCTGCTTATATTGGGATGCAGTCCACACCCCCAAGGAAA
The DNA here is from genome assembly GCF_024166365.1 of Elephas maximus indicus. Taxonomy (NCBI): domain Eukaryota; kingdom Metazoa; phylum Chordata; class Mammalia; order Proboscidea; family Elephantidae; genus Elephas; species Elephas maximus. The sequence goes on from NC_064835.1 coordinate 61,209,440, forward strand.
CTCCCTTTCGACTGATTGGCTTCTCACAGCAGATCCAGTCATGGGAGTGATCACATATAAAGACTGAGAATCATGGCCAAGTTGACACACCATCTTAACCATCACAATCAGCTTTCTAGGGCACCAAACACAGTGGAGAAAAGTAGAGAGTGATCTGGAGGGGCAAATAGAAAATATTCAGTATAGTGGGCTTGTTGGAGAGTGAGTTCATGACCCAAACGAGGGTAATAGGAATTTTTTTTCCTCCTCAAGTGACTGTGTTATGGCCCTCCAGCACTCCTCAGCAATTTTGGCCCTAGATGAATCCCTCTATCTCTTACTCACTCCATTAAGAAAGGCAGACAGCTTTACACTAAAAGGCACTGACTGGTCATCAAGAAACAATTGCAAGCCAAAATTTCCTTCCAGAAGAACAGTAAGTTCAACTGTAGTTAAAAGCTCAAGAAGATTGCTGGAACAATGCTGTTACCTTATATACAGAGCAATCCAATCTTCATTTAAGGAAAAGCACAGCCTTAAATTCATTGTCTCTGCCCTATTTAAATATCTGACATTTTCTCTACACAGAGTCAGCACAAAATATAAATGGGGAAAATAGCAAATGGGAAATGTTACCCAGGAAGAGCACCTCGATATATTTCATCATATTTAATTTTTTAGTATAATCGAATCTGAACTTTTTATAAGGAATCATGACAGAAGATTCATAATTTAAATATTAAAATTCATTTTATACTCAACATGCCCTTAATATACATAAATCTGACCAAAATTATTTTCTCCTCTTAGAGCAAGATTTCAGAAAAATTCCCTTACTATAAAGATCTTACCAATTCTTTTACCTTTTCATGAAAACAGTTATTTAAAGCATATATTATCTACAATGTGATTTTTTTTTTTTTTTTAGTATTTTATTGTGTTTTTGGTGAAAGTTTACATAGTAATTAGGTTCTCATTTAACAATTTCTATACATATTGTTCAGTGACATTGGTTACATTTTTCAGTCTTTCCATTGTCATTATTTCCATTCTGGTTATTCTGTTTTCATTAATCTAGCTTCCCTGTCTGCACTTACCTTCTCATCTTTGGTCTAGGGTAAATGTTTACCATTTGGGTTCATTTAGATGATTATTTAGAGTACTCATGGGTGATATTATTTATTTTGCCAGCCAGTCTGTCTTTGGGCTGAAATGTAACCTCCAAGAGTGGCTTGAGTTCCAAGTTTAAAGGAGATTTCCAGGTGGTAGTCTTGGGAGTTCCTCTAGTCTCTACCAGTTCAGTAAGTCTAGTCTTTTTTTAGGAATTTGAAGTTTGTTCTATATTTTTCTCCTATTCTATCTGAGACCATCTATTGTATCCCTGGTCAGAATGGTTGGTGGTGGTAGCCAGGCACCATCTAGTTCTTCTGGTCTCCAGGTAGGTGAGGACTAAAAGTGCTATAAGTTGAGTGTGACACGTATTTCCTCATCTTTAATATCTGACACTCATACATATTCATTTTAAAATAAAAAATAATGCAGATATATTAAACCATGTAAAGGTAAACACCAAGAAAGATAATGTAATAAACTGTAATTGACTGCTGCAGGACATGGAGAAAAGTTAAAAAAAAAGAAGAAGAAATATACTAATTTTGTCATTTTCATAGTTGGGAATTAATCAATACCGTTAAAGAAATAATTTAAGGAAAGTATATAAACATAGCGTTATAAACACTGGCACAGAAATACAACTTTCCTAATTATGACAAGAAAACAATATACAGAAAAAAGGAAAAGAAAATATACAGTCTAGTGGTTTTCCAAAAGCTATAAAAACAGAAAGTCTACCGTAATAGAACTAAGAACAAACTTATATGTCTTATCAATAAATATGCGTGCTAAACTTACCTATTGAAATACTTAAAAAAAAAAAAACTTACAGATTTGATTACAAAGCAAAACCCTGCTATATTCAAGAGACAAAGCTACAACAAAGCGGTTCAGGAAGGTTAAAAATAAAGGATGGCCAAGGATATACTAGGCAAATGCAAAGCAAAGGAAAAAGAGAGGATCATGATCTTAATATCAGACAAGGATGAATTTGGGGCAAAAAGCATTCAATAAGACTATGAATGGCACTTTAATGCTAAGGTACAAAATAGAGTGGAGAAGAGCAGAAAATGATCAAGGGGGACATATGGAAGATATTTAGCATAACAGACTTGTTGGAGAGGGAGTCTCTTAAAAATATTTATCAGTTTTGAATACCTGTGCACCAAATAATATAGCATCAACATTTTAAAGACAAATATAATTAAACAGGAAATCTTTACCCTCCTGAAGTGTTCATGGAATATTCACAAAAGTCAACCATATAATTAAGCCTCAAATAAACCCAAAAATTTTAATGCATTCCAAAAAGTTTAGACATCCTTTGAACACACTGCAATAAAGCTAGAAATAAATGACAAAATAAAAAATCTGTACCACTTGAAATTTTTAAACTCTTAAACAACTTTTGGGTGAAAGAGAAAGCCAAGCTAAAAATGCAGAATATCTTTTAACTCAATAATGAAGTCACTTCTGAGGTTCACCCTTCAGCCAACAATTAGACAGGCCCCCAAAACAAAATGAAACTAAAGAGGCACACCAGCCCAGGGGCAAGGATGAGAAAGGCAGAAGGGGTCAGGAAAGCTGGTAAAAGGGAAACTAAGGCCAAGAAGGAGAGAATGTTGACATGTCGTGGGGTTGGTAAACAATGTCACAAAACAATATGTGTACTAATTGTTTAATGAGAAGCTAGTTTGTTCTGTAAACCTTCATCTAAAGTACAGTAATCAAAAAATAATAATAATGCAGAATACCTATAAAATAATATTAATGAAAAACCTACGTATCTGGACCTAAGGGATACAGAAAAGGCAATGCTAAGAGGAAAAGTCATACCTTTAAACTGTATTAATTTAAGTAATTTAAAGTATATGAATAAACAAGAAAGACTGAAGGTAAATGAAGCAAACAACTCAAGAAAAAGAACAACAAAGCAAGCCTAAGGAAAGATGAAGGAAGGAAATAATAAAGATAAAAGCAAAAATTAATAAGTGTGGAAAGTCCAGAAATAAACCCACACATGTAGGGTCAACTGATTTTTGACAAGGATACTAAGTCCATTCAATGGGGAAACAAGAGTTTCATCAATAAATGGTGTTGTAAACATTGGATTTCCACATGCAGAAAAATGAAACAGGATACATGCCTCGCACCATACACAAAAACAAATTTAAAATGGACTAAAGACCTAAATGTGAAAACTAAACCATAAAATTCTTAGAAGAAAACGCAGGGGTAATGCTGTCAGGCCTAGCTTTTAACAATGGATTGTCTATTATAGAAACAAAAGCACAAACATGAAAAGACAAAATAAACAAATGGGACTTGATAAATTAAAATTAAAAACTTTTGTTCATCAGAAGACTTTACACAAAAAGTGAAAAAGCAAGCTAACAACTGGGAGAATATCTTCAGGAGCCATATATCCAACAAGAATCTAATAGGCAAAATATATATATATGACTTCAGCAACTTCAAAGACAAATAACCCAATCAAAAATGGGCAAAGTACTTGAATAGACATTTCACCAAAGAGTACATTCAGATGGTCACCAAACACATGAAAAGATGCTCAATGTCATTAGCCATCAGAGAGACGCAAATCAAAACCCCAGTGAGATACCATTTCATTCTCACTAGGATGGCTAAAATTAATTAAAAAAACAGAAAATAACAACTGTTTGTGAGGATGTGGGGAAAATGGAACACTTATCTATTGCTGATGGGGATGCAAAATGGTACAGCCATTGTGGTAAACAATGTAGGGTTTCCTAACAAAAACTAAAATCAGAACCACCATATGACCCAGTAATTCCACTCCTCAGTATATACCCAAAGGACTTGAAAGCAGAAACGAAACCGAAATTTGTACACCTATGTTCATTGCAGCACTATTCACAATAGCCAAAAGCTGGAAACAACCTAAATGCCCATCGATGCATGAATGAATACACAAAATGTGGTACATGCATACAATTAAATACTATTCAAACAGTAAGAGATATAAAGTCTTAATACATTCTACAATATAGATGGAGCTAGAAGACATTATGCTTAGTGAAATAAGTCAATTACAGAAGGACAAACATTATATGATTTCACTCATATGAAAAGACAAGAACACACAAATGTATAGAGAACGAAGTTTATTAGTGGTTTCCAGGAGTGGAACGGAGGGGGAAGGGGTGGGCGGCTATTGCTCATGAAATACTGATTTTCGTTTTATGGTGAAGAAAAAATCAAATTGATTAAGGGTAGGGTTCCACGGCTGATTAATGTAATTGCTATCAATAAGTTGTACACCTGTAAAAAGTCGAATTGGCAAAAGTTGCGTGATAGATATATTTACAACAATGACAAGAAAAGAGAGAGAGAGTAGCTGCCAAGGCTGCTTATATACAACCAAACACCTCATGGGGTTTGGTTCCTTGGTTTGGAGGTTTAGGGTCATGGCTTCATGGGACATCCCAGTTAATTGGCCTAATAACGTTTAGTGCTTCTGTTCTACCTCCTAGTTTGTTGCGTAGTGCTTGGGGTCTTAAAAGCTTGCCAGTGGCCATCCAAGCTAAATTGGTCTCTATTCACCTGGAGCAACAGAGGAAGGAGAGTCAGGAATAGGAGGAGAAAATGGAATGTGTGGCTACTTGCCTCCATGAACAACTGCACACTTTGCCATTAGACCAGAAAAACTGTATGGGTACCACTACCGAAGATTTTGGTCAAAGATTCTATAGATGAATCCTGATCAAAAGGGGGAAAATGCAGAACAGAATGTAAAATTGTTATGAAACCCAGATATTCTGGAGTCGTAGAGGCTGGATAATCCCCTGAAACTATTGCCCTGAGATACTCTTTAAACCTTAAACCAAAAATATCACCTGAAGTCTTCTTAAAACTAAATAATAAGTTGGCTTAACTAGTAAAGAATGTCTGCTTTCAGCATTGTGCTCCTTTAAGATTTATCTATATGAGATCAAATTGACAACAGTAACTTGAAAGATTAGATAGGAAACTTAGGGGCAGTGAGTTTATGTAAATGGGGAGGAACAACTCAGAAAAGGAGGGTGACTGTCTCAGTCATCTAGTACTGCTATAACAGAAATACCACACGTGGAGGCTTTAACAAAGAGATTTATTTTCTCACAGCTGAGTAGGCTAGAAGTCCAAATTCAGGGCTTCAGCTCCAGTGGAAGGCTTTGTCTCTCTATTCGCTCTGGAGGAAGGTCCTTGTCCTCAATCTTCCCATGGTTGAGAAGCTTCTCAGGCACAGGGACCCCGGGTCCAAAGGACGCAGTCTGCTTCTGATGCTGCTGTCTTGGTGGTGTGAAGTCCCCAACTCTCTGCTTGCCTCCCTTTCCTTTTATCTTCTGAGAGATAAAAGGCAGTGCAGGCCACACCCCAGGGAAACTCCCTTACCTTGGATCAGGGAGGTGTTATAATCCCACCCTAATCCTCTCAACATAAAATTACAATCACAAAATGGAGGACAACCAAACATAGCCTATCCAAGTTGATACACACACTTTTGGCAGGACATCAGTCCATGACACATTTTTAAACTGTTCCATAGCACAGAAAGAAAAAACATTCCAAATTATTTTTATGAAGATAACATAATGTTGATACCGAAACCCAAAAACTTTTTCACAAAATGAAAACTACAGACCAGTTTCACTTATGAATATCTATTCAAAAATCCCAAATAAAATGTTGGCAGTAGAATCCAGCATTACATTAAAAGAACAACATCCCAGAAATTCAATATTAGGAAATGTATTAATATAATTTACCATGTTAATATATCCAAGGAGGGACAGGGAATCATATGATCATGTTCATCTCCAAAGCTACTGAAAAAGCATTTGATAGAATTTAACATCCAATGTTGTTTTTAAAACCTTAATAAAATGGGAACAGATAGGTATTCCCTTAGCACAATATATGTCTATGTCAGTGCAATCCAGCATCATATTTAATGAAAAACACTAAAAGCACTCCTATGCAAGACAAGGAAATTTACTATCATTACTATTACTTAACTGTATTCTAGAGGTTTTCATTGATGAAGTTACACAAGAAAAATAATTAGAGTATAAAAATGGAAAAGGAGGAAGTAAAATCATGTTTATTTTCAGATTATATGATTATGTATCTAGAAAACCAAGAGAATCAGCTAGAAAATTATTTCAAACTATAAAAGAATTCAGGACAATGGTCTGGTACAAAAATTAATACAGATATTAATACCCTTTATGTGTCCAAAACAACTAGTTAGAAGTTACAATGAAAAGAAAGTTCCTATCACAATAACCAAAATGGTTAAATAATGAAATTAACAATAAATGTACAAGATTTATATGAATTAAAATGCTATTGAGAAACAAAGAAGACTTGAACAAAATCAGAAGTTACTAGTTCTTGGGAAGACTCAGACTCAGAAAGATGTCAATTATCTCTGAATTAATCTATAAATGTAATACAATTTTCAGTAAAATATTCCAACAGTAGAACTAGACATCAAATTAAAAACAAAACAGAACAAAAAACAAGCAAGAATAACCAAGAACTATTCATATCAGATATTAAACAGATATGCTCAAATGGTGTGATATTGGGGATTGAAAAGACAGAGAGAGCAATGGAATACAATTTAAAGTCCAGAAATAGATCCCGATACATATGGGGATTTAGAATATAATAAAGATGGTATTTAAAATTAGTTGGGAAAAAAAATTACTCAATAAATACTTGGGTCAACTGAGTAGCCATATGGGAAAAAAATTAAGCTAGATCTATACTCACAGCTCATGCCAGGATAAACTTCAGATGAATCAAAGGTTTAAATGTAAAAACTGAAACTATGTAAGTACTAGACCAGATGGTTTCAGTCTGGGCCTGATCAGGAGACAGAAACCATGCAGTGATTTATATAAGACAGGAATTTTAGTACAGTTTACCATATTAAACTATGATAACAGAGTAACTATAAGATATAGGAGAACTTTACACAGTGCCCTAAGGCTGGGGGAGAGATTCTAAGAAAGGACAAACTTGAAAAGGGGACCTCCTCCCCAAGGCCAGGATTCAGACTTAGAATGTGTAGTTGCAGCCCACTAGAGGGCAAAGATGTTCACTGGTTTTCCCAGGCCACAGTTGGTCCACAGTTGCTGGGAAAGCAAGAAGCAACACTCTAGGTATAGGCTAACTGCAGCTGGTGGCTGAGTACCCAGATATACAGAAAGAATGGGAATGATAATGAGGGCAGGAGGTCTGGTACACACAATGTCCACGTCAGAAAGGCAGTGGCATTGAGAGGGCCACAGGAGACAAACTTGTCAACAGGGACAGGTGAACAGCGGAAATTGAGCATCCGTGCAGGCAAGAGGCCTGAAATATATAGTGTCGCTGTCAAGCGGCCTGCGAGAAGGCCAGGCCGGGGCTGCAAGGTCACCAAGGGACTGCAAGCTCTGGGTGCATGGGTAGAGCACCACCAGATGTCCTCCATTTCACTGCTGATCCATGGTGTACCTGCCAGTAACAGCAAGAGAGCCCCTTCCTCCTGGAGGGTCTCTCCAGTACATAGCATCGTGCCCATTGCAAAGGGGAAATGCTGAGAGGACTTCCATCTATTGTCACAGAGCATGGATTGAAGAGTGGATTTGGCACTCAGAGGCAATAAACTGATAATTAGTACACAGGACATGGGGAAAAAATAGTATTGAGTAGGAAGGCCCTTTTAAGCATAACACAAAACTCAAAAGTCCAAAAATAAAAGATTAATAAATTCACCTATATAAAAATATAAAATATATGTTTGGCAAAAAACATTTGTCATGGATTGAATTATGTTCCCCCAAAAACTGTATGTATCAATTTGGCTGGGCCATGATTCCCAGTATTGTGTAGTTGTCCTCCATTTTGTGGCTGTAATTTTATGTTAAAGAGGATTAGGGTGAGATTTTAACGCCCTTATTAAGGTCACATCCCTGATCCCTGTGGTGTGGCCCGCACCACCTTTTATCTTAAAAGAGGTAAAAGGAAAGAGAAGCAATCAGAGAGTGGTGGACCTCTTACTACCAAGAAAGAAGCACTGGGAGCAGAACATGTCCTTTGGACCCAGGTTCCTGCACAGAGAAGCTCCTAGTCCAGGGGAAGATTGAAGAGAAGGCTGACAGTGAGAGAAAGTCTTCCCCTGCATTTGGACTTCTAGCCTACTAGACTGTGAGAAAATAAATTTCTCTCTGTTAAAGCCATCCACTTGTGGTATTTCTGTTATAGCAGCACTAGATAACTAGGACAACAGTATAGCAAAATTTAAAGGCAAATGAAAATATGAGGAAAAATACTTGCTTCTCTTATCACATAGCTTCTACAAATGAAAAAGAAAAAGACCAATAATCCAATAGAAAATGAGAAAGGAAATATACAGTTTTCAAAAAAGAAAACACAAATAACCCTTAAATATATGAAGATATGTTTAACCTTGCTCATAGTAAGAAAAATATAAATTAAAATTATCCTGCAATGCCATTTTTCACCTACATGATTGATGAAGATAAAAAATTTTGATGACATACTATTGATGAAGATATGAAGAAATAGGCACACTTATATGCTGTTTCTGGGTGTGTAAATCAACACAATTCTATGGCAGACAATTTGATGACAGTGTCACAGTTCACACGCCCTTCGACCTAGCAAGTCCACTCATAGGAACTTACCCAGTAAATATACTTGCACATGTGCAAAAATGATTTAAGTACAAAATTATTTTGTTTGAGCATTGTTTGCAGCAGAAGAAGATTGGAAACAACCTGAATGTCCATCGATAGAGAGTTAGTTAAATAATGGGCCATCTATTATTAATGGAATACTTTGCAGCCATAAAAGTATATTTTTGTAAAATAGTTGTAATTTTTTAAAATTTCATGTATTGATGTGAAATGAGTGAAATATAAGTAACAAAAGCAAGATATAGAGGAGTGTTATAGTCTCTTCTATTTAACTAAGAAAAAAGATAGGGTTAAAATATTTTTTTTTCCATGTAAACAAAGTATCTCTGAGAAGATACCCAAGAAGCTGGTAATATTTATTACCTCTAAAAAGTTACTGGTTACCTGAGGGATAAGAGTGGGAAGATGTCTTTTTTCTATATACCCTTTTGTAACTTTTGAATTTTGAACTGAGTATATTATGTATTCAAAATAAAGTTAAATATTTTTTAAAAACATGTAGAGAAAGTTATCAGTTATATATGGGGGTTCTATGTGAGATTTTTTTTTATAAAAGGAGCTTGTACTGATACGTTTTTTTTTTAAATCACTGACCTAAATATATTCTCATTTCTTGACCTGACCTCTAATGAGACATCGATCTGAGTTGTCCTGAACTGTTTACAGGCTAACCCCAAAAAGTTCATGTACGAAAGCTCAGAAATAGAATTCTTGAAGGTTCTGTCTAGCCAAGGCATGTGCATGATGACCAACCAATATTAGCCATACTAAGTCCTTCAGATCAATTAATGTATGTCTACTGATTCCTGGAGTCTGTTCAATGTTATAAACTTTTTACCCCATATTTCTTATCCTGACTTTCTAATAACCAGTTCAACTGGGCCACAGCTCTCCAGTTCCCAAAAACCTCTTCACCTTTACCTCAGTCATGGTTTATACTGATCTAGCTCTAACCTATGCCTTTGAGACTGATGCCTCCAACAGAAATGTGGGCGTCATCCTATTTCAAGGCAGCCCTTGATCTGGAGACTACACTGTGGATGCTACATTTCTAGGAACTAGGCCCTACTGTACTTACACCAAGAGGCAGTGGTTCGAACAAAACGAGGGGATACTGCGTGGTTTAAAATCAAGAAAAGTGTGTATCAGGGTTGTAAGCTTTCACCATATCTATTCAATCTGTATGTTGAGCAAATAATCTGAGAAGCCAAACTATATCAAGAAGAGCACGGCAGCAGGACTGAAGAAAGACTTATTAATAACCTGCAATATGCAGATGACACAACCTTGCTTGCTGTAAGTGAAGAGGACTTGAAGCACTTAATGATGAACATTTAAGACTGCAGCTTTCAGTATGGATTACACCTCAACATAAAGGAAACAAAAATCCTCACAACTGGACCAATAAGCAACATCATGATAAATGAAAAAAAGACTGAAGTTGTCAAGGATTTCATTTTTCTTGGATCTACAATCAACGCCCATGGAAGCAGCAGTCAAGAAATCAAATGATGCATTGCATTCGGCAAGTCTGCAGCAAAAGATCTCTTTAAAGTGTTAAAAAGCAAAAACTTCACTTTAAGAACTAAGGTGTGCCTGACCCAAGCCATGGTGTTTTCAGTCACCTCATATGCATGTGAAAGCTGGACAATGAATAAGAAGACCAAAGAAGAATTGATGCCTTTGAGTTAGGGCGTTGATGAAGAATATTGAATATACCATGGACTGCCGGGAGAATGAACAAATCTGTCTTGGAAGAAGTACAGCCAGAATGCTCATTAGAAGCAAGGATGGTGAGACTTCGTCTCACGTACTTTGGGCATGTCATCAAGAGGGACCAGTCCCTGGAGAAGGACATCGTTCTTGGTAGACAGTCCCCGAAAAAGCGGAAGACCCTCAATGAAATGGATTGACACAGTGGCTGCAACAATGGGCTCAAGCATGACAATGATTGTGAGGATGGCACAGGACCAGGCAGTGTTTTCATTCTGTTGTACATAAGATTGCTATGAGTCGGAACTAAATCCACAGCACCTAACAACAAGAGGCCCTGCTAAGGTCAACTATCTCATGCAAAAATTGAAGCTGTTAACCATCAAAGATACTTTCAAGGATTGAAAGTAGAGATATTGCCTCAAAGAGGCCCATGACCTCATGTCACTACTCAGAGCTCACCATTTTGGAGTAATTGAGATATTGTAAATCTACCCACACCATAAAATTTCAGTTGCTTTCTTCTAATCATTCTGCCTAACCATCTGCATCCTAAATGGTAGTAGAATCTCTGGGAGGATAAATGGCTTATCTGGAAGTATAGGATGTTACTGAAGTAGCCCTACCCTCAGAAATTCTCTAACCCTAGAACTTTGAGAAAATATCTGATGAAGTCAGGATGGATTCCTGTATATAGCGATGTCAGACTGAGAATAAATCCAGTCAGGGACACTGGATACCAGGACAGTCTGCTCTCTGAGATAGGTTACTATTTGTCCTAGCCAGGGAGATCTACACTCAAGTACTGTGCTTGTGTTGAAACAGCACCCTGGATATCATCCCACCCTATTCAACACTGAATAATCCATAAGAATTGTTGGCAACCTCATACCTATGTATACTACTATACTCTAATGCATCTAGATTCAAGGGATTATTTTACTCTTTCCTGAACCCCTCATATTCTGGGACATCCCAGTCATGCCCCTTCCCACAGCCATGACCCCTCAAACCAAACAAACCAAACCAGTTGCTGTCTAGTCAATTTCAACTCACAGGGACCCTATAGGACAGAGTAGAATTGCTCCATAGGGTTTCCAAGGCTGTAATCTTTACAGGAACAGACTGCTACATTTCATTAGCAGCCAAGCGCTTAACCACTGCACCACCAGGGCTCCTTCTATGACCCCTAGTGACAGTAAATTTAAAGAATGATGGATTTTATTCACTGCACTAGTCCCCATCTGTTCCAGGCTCAACTACCATATTTAATTATATGGTCTCACTCCATAGATTTTCAAGCCTCCAGCTCCGGTTACAGCTTCAGTTTGTGTCCAGAGTTTAGAAGGTGAAGTTCAAGATCTCTAACATCAGAGCTGACCTGTGCACAATTTATCTCTCAAAGACTGACTGTCAACTGTAGTATATCCATTTGACATTATGGATTACTCAAAAACCCCACCGTATTCACCCCACCAAAGTCCTTCTAGAACAACTTACTATACCCATAAAAAAAAAATAAAATAAAATTAGGGACCTCTAAAGTACCCCACCGTGCCATGGATCAGAACAAGGAGAACACTCACTGGTGCTGGACCCAAGGAGAGAACACCTTCGTGGCACATCTGTAACACCAGTCTACAAAAAGCTGGAAGAAATGTAATGAGAGTCCATCAGTCCTTTACCCATTCATCCCAACTTCCACCCCTCTATTCCATGCCCATCTAACTGAATCAGGGACTCTACTCTGCAACTTGAAAAACCCACCTAGACGATCTAAGACAGAGAACCTGAGTTAGGTAACGGACTCCCAACAATGTTGTTTGCCAGCTTCAGTATCTGATTCACTGGGAAGGAAATGGGATGGAGAAGTGATCATAAGGACCTACATTTAAACTCAGGAACTTGCCAGAGCATGTTTGAATCTCTCACATTGGAAACCTCAAGTCTCCCATCCAGAGAAGTTGGGTGGGGAGGCAGAGGAAGTTACGGGGTTTGACTGCTTCTTGTCATCTCTAACTATGCCTCACACCCAAATTGTAGATTGCCGGAAATTTCAGAACTCCAGCTCAGGGGCACCGAGGCTTTATCCATTCTCATCCTCTTTATCTAACAGCTCCCCATAGGCCCCTGACCCCAATGGTTTCACATCTTTTGGATTTGGAACTCAGCTCTGAACTATTTACTGTGTTACCTTATAGAATGCTGCCGAGGTAATTCATGAGGAAAAAAGCTAAGAACAATTGTAGCATTCATCAATCTGTTATCAACCTTTGATATAGGAAAATTGCTTCTGGGCCAAACTATATGAGCTCTTCACATCCTAGGCAATTGAGGTTCCAGAAAAGCCTGCATTTTTTAAAATCATTTCCAGAAGCAGAATTGGTTCCTGAGAGATCAGATTTCATTTTCAAGAGGTATAAAGCATAGCTGTTTTCAGCCTACTTTCTGTTTAGCTTGTATCTAAATGACGTAACCTTTTAGATGAATTGGGTGCATGGCCTCCTGCTTTAACAAATAGGAAGTATCCTCTTCTACCCTGGTCACTTGATCTTATTTCCATTAACCAGGGATGTCTCAAAGTAGTGACTGATCATATTATTTGATTACTGTCAGAAAAACAGCTTAATTTCGTTATTGTCAAAAACCATTGCATTTGGCAGAATCTTCCAATACTCAAATAGACAATATTTTCAAATCTTATTAGAAGATCATCTCCTTTTCCTAAAGGTTTTTATCTCCTCCTGGCAAATACATCAATAGGCCACTCTATTTTTAAAAAAAGAAAGAAATTACAGGAAGCAAGTCAAGATTTTTCTTTTCAAAATAAAAATACATTTACTTTTTTCTGATATAAGATTATGTTCTCATTTCAAATATTTAAATCTAGAATAGTCGTGTGACTGTTGTCAAAGTTGGCAGTAGGAAACAGACTTTTACTATTGGTTCCTCCTAAAACACTACCAAAAGAGAGGTTTTTTTTCTTTTTTAATGGCACTGAATCAGTTCAAATTAGATTCACCTGTAATAGGGAAACCCTGGTGGTGTAGTGGGTAAGTGCTATGACTGCTAACCAAGAGGTCAGCAGTTTGAATCCTCCAGGCGCTCCTTGGAAATTCTATGGGTCAGTTCTATTCTGTCCTATAGGGTCACTATGAGTCGAAATTGACTCCATGGCAGTCAGTTTGGTTTTCTTTTGTATGAGTAATAGACACCCAAACTAAATGCATCTTAGATAAGATAGGAGCCTCAGTGGCATCATTAAGGAGGCATGGGGGTGCAGACTGCACCGGGTGACACTTTCAGAGGGGGTGACACCAAAATGACTGTCTATAAGATTTTTGTGCAGTGCTTTATTAGAAAATTTTTATTTTTTATAAAAATATCCCTGTGGTTAGTTATAACAAAAACATTTTTCGTTAAGTGCAGCTTATATGTATCAGTATACCTACGAGGCTAAAACTGTGCTAATTTACTTCTGATGCACTCCACTCAGCTGTTATTACTACCCGATTGCAATGACGCTTCAAACACGTGAATTCAGCTGTACGGGCTACAAGCATGTGCTGCTGTCTTAGTTGCTGCCAGTGATTTCATAGTCATTGATTTGGTCAAATTTTCTGTTTTAGGTACAATATTGTGATAATTCATATTTACGAAGCTATATCAATAACTTGTGAGAATGAAGTAGCAATTAAAGGAAAAAAATCAAAAACGTTAGTACAAGAAACATTACTAAGGATTCTGTATGGTCTGGTACAGGAGAAGGTCCATGGGTGACACCATGAGTTACCTCACTGAGTGACCCAGACCCTAGTGACACCACTGAGAAGTCTACATCTCTCTCAAGTAATTTTAGGCAATCTAGTGCTAGTATGACAACTCCACAGTCAGTAGGGAACCATGCTCCATTTAGCTTGGCTTCTTGCTCCACCATCTGCAACACCACTGCCATCTTATGGTACAAACTATCTACTCTAGTTCAAGCCCTTTGCCTGTATTACAGCCAGTGGGAAAGAGAAAAGGGAGAGCAAAGCGTACTCTATCACCCTTTAAATACACTCACCAAAGGGAGGAAGGGAGAGAGGAAGCAGTGTATTAGAACTTTTTCCGTGTCAGTAAATATAGATGTACATTATAATTTTAAATGGCTGCATAATGTTTAATTGTACAATCATTAATTAATCAATTAATTCCCCATCGACGAACATTTAGGTTTTTTTTGTTTTTTGTTTTTTTGGCCGTTGTAATCAATTCCTTAATGCTACAGTAAATATACTTACATCATTGGACACTTGTTTGTTTATCTTAGGATATATTCCTAGATGTAAAAATCCTAGACCACAGGTTATACATATTTAACATTTGTATTTTAAAACCACCTTCCAGAAAGGTTATACCAATTTTCACTTCCATTACCAAGCATAAAATTTCTGTTTCTTCACATCCTTGCTAATTACTATGTACTGTCAGTCTTTTTTTATTTTTACCAATCTGATAGGAATTAAATAATAATTACTATGCTGTCATTTCTATTTCTTTTATAGGGAGTGTGGGCATCTTTTCATTTGTTAATTAGCCATTTGTGTTTGTTCTTTTGTGAATTTCCTGTTCACATCATTTACCCATCTTTCATAAATATTTTAAATCAACTGATAGACTAGGCTTTAGTTTGTATTATTCTTTTTCTAACCCCTTAAGTCATATGCTTTTCTTATTATTTTTCAGGGTTATTTCTTTTATTAAAAAATAAGTTAAAACAATCCTGTGATGATTAAGATTATGTGTCAACTTGATTAGGCCATGATTCTCAGTGGTTTGGCAGATATTACGTAGTCATCCTCCATTTTGTGATCTGAGCAGCCAATCAGTTGAAAGCCAATCCGTTTCCTTCAGGGCGTGGCCTACATCCAATATATATATTGGTATTGTCATAAAGCTCTCTCTGGATCCTGCATCTGACTTGTCATCCTCTGAACTCCAGTTCTTGGAACATTAGCCAGCAGCCTGCCACCTGACCTGCAGATCTTGGGATTCATCAGCTCTCATGACCCCATGAACCAGCAGCCTTACGCCTGACTTGCTGATTTTGGGTTCATCAGCCCCCGCAACCACATGAATCAGGAGAAGCCTACAGCCTGATACCTTATCCACGGATTTGGGACTTGCCACCCTCCACAACAGCATGAGCCATTTCCTTGAGATAATACTCTATGTATTTTTATATATACGCTTCACTGGTTTGCTCCTCTAGAGAACCCAGCCTAACACATTTAGTACCGAGCGTGGTTCTAGAGAAACAAAATTGTGAGGATGAGTTTTCTGAATTGGTTCTCAAGTCTGGCTAGTATTAAATGCACTGATGACTCTGCCTTCAGTAGTAAAGACAGCACAGCTAATCTGTAACATGAGGTGGCAATAGAAATATGCAAAATATCACCACCAATGGATTAAATATTTGTGAGAGACAAGGCTCTGGGTGATTGCATATTTGATACTTTCCTACAATTTTGTCAGAATGAGAAGTATAATGAAGCTGGTTGGTTGGTCCTGCTTTCGCTAGACAAAATAGTGAAAGAAAGAGATGAGCTCAGGGCTTCAGAAACACAGCTGAAACATCGCATAAAAGACCTGGAAGTTGCCACTTCTACCCTGAAAGAAAGCCTTATATCTTGTAGTAACAGAGCTGGTATTGCTGAAAACCAAACCCAGAGTTTTAAAGTAAGAGTGGCTGAATTATAATGGCAGTTGAATTCCCAACATTGAATGGTGTCTGAAGTTAAAATGAGAGCATTGGTTGGGAAGAAGTGGGATCCTGAAACTCGGGATGGAGACATGTGGGCAGATGATCAGTTAACTGGGGACATTGAGCCCCTAAATTCCACTGAATCACTCCTGCCAGCAGAACCAGCCCTCTTACTCCCATCTGAAGAGATTACTCCATCTTTGTCTGCTAAGCCATCCTCCCCAGTAAAGCCATTATCCCTTCCACCCCCATCTGAAGAGATTAACACAGCTGTGCCTGAAGAGTCTTTGTCTGAGATATCACCTGGGGCAGCACTTGGGGTGTTGCCTGAGGCAAATGCCTTACAAGACATTGCTGAATTTCCCCAGGACCCTCCTCCACCATTCTTTTTTTTTATGTATATATATTTTTATGTATATAATTTTTATTGTGCTTTAAGTGAAAGTTTACAAGTCAAGTCAGTCTCTCACACAAAAACCTATATACACCTTGCTACACACTCCCAATTACTCTCCCCCTAATGAGACAGCCCACTCTCTCTTTTTGTGTCCATTTCACCAGCTTCTAACCCCCTCCGCCCTCTCATCTCCCCTCCAGGCAGGAGAGGCCAGCATAGTCTCAAGTGTCCACCTGATCCAAGAAGCTCACTCCTCACCAGCATCCCTCTCCAACCCATTGTCCAGTCCAGTCCATGTCTAAAGAGATGGCTTCGGGAATGGTTCCTGTCCTGGGTCAACAGAAGGTCTGAGGGCCATGACCACTGGGGTCCTTCTAGTCTCAGTCAGACCATTAAGTCTGGTCTTATGAGAATTTGGGGTCTGCACCCCACTGCTCCCCTGCTCCCTCAGGGGTTCTCTGTAGTGTTCCCTGTCAGGGCAGTCATCAGTTGTAGCCGGGCACCATCTAGTTCTTCTGGTCTCAGGATGATGTAGTCGCTGGTTCATGTGGCCCTTTCTGTCTCTTGGGCTTGTAATCGCCTTGTGTCCTTGGTGTTCTTCATTCTCCTTCGATCCAGTTGGGCTGAGACCCACTGATGCATCTTAGATTGCTGCTTGCTAGCATTTAAGACCCCAGTCGCCACTCTTCAAAGTGAGATGCAGAATGTTTTCTTAATAGATTTTATTATGCCAATTGACTTAGATGTCCCCTGAAACCATTCCACCATTCATTTTTGCTTCTAGACCTATAACTAGACTTAAGCCCCCGCGAGCCCCAAAAGCTGAAGTACAATGTGTGGCCCAAGAGGAGGCATGCTATACTCTAAAACAACTGCAGTCCAAGAATATAGATGTGGGCCCACTAAGCACAGATTCTTCATTCAATGTTTCAGCTCAAGAGGTTAGAAAAATATGTGATAGTTTATTTGGTTGGTTAACTAACGAATGGATTAAGCATTGGCCTACACTAAATCAAGCTGAAATGCCAGACTTACCTTGGTGAACTGGAGAAGAAGGTATCCAAGGGCTTAGGGAAATTGTCACGTTAGAGTGGATTTATCAGGTTAGATTCACAGACTCACCCATGGAGTGCACAGAGGACATACCTTTCACCAAAATGATGATGAACAAATTTGTGAAGGGAGCCCCAGCATCCTTGAAGACTGCTGTGATTGCTATTTTATCTAAGTCAGATTTGACAGTGGTGTAGTAGTTAAGACATCTAACTACAATGGGGCTGATCGGACCATGTGGTGGTAGAGGCCAAGTGGCAGCACTTAATTGACAGAGAGAAGGTGGGTGTGGTTACCATAGAGGACAGCAGAGTCAAAGTAGGAAGCAGAATAGTCTGACTAGTATGGACTTAAGGCATTGGCTACTTAGTCATAGTGTCCCTAAGAGTGAAATAGATTGGAAATCTACTAAATATTTATATGATCTGTACAAGCAGAAGAGCTCTAGGTTAAGTGAACTGCAATCTAACTTGAATTGCCAGAACAGAGAGTAACTGCCCCTCAATCAATTCCCAGACTTAAGCCAGTTTACAGACCCACAACCCCGTAAATGAAGGGGAGGCTGGGTC
The DNA here is from genome assembly GCF_024166365.1 of Elephas maximus indicus. Classification (NCBI taxonomy): domain Eukaryota; kingdom Metazoa; phylum Chordata; class Mammalia; order Proboscidea; family Elephantidae; genus Elephas; species Elephas maximus. Next base: position 61,227,743 of record NC_064835.1, read on the forward strand.
TCCTTGAGGAAGAACCCCACTACACTACCAAAAATGTATGTTGTTAATCTTTCTCCCGCCCTTCCCCAACAGGATCTTTGCCTTTTGCAAAAGTGACTGTTCACTGGGGAAAAGGAAATAATCAGATTTTTCAGGGATTACTGGACACTGGCTCTGAACTAATACTAATTTAGGAGACCCAAAACATCAAAGTGACCCACCAGTTAAAGTGGGGGCATATGGAGGTCAGGTTATTAATGGAATCTTAGCTCAGGTCCATCTCACAGTGGGTCCAGTGGGTCTCCAATCCCATCCTAATGTGACTTTGCAGTTCCAGAATGCGTAAGTTGAGTATACATACTCAGCAACTGGCAGAACCCCCACATTGGATCCTTGACAAATGGAGTAAGGGCTATTACGGTAGGAAAAGCCAAGTGGAAGCCATTAGGACTACCCCTCCCTAGGAAAATAGTAAACCAGAAGCAATACTACATTCCTGAAGGAATTGCAGGGACTATTTCCATCACCAAGGACGTGAGGGTTGCAGGGATGGTGATTCCCAGCACACTGCCATTCAACTGGCCTGTTTGGCCAGTGCAAAAAATGGATAGATCTTGGAGAATGACAGTGGACTATTATAAACTTAACTAAGTGATGACTCCAATTGCAGCTTCTGTTCCTAGAATATACTTTTACCCTTTAGAACCTATGGTGATAGGAATTTTAAAAATTTGCAATATATAGATATTTTTGTTGCAGAGAAATCTGATAGGATAATCAGTAAAAGGTTGCTAAACATAAAATTCTATTGCATTAAGATAAAATTCTGTGGAAAAAAAATGAAATGGAAATATGAGTTCAAGGAGAAAAAGAAACAATATAAATGTCCATCAGTTAAAAGAAAAAAGCTTGCTAATACATTTTTTAATTGAATGATGTTGGATATCAAATCACAATGGTATTGGATTATATTTAAAGAGTGATGTTATAGTTTTATTTTTAAAATGTTGATATTTACAATCTGCAGGAAGTTACAACCTTAGTAAGTGCTTATACTTAGAATAAAAAAAAACTTTAGATGTGGACTTAAAAATGTATAAAGGGTTACAACATTTTTCAGAATTCTTTTAGGGGGCACATGAGAAAAAATGCTCAAAGGCCACTAGGCTACACTTATGGTCTGATTTATACTCTCATTTCTTTCTTGAATTGTTATCTTATTTTCCTATCTAGATTGCAGGTGTTCCTTGTTTAAGAATTATGTCCTATTTCTTGTATTTTCCTCAGAGATTTGAGGACAGCAAATTAAGAAGCTGTGGAGCTGAGTAGGGCAGGGATTGACTTAAGCAGTCTTTGTGCCCTGGCAGTATTGTAGCTCATGCTTATGAGTTTTATGTGCATTAAAAATACTGCTCAGTTCTGCTCTTTGATCAGGAAGGTTTCCCCTCCCCAAAATATAATTCTTTCCTACCTTCCACCTGCTGTCAATGCTTGGAATTCCTTCAAATAACGTCAAAATTTTTCACCTCCCATTTAATTCAAAGTGCATATATCCCTGAGAGAAGTAACACTGACCTAGAATCAGATTGTATTGGATTACTTCCTAAGAGCAAGTTTTTATAAAAGAGGGTGAGGAGAACCAAGAGGCCACTTGCATGAGGTTTACATGTTGGCTCCTTGAGCTAACTACAGACTAAGCCAAGCATCTCTTCTTTACCGAAGTGATCATGAGGGACGGATTAGGTAGAACCTTATCAATTCTGAAAGGATCAACCATATCAAAATCTTTACTTCTGGGAAAACATCAGCTTCTTGAATGGAGAAGCTCCCAGTGCCTAGACTGCCCAAGAAATGAAGATAGTGTTTAAAGGTAACCCTACCAGGCATCCAGTTTGCAGGCCAATCCAAAGTAATACTAAACAGTCACAACTGCACCCTCCTTTGGGTGAGTGAATGAGTGAGTTAAAACACTTCCTTTCCCCTTCTGGTAACTCAACATAATCAAAACCTTATGGGTTACAAATTCTCATTTGTCTGGTTCTAATGCAGTGCTTAGAACCATTCAGTAAGTGTCATCAAATAAACAGATTTTCAGGAAAGAAAGGAACTCCTGAAGAGTAATTGATAATGAGGTTAGACCTCCAGTTACTCTGAAATGTGAGTCACTGAAAATTTGTATCTTTGGATGTGTGCATTTATTGCTATAAGTTGACCTCTGAGCACTGCTTTAGCTGTGTCCCAAAGGTTCTGATAGGAAGTGTTTTCATTCTCATTGGAGTCTATGAATTTCTTTATTCCATCCTTAATTTTTTCTATAACCCAGTAGTTTTTGAGGAAGATGTTGCTCAGTTTCCAAATGTTTGAATTCTGTTTATTTTTGACATTGATTTTTTTGTTATTGATTCCTACTTTTATGCCTTTATGGTCAGAGAAGATGCTTTGTAATATTTTGATGTTTTAGATTCTGTTAAGGCTTGCTTTATGACCTAATATGTGGTCTACTTTAGAGGATGTTCCATGTGTGTTGGAAAAGAAAGTGAAAATTTGTATCTTTGATTCATTTTTCTCTGCAGCAAGTGAAAGGGAACTTTGCTAGATTGAAGACCTGCATATCAGAGCTACGCATGGTACAGAGAGAAGGTTGTTTCAGACCACAGAACACTTCTCTGAAGCTGGCAGTAGAAGATGGGCTTCAGCAGTTCAAACAGTACAGCAGACATATGAACACAAGTGCAGCTCTCACCTACACTTCCCTGGAGGTAAGAGATGCTGCCTTTTAGGACTCTACACCATCTTCCTATTTCACTCCATCTAGGTGCTTCATTGGGAACCCTGGTGGTGTAATAGTTAAGAGCTACAGCTGCTAACCAAAAGGTCTGGTTCACATCTTTCTTGTTCATATACATCAAGCGTAATTTTCAAAGCTAGGTTTTCAGCTCCCTCCAGGCAGGGGTTGTGTTTCTCTTTTTCCTATAACCTGTGCAACTCTGAGTACAGAGCTGGGCAGAGAGATGAGCTCTAAAAATATGGACTGAAGTGGATTACAGGTAAAAACTGAAATCAAAATAAAATCTGAATATGCCATCTGCCTCTAGATTTTGGAACTTGTAAAGCAAACATTAAACTGCTAGATTGGCGTCTTATTTATACTTACCCAGATACCCTTATGAATTTACAGTTGTTCTTAAAATCTTGGCAGTGTCAACAATAAACAACTTAAAACACCATTAACAGATTGCTCTGCAGGTTTAATGGACACCTTTTTAAAGTTGGGCAGCACGTCATTACTCAGTAAATCAGCACTATGATTAAATTAGATTCTCAAAGTGCTGTGTATACAATTTTATCAGGAACTTTGAACAAGGAAAATTTTTGATTGGTTGACAATTATGTCAGAATACACAAAGTTTATAAGACAACAATCTGTGCTCAAACACTGTCAACACTTAAATAGAAACCTCGCTAAGACAATCACAAGATCAGTCAGCCATGGGTCCAAGGCCTCTGGAGTCTTGGAAACAGGACATGTTCATTAATCTTCAATAGTTTTCTGAAAGAATATTCAAGTGTTTCAGTGAGCCTGGTCACCTAGATATGCTTATGTGAAGCAAGACAAGCTACTTTTAAATTTTAGTCATAGTTAAAGGCACACGTATAAGCTTTAAAAATTATATATATAAAATTATTATTATTATACAGCACATGGCTTCCTAACATAAAATGACCTTTAGTGTCATGGGTAAGAGAATCTCTGTTTTCATAATTCAAATCTTTTAATTTTATTTTACAGCACCAAATTGAGTAAATTTGCTTTGGATTTGCAAACGTGCAAATGTAAAAATTGCTGCAATGTTGGTACCAGACGGAGACAGTCTTAAAAACATAAGTAAATCATGACCACATACTCCATTGGCTGTGTGAATGAGCTTAAGTTAAAACGTTTTGTCTCTGGTTAACCTGAAGCATCAAATAGATGAGTCAAAAAATATTTATGCTTTCATCTGCCTCTCTCTTCATCATTCACGAACTTCTAGGTACAAAAGAGAATTTTATATATTTAATATTTGCGTTCCAGAGTTTCAAAGTCCAGGACAGAACTGCTGGTAAAAAACATACAGTGTGGTCATTCAAATAGAAAAATATTCAAATTGTACACAAATACCTCAATATTCCTCCAGGTCAAATGTATTAGTTAATAGTAAATACATTTTAGAGTCAAGAGAGCAAGAGAAATAGCTGGATCCAGGTTGAGCAAGGAGAGAAATCAGTCTGAGAAAGCTATACCAAACATAACCATGGGAGAGGAACATACAAGCTCTCTGATATTCGGAACACATTTAGTGAGTGGAATTCAAGGATCCTGTTTCCTTTACTTCCTCATAAAATCAAGTCATGTTATGTGGGAGAGACGCTGCCAAGTTCTTAAAGCAATCTTGAAAGACTACAACACAGGTATGGCCCCTCATTGGTCTCTTTCTGGGGTTGGCTCAGCCTGGTTGGAAGGGTTCTGGGATGACCTATTCCACCAGACCTGTCCTACTAGAATCTGTTCAATGAAATTTGGTGTGTAAGTCACATTTAAATCTTCCTCTTTGCTTTAAACACTGTAGCCACTACCACAGACTTCCGCTATGTTTATCCTCCAGATGTAACTTGTTATGGTCCTCACTCTGTGCTTCAGGGAGAGTAGACACATTGATTCTTGGATTTGTTTCCAGATTACTGTTCTGACTTCCCAGCCCGGAAAAGAGGTGGTCAAACAATTGGAAGAAGGCTTGAAAAATATCGACCTAGGCAGAGTCAGGAGGCTTCAGGTCGTTGAGATCACAAAGGGAGTCCTAGAGTGTATGGACTCAGCATTCCCTGTAGAGGAGCTCAGCAACGATGGTAAGAATTAAAAGAAAAGGCAAAAAGAATGGTCAGAATTTTAATGAGTGGCCTTTTACAGGCCAGGGAGATTTTTTTCCATGGTCTTTTTGTATTCTTAAGTGGTAATTGAAGCCGGCAGATTTCACTGCAGTTGGGACAGATGTTTCTAGGTGTTAGAATTGAATTTTTTTTTTTTTTTTCAGAAATAGTATGTGCTAATAATAAAAACTGAAATATTATAGGTACAAAAGGTAGAAATTGCTTCCTGCTTTTAGTCACTTTTAAAGGCTTAAGTTATCCTTCGCAACATTCTTTCATGTGCACGTACATACACACACTCTCGCATGTACACAAACACATAATATTTATTGGGATCACGACAGACATAATATTCTGCACTTTGTCCATGTGTTGGATAGCTATCTATATTCGTATTAATAGATCTGTCTCTTTTTTTAATGGCTGCATGGTTTTTCATTGCGTGGTTATGCCATAGTTTATTTAACTAATAATTTATTAATGAGCAATTTGGTTTATCCCAGTTTCATCTACTATAATCAGTGCTGTATGAATAGACATAGCTGCAGGGCTGGCTTCATGGCTTTACAACTAGAGCAGTAATACAGGACCCTGCATTCAGAAGGGCCGGCGCTTGGGCTTAATGCTCTTCAGTCGCTGCCTTGAAATTCTGCATTTTATTAAAAAAAAAAAAAAAAATTTATTTTATTTTATTTTATCTTTGAATTTATGTTTTGTAAGTAAAGTTTGATAGGACCATGGGATGTGTACCAGGAGCTTAGAGCCTCACTCTAAGGGCCTCCTGCCCCTTTCCCACCTCCACAGAATGGGTTCTCCGTTGCTGGCTCCCCCCTCCCCCACTGGCACCCCAGCACACCCCAGCCCCCTGTTCCCAGCAGGGACCTGGGTGTCAGTGCCTTGCGTGCTGAGTTGAGCTGAGTTGCAGGATAGGTCCCAAGCAACTGTGAGGGTCTGCACCTGCTGGCGAGTGTATTGGTACTTGATGGGATGTGACTTTAAATTGCAAATAAAAAAAGCCCTGTGACAGGTCAAGAAAGAGACTGTGGTGGAAAGGAAAATGTTTTGTATTTTAGTACATTCAATGGCATTTTTCTCCTGCTTTTTTGAACAAGGAACCCCACGTTTTCATTTTCTACTGGGCACCAAAGACTCTGCAGTTTGAATCCGCCAGGCGCTCCTTGGAAACTCTATGGGGAAGTTCTACTCCGTCCTATAGGGTCGCTATGAGTCGGAATAGACTCAACCACACTGGGTGACTGGGTCTGGGTACTGGGCCTCCTGCAAATTATGTAGCCACTCCTGCTTATAAGTATAATTGTGCCCTTGTGCAGGTAATTTCCATTGAATTCCTAGAAGTAAGGTTACTAGGTAAAGCAGTGTATATTTTTGCAGTTTTGATAGTTATAAACAAATGGCCCTGCAAAAAGATCATGCCAATTTACCCTTCCACCAATAGTAAATGAGACTTCCCTTCTAGGAATTATCCCCTTTTTTCTTTTTTTTTTAATATTTGCTAATCCAGTGAGGAAAAAATCATTTTGTTTTTGAAATTACACTTTTAGTCTGGAATTGCCCCCCTGGGATTACTTTGGAGGGAAAGTGTAGAGTGGTCTTTCCCCTGGCTTCATTTGCTCTATTTACTTGAATGACCTTTTCCCTGATATTTACATTCTGAAAAACATTCATGCTTACTGTAGGCAAATTAAAAATGCAGGTAAACACAAATAAGTAAATTTAAATGATACATAATCTTACTACCTACACTTTCTGGAAGAGGAAATATTCAAACTGAGTCCTAAAGGACGAGTAGGAATTAGCCAAGCAGAGGAAGAGGAAAGGGACATTCAGAGGACCCCTGAAACAAAAAAAAAAAAAAAAAACCTGTTGCTGTCAAGTCGATTCCAACTCATAGTGACCTTATAGGACAAAGTAGAACTGCCCCATAGGGTTTTCCAGGAGCACCTGGTGGATTTGAATTGCCATCCTTTTGGTTAGCAGTCATAGCACTTACCCACTATGCCACCAGGTTTTCCTAAAGGACCCCTAGAGGCATGAAAAGATAGGGTCAGCTTTCAGAAATGTGCCCATGGCTCCCTATGGCTGGAGCCTGTCAGGGGAGGCAGGAGTGTGGCTAGAAAGACAGGCAACGGTTAGATCAAGAAGGGCCATATATCCCATGCTAAGACGTTTGGATTTTATTCTAAGGCAATGTAAATTTATTAAAAGCTTTTAGTCCAAAAGTCAAGTAAACCCAAAAAACCCAAACCCACTGCCGTCGAGTTGATTCCAACTCACAGCGACCCTATAGGACAGAGTAGAACTGCCCCATAGAGTTTCCAAGGAGCGGCTGGCGGATTTGAACTGCCGACCTCTTGGTTAGCAGCCGTAGCACTTAACCACTATTCCACCAGGGTCAAGTAGAGAGTTCCAAATTGTGGAGTTTAAAAGGTTTTTAACTGGTTTTATTTCATCCAAAACTCAACTGATGGTTTGCCCTCCAGCAGTCCTTTCTGGCTATATTG